>NC_083103.1:35027651-35345204 GCF_949774975.1 Lagenorhynchus albirostris
AGGAAGCTGTCACACTGTAACAATGGCTGCTCAAAACCTCAGGTGGGCCAGTCTGGCTCACAGGGAGCTTTTTAGAGTCCCCCTGTGATCAGCAAATGTAACTGTGATCACATTTCCAGCATCCCACAGGACGAAAACAAAGGGACTCTTGAGACAAGCATTTGCTCAATCACTCACCTTTCCTCTTGAGAGGGAATGCATTTTATTGTACTTCAATGAAACAACTAAGGGAGAATTCAAAACAAAGTAACTGGAATTGTGAGCTGGACGGTGCAGAAGGTTCCTGGAGACAGAAAAGCTTCCTGACATTTCCAGGTACAACAGGTACCACTTACTATGTTCTAGGCACTGTACTAAGTTGCTTTATCTGCATTAGCTCATCTAATACTCACAGCAACCCACAAAGAAGAGGAAGAAATCTTAATGTCAGTACATAGATTCTCTTTGCAGGTAAATATGGAGGCCTAACATTAGCAAGAAGAAAACAGTAAGTACTTTTTTTATTGAAGTACAGCCGATTTACAATGTTGTGTTAGTTTCAGGTGTACAGCAAAGTGATTCAGATATATATATATATATATATATATAAAAATAGATAGATGCAATCTTTTTCAGATTCTTTTCCCTTATACAACACTGAGTATAGTTTCCTGTGCTATAAAGTAGGTTCTTGTTGGTTATCTATTTTCTATATAGTAGTGTGTATACGTTAATTCCAAACTCCTAATTTATCCCCTCCCTTTTTCCCTTTGGTAACCATATAAGGTAAAGACTATGGAAGCCATGCAGGAAAACAAGGGTGTTCAGATAAGATAAGCACAAAGGGTCAGTTGACTGAAGATCTTGCACGCCAACCTTGTAAGACAGAATTAGACTGCCCAAAGCCTGAATTTTCCCATTATCTATGACAGCAGTCATCCCAAAGAGGAGGTATTTTAAAACTAATTTCCAACATTTAAATGTGTTCAAAGAAAAAAAAAAAACACTATTGTTTGAAGAAATAAACAACAACCCTATTGTCATGATGACCTGAAGATGCTTCCACGCCAACAGAGCAGCCAAAGGTCATTTAATCATTCTGTTTGTAGAGAAGCTAAATGGAGAAAGACTGATATCTAACTACCAACCCATTTTTCACCTTAAGGACGAGAAATGCATAAATTTAAAACCAAGACTGTCACACCCTATTTCAGTGGATTACTTTTGAATTCTAAATTGGACCAATTAGGATTATTATCCACCTGATTAATATTCATCATGAATTCTAATAACAACCGTAAATATTTACAGGGATTAAAAATCCCTTCTCATATCTCTTTGTATCAGGATATACCACATGTGCTTTCAAAATAAAATCAAGTTCTAACACTGACTCTTGAGTTAGAGAAAAAGAGAGAGGGAGAGTACAAATATGAAATTGAAGAATGGTTAGAAATGAAAATTCAGAAAGGCCCAGAAGCCAAACAAATGAGAAGATGTCATCTCCAAGTGCTAACGGGGCTACCAGCTGACAAACCCCCACCCAGAATGCACAATTGATAGGAAAGAGCTAAGTAAATAGGATATTTCTTTTGGAAATGAAAGAAGGCCAGGGCGACACTGCTTCCCATTTTAGACAGCAACTCAGTCAACTTGAATTTTGTGCAAGATATTCTGTTTGTAGCCTAGAGCAGGATTTTCAAAAAGGTTGCCAGGACATCTATGTTCCGGCATGGTCTGTCTGCGTGGGAGATGAGGAACAAGTGATTTGCAATGACTCATAATTAAGATACAGAAATTTAGAATGATTTACTTCTTGAATGTCAATAAGAATGGTTTCAAGGTTATTCCCTCTCGTTCACTGGCATGTCAGTTCTGGAGAGGGAGTGAAAGAAGCGGAGGCAGATTACAGGGATTAATTACCAACCACCTGCGGCCTCTCTTATCTATTCTGCAGCCCATATTGAGAAATCATAAATGATGTAGGATGCTAGCTCACCTGAAAACACCCAGGGAATCTATTCACCATGTGAACTGTAGCACACAAAAAAACTAAGAACAATGGGGGCCTCCCTGGTGGCACAATGGTTAAAGAATCTGCCTGTCAATGCAGGGGACACAGGTTCGAGGCCTGGTCCGGGAATTTCCCACACGCTGTGGAACAACTAAGCCCACATGCCATAACTACTGAGCCTGTGCTCTAGAGCCCATGAGCCACAACTACTGAGCCCATGTGCCACAAGTACTGAAGCCCGCATGCCTAGAGCCCGTGCTCTGCAACAAGAGAAGCCACTGCAATGACAAGCCCACGCACCACAATGAAGAGTAGCCCCCGCTCGCCTCAACTAGAGAAAGCCCATGTGCAGCAACGAAGACCCAACACAGCCAAAAATAAAATAATTTTTTTAAAAAAACAAAAAACTAAGAACAATGGGTCTTAAAGCAGTCTCTAAACTTGAACGCAGAGGATGAATGATCACACCTGCTTTCTCCTTCCCTCCCCCAAACTCCCCCCAAGCTCCCACCTGCTCTGCTGCAACTGTAGCATCTTTCTCCTTCCTTCCATCCCCACTGTCTGTCCTTCACTTCTGTTGTTTGAGATCAAGACTACATTTAACCAACTATCTTATCATTTGAGAGGACAAATAGCAGTCTAGACCATCTGATTAACTGGGCCTCAAGGTCAGTAGCTATGTTTTAGTCAACTACTGTGCACTCCACTCACCACTCACAGTGATACCATATGCTATGGAGGATGGGAAAGGATAACTTTGAATGTTGTCAGGCAGTTTTTGCAAGATACCATGAATATTTTGTGGGAAAGGTGAAATTTAATAACAGGGACTGTTCGGTAGGGTGGCCCTACCTTCCAGCTTGCCTGGGACAGGGGCAATTTCTGCCTGTCGTCCTGGCTTAGTTATTGAATTGCACTCTCATTCACTGTCAGGAGTGACCGAGTTTGGATGAAGAATGTATCCTATGCATTAAGGAGGGAGTTCTCTCTCAGATTTGAATCTTGGCTTCAGTCCCTTTCGGCCAGGTGACCTGGAGAAGTTTTTTAGCCACTCAGAGCTTCAGTCTTCTTGTGTATAAAGGAGGGAGAATGATAGTACTTGCTTCCTGGAAATCCTTGTGAGAATTAAAGAAAGAAATGTATGCAAAGCGTTTAGGAGAACACCTGGCATGTAGCTATAGCCGTAATTATTATCAATTAAGGTAATGTATTACCTACTCTAAGAACCTTCCTTGAATCTACTCCAAACCCAAACACATACCTCCAAGGCTGGTTCAGGTTCCTTCCACTGCATTTTTATAGCGACACAGACACACACAGACACACAGACAGACAGACACACACACACATCCCTCTAGGTACCAAGGCAATAATCAAGTCAATAAGTACTTACTGAAAGCCACCCATCATATATCAGGCACAGTACCAAGCACCATTTATGGGATTGCCTCCTATTGAAGACGGAGAATTCCCTTATTGATCTTATCCATCTAGCCTAGTACATAGTTAGCTCTCAAATATCTGGTGAACTGACCTGAAGGGAAGAAAGAAGAGGGATAAGCACTGCTGTCCCCTGAAGTAATGAGGAAAGGTTTCGTGGAGAAAGTGGAACTTATGTCAGGAGAGTTTTGACAGGCAGGGGAGACAGAAAGTGTCATTCTCCATGTGACAAAGTACATCAGCTATTAAACTAGAGAAAGAATGTGGAAGTGCTTTATAAATCTGAGATCACTGTACACACCTAATTATAAGCAAAACAGAGAACTGGAAGTTAGAGTGACATTTCCAGAAAATCCTCCAGAGTCTACAATTCAACTTTTCCCTCACTGGCCTCTACAGTGAAGCCAGTAATTCACCCCCATTGGCTTCCTACTGTCAAATAATTCACCTAAATCAGGATGCCCGGAACAGCAAGGGTCTCTTAGCAGAGAGGTTCACTGGCACAAATCTCTTTCTGAGAAGTTGTAGGTAAATCAAATCTTTCTGAGCCCAATCAAATCTGAAATGCATGGGAGTAGTTATTTAGGGATATCCCATAGTGAGTTCTACTGTAAAGTAAATGTAATAAATTAATAGAGGAAATCACACTTTAATCTCTATTGTTTCTATAGCTGATCTAGCTTTCAGAGAGAGTGTTCTAGAAAATCTAGGCAAAGTAGCATCTCTGTCTTTCCACCTCTCTCTCTCTCTCACACACACACACACACACAAACACACACACACCTGTCAGTGAGTCAAGTCTTATAAGCCCCATCAACCTCTAACAAAAAATAGCCTGTTTTCCCTGCCTTGCTACCCAGAAATATCTAGGTTAAGCTGCAAGCTGCCTTTAAAAAGAAATTATATGAGTTACATTTCTGAAAATGTGCAGAAACAGCCTCAGGCTTAAACATGTACATAAGGTATTTGGAGCAGTGTACGGCATACACTAAATGTCCCATAAAGGATCTTCTTTGCACTAACAGCATTATTAAATAACAAGAATAGAAAAAAGGTATTAATAATTAGACCTTAAGACTAATTCCTCAGGAAAGGTAATGAACGGTACATTCCCAGGATAAGATATGAAAACAAAACTATTTGGGGCACAATATCTGACATAGTGGCCATTTTCTCAAAGCCAAGGAAAGAGAGTGGAGTTAGAGTTGGGATCAACCATATGATCTCAGAGAAGCAGCCTGTTATCAGCTGAACAGGAGGACTGCTAAATCAGCCTTGTGTCACTGTGTCCTGGGCCTGGCTAGTTGAAATAGGTGCCCCCCCTCACCCCGCCCACATACGAGATAGGAAACGAGAAACCACAAAGTCAAACACTGGGCTAACAAGCTTGGGTTAAAACTCCGCAATCCAGCAACACCTTGGTCTACTAACCTGATACTGCCCTGGGGACATTGCTACTAGTTAAAGTCTAGTAACAAGGAGTTTAGAATTTCAGATTTGCAAGCAGCTGAGGAGACATATAGGCTAGACTAGACATGAATGACCCTACAGTGCTTCAACAGATAGGTCTAAAAAATAACCTCTGGGGTATAATTTTTAATTTTTTTTCTTGGGCTTACACAGCAACTTTCACAGTCTTGATGGTTGAAAGATTTGAAATATAATTGTTTGGGCCTTTGAAAACCAGATCATCATGAAGTACTTTCATAGCAAAGCACTTCATCAGGTTCAGAGGAAGTTCACAAACATGTAAATGTAATTTCAATTGCCAAAGTCATAAGAAAAATACTTTATTTTCATTGTAATAAAAATATCCTACTAGAAAAAGATCAGTGCAAATACAATAACAAAGCGTTAAGGAAGATGGACCTAATTTTGAGAAAAATTGGGAGCGAAGACTAAGGGAGAAGCATCAGAAATCCAAATACACGCTCTATAGCCCCAGAAGAGTACTGTAGTATTGAATTTAATATAGGGAAATTCCATTTTGGACCCCAAGAAATACCTCACAGTAATAAGACAGGTTTCTTGAGGAAAAAAGAAATATAAATATATATATCAGCATATATATCCTGATTCAGAAATGCAAAGGAGCCCAGGCCTCTGTGGCTTTAGGCTTTAAGGCAAAAGTTAGAGTAAGAAAACTATTTGTCTGACAGTTGTAAGCAGCTTACATAAATATCTAAAAATAGAAAAAATCCATATGGCATTGAAAATGCTAGTAATGCATAGAAATGCTCACCTTTTGTCAAGTGGAAAAAGGAATTTATAAAAGGGTCTATCACGGTTTTGTTAAAAAAATACAATATTTTGCATCTTTACGTTTATTTTGTGCAAAGAAAGGAGTAAAAGTATACATAACAAAAAGTTAAGAGTCATCTCTGGGATAATTATCTCTGTGTATACACAAGTATACATACCAAAATGTTGCTTTTACCTACATACTGTGTAGGTAAAAGGCACTGTATATGTAACAGTGTATGTACCAAAAAGTTACTAGTTATCTCTGGGTGTGATTATAGATTAATTATGCTTTCTCCTTTATATATATTTATACTGCACACAAGTTCCACAGTAAACATGTATTTCTTTTATAATAAGAAAACTCTGAAATAGTAGGGCTAAAGAGTATATCATTTGTTAGGAATTCTATAGGAACTAACATCAAAGTTTAGTAAGGTCACTCTAATACTAGAATGAAGAGGTGTTTTAGAACATTAGGAAAACCTTTTGGAGGACAGCCATAAGATCAAGGACTCACTATTTGGATTTACTGATGAGAAATAAGCTAACCCAAATCCTGATTAATAGGCTGTATCTACCAGCAAAGTGGTCTCTAAAAAGCATGTACATGCCCAGATCTGCTGTGTTTATCATTTTGGTCAATGATTTGCATGGACATCTATGTTACATCGATCGGATATATAAATGACTGATAACAGGTTAGTGAGGAGAAAAAGGTGTTAGATAATAGAATTTAAATCCAAAAGGATCATAGCAAGCCAAGAAGATGTAGGTGTCACAAGATGTAGTTATAGAGATAAATTTAAAAGTTTTCATTTCTGTCTTTAAAAAACAATTGCATGTATAACACACACACACACACACACACACACTATGACACTCATTCAACAAAGTATTTAAGGGTGTTTTTTTTTTAAAGGATTTCATTTATTTTTTATTGGGCTGTGTTTGGTCTTTGTTGCTGCGCACGGGCTTTCTCTAGTTGCAGCAAGTGGGGGCTCCTCTTTCGGTGCGGTGCATGGGCTTCTCATTGCAGTGGCTTCCTTCGTTGCAGAGCACGGGCTCTAGGCGTGCGGGCTTCAGTAGTTGTGGCACGCTGGCTCAGTACTTGTGGCTCGCGGGCTCTAGAGCGCAAGCTCAATAGTTGTGGCGCAGAGGCCTAGTCGCTCCGCGGCATGTGGGATCTTCCCGGACCAGGGCTTGAACCCATGTCCCCTGCATTGGCAGGCACCAGGGAAGTCCAAGGGATCTTATAAACATACATAAAGTAAATTTAAAAAGACAATATTATGGGAATTGCCTGGCGGTCCAGTAGTTAGCACTCCACATTTTCACTGCCGAGGGCATGGGTTCAATCCCTGGTCAGGGAACTAAGCTCCCACAAGCCACGCAGCATAAATAAATATATAAACAAACAAACAAATAGACAATATTATATATTAGGTAAATATGACCAAAACCAGATCCAATTTGTTTGGAGAAAAAAATAGGATTTTTCTTTTGTTGCGTAAAATTGTGACATGTAAGGGTGTGTCTGCCTTCAGTCCTAGCTGGATTTCAAATTATGTCCTTAAGGTGTTCTCGGTCTCTCTGTCTGTCTTTGTGTGTGTGTATGTGTGTCTCTCTCATTTTTGCCTCTGTTTTTAATTGCATATCAACCTAATTCTCATAGACAAATGATGCGGGAGAGTGCCATGGGGAAGGAAATATGGCCACCCGTGGTTCTAAGCCCACATCCTTGCAGTTATGAAGCAAAAGGACATGAAATTTTCCCAGCGTCTTCAACAGAGAAGCCTTGGGTTTATTCTAATTGGCCTAGCTTGCATCAAATGCCCGCCCATGTGTCTGACGGTCAGACTGGTCACATGACTACCTCTGTGCCAAAAAGTGACCAAGGAATTAAGATTGACTGTCCCGATGTGACCCAAATGGAGTAAGGGAGGGGTTCGCCAAAGATACTAGAATAAAGGAGATGGAAAAGACTTCATGCAGAGTAAAACTTCAATTAGCATAATGCATTATATAATAGAAAATTATAAACCAAATCTCATATTTTAATGTGAAAAGGAATATTGCCATCATAATAGCCAAATCAACAGTAATATCAGCAACAGAAATGCCTACAAGACAGTCCTGCAGAGTTATTATGTGTGAGCCAAAAGGTAGCTCTAAGCTTCCTAACAGTCAAATGAAAGGAAGAACGTAGACAGTTACAAGATACACAACATCCTAAAATAAGAACAAGCCATTCTTCAGAAAAATTAGGAATTTGGGATTAACATATACACACTATTATATATAAAATATATAATGAACAAGGACCTACTGTATAGCACAGGGAACTATATACTTTGTAATAACCTATAATGGAACAGAATCTGAAAAAGAATGTACATATATCTGAATCATTCAGCTATACATGTATCTGAATACATATATCTGAATCTGTACACCTGAAACTAACACAACATTGTAAATCAACTATACTTCAATAAAAACAAATAAATATAATAAAATTAAATTTTAAAAAAAGCACAAGTCATTCTTTCAAGGGAGCTTTAGAGCTTCTTCATTTTGATACTGAAACATGAGAAAAAATTCGCTGTTAGATCTTCATAATAAAAATGGTGAGTCCTCGGTAAAGTACCTTAAGCAACATCCTTAACAATATCCCTACAACAAAAACAACAACAAATTTCTCTCAGTTGTTCCCTATTACATCCTTCAATAAGGCAAAAGCCCAAACATCACTTGAAAGAAGTGGTTTTATAAAGGGAAAAAATAAGCACCAAGGTCCCAATAGACATTGCTCCAATGAGTTGGCAAGATTAAAAGGTATAATTTAGAGCACTGGGAATGATGGACTATCATTCAGGCAATCCTGAGTTTTTGATAAGAATTATATAATAGTAGTATCAAAGTTTTATCTCTCATCAGAATTCAGAGAGCAGATATACTGCATCACCAATAGAGAACTGAATCATAGGCTCTGACAAACCTGTGGGAAGAAGGCAGCAATAAAGTCTTCCAGCAGGACTTAGGAGTTTAACCAATGCAAGTGCCTGAACTACCACTTGACCTTGCAAAACCTTCCTCAGGAAACAATCCTCTGACTGTTTCAATGAAAAGGAAGATGAGTCACTGGAAAATATGCATAATTTTACAAGTTGATGGCCATGAGGTTTGACAGCAGCACTTGAGGAAAAATACTTAGGAGATTTAATTGCCCATAGGTTCAACTAGAATCAGTAGCTCAGAGACTTAAGAGAATTACAGCATCTATCAATAAAACAAGGCAGGGAAAGGTTCCTCTCAATGGACAATGAATAATACTGTGGGTATCGCGGAGCACAGTTAAATAGACAAACTAGAACATGTTAATGGATGAGTCACTAGGATGGTAAAGAAAATCAAAACCTTGTTAGATAAGAAATGGATGAAAAAATTAGGGAAATCTAACTTTAAAGAAAACAAGATACAGGAAGGGAGAAGGAGGTGGCAGTTATATTCAACAGCTTGAAAGAATATCATATACAAATTGGACTCCAAGGAGTAGAACTAGCTTCAGCATATCTGGGTCAGATGATATATTTTAACTCAGTTTAAAAAGGAAGAGCATTCTAATGGTCAGAGACATCCAAAGTTGGAATGAAATGCCTGAGGAGACAGTAAATTCCATGGCACCAGGATTATTAACACAGAGATTGGATGGCCTTTTGTCAGAGATGACCTTTTAATTTCCTTCCAGCGCAGAGATTTTTATGGCTTTAGGAACCTATTCATTTATTACTTTATAAACACTTATTAAACAGCAATTGTGTTCTTAGACATTTTTCTACATGCTAAGGATGTAGCATGGAATAAGAATGATATGACCTTTATCTCCATAGAGTTTAAAATATAATGAGGAAATAGACAATAAATATTAAGTAAGCAAGTATGTGAACTAGACCATTACAGATTTTGATGACTATGATAAAGGAAATAAATAGGATGATGTAGAGTAACTAAGGTGGGGTGTGGGTGTGGGGAGAAGGTAGCATTTAGTCTATTCTAGGTATGTGGTCAAAAGAAGAGCATTTTAAGAGGATGATTTTAAGCTAGGATCTGAAGAAAGGGAGCCAAAGTGTTGAGGGAAGCAACTTCCAGGCAGAGAGAATAGCTAGTGCAAATGCCCTGAAGCAAGAAAGAGCTCAATGTGACCAAGGAATAAAAAGAAAATCAACATAACTGGGTAATACTGAGCAAGGGAGAATACTGGTACCCCACAAGGTCAGAGGCAGGAAAGGATGCATAGTATCTTCAAGGGCAGCTGTAGTGAGTATTTGTCAAGTGCCAACCTTATGATCAAGCCACTGCTTCCTTTCTAACAATATCTTAAATTTTGTGTTCTTGGTATTTGGGAAGAAATCATATCATTGACTCACTGCGTCAAGCCTCTCTCAAAATTAGTCCTATGTCCGGACTTTTCAGTTGCTTGAGTCAATATGCTTCTTCCATTGTTTAAGCCAATTTGGTTTCCTACTACCCAATATAAAAGAATCCCTAATTAATATACAATGTAAGGTACTTCAATTTTATCCTATGGACAAGAGAAGTTCTTGAAGACTTTTAAGCTTGAAACAGAAATAATTTCTTAACATTTTTGTTTTTTAAACTACTCTAAAAATTATTTTCTGTTAATAAGAGGATTCCAAATTTTACATTCAGTGGCCAACTAATATATTTATTCCTTCATCTGTAAATTTATTATTTGTTTTAGATGGCCACATCCTTCTCCCTTTCTTTTTCTTTCATTTTATCAAAAGTTTTGGCTTCAGCTCCTGGATGGATTAGGGTAGTATTCATAGAAACAGGAAAGACTGGAGAAAAAAGATGTTTTTAGGGGAGGGAGAATTCAAGAGCTCACTACGGACAAGATAAGTCTGAAATGTTTATTAGATACTTAGGCAGAACTGTCAACTTGGCTCTTGGATTTAGAAGATTACATCCCAAGAGAGAGTTCAAGACTGGAGATATACATTTTGACATCATCAGCATATAAAAAAACTATTTAAAGAAGTTGGGGGACGTCCATGGTGGTACAGTTGTTAAGAATCTGCCTGCCAGTTCAGGGGACACGAGTTCGATCCCTGGTCTGGGAAGATCCCACATGCCGCTGAGAATCTAAGCCCCTGCACCACAACTACTGAGCCTGTCCTCTAGAGCCCGTGAGCCACAACTACTGAGCCCGTGTGCCTAGAACCCGTGCTCTGCAACAAGAGAAGCTACCGCAATGAGAAGCCCACGTACCGCAATGAAAAAGTGGCCCCCGCTCACTGCAACTAGAGAAAGTCCACGCACAGCAACAAAGACCCAATGCAGCCAAAAATAAATAAAAAATAAATAGATTAAAAAAAAAAAAAGAAAGAAAGAAAAAGAAGTTGGACTACACGAGATCACCAAGGCAATGAAATTCCTGCTATTAGTCTAAGGAATGGACATATCCCAGGACATAGACCTCAGCAGTTTGGAATGAGAAACAGAAAACCATAGCCTGCACATAGGCAACTAAAGTGAAGATCACTACAGGGGCAGATAACTACTGCCTCTGATAATAGCACCAATAATTAGCTGGAAAGTACAGTAATGCTTTCTGAAGTCAACCTTTGAAAGTTAGTAACAATTACTCAACACAAGTAGTTAGACTTGCTTTATCTATAGGATGATATAAATCAAAAGAACATTTTTCACTGAGGTAAGAGTTAATGTACAATATTATTTAAGTTTCAGGTATACAACATAGTGATTCACAATTTTTAAAGGTTAATTCTATTTATAGTTATTATAAAATACTGGCTATATTCCCCATGTTGTACAATATATCCTTGTAGCTTATTTATTTTGCACACAGTAGTTTCTACCTGTTAATCCCTACTCCTATCTTGCCCCTGCGCCCTTCCTTCTCACCACTGGTAACCACTGTTCTCTATATCTGTGAGTCTGTTTATTTTGGTTTCATTCACTAGTTTGCTGTATTTTTTAGATTCCACGTATAAGTGGTATCATACAGTATTTGTCTTTCTCTGTCTGATTTACTTCACTCAGCATAATATTCTCCAAATCCATCCATGTTGTTGCAAATAGCAAAATTTCATCCTTTTTTATGACTGAGTAGTATTCGTGTGTGTGTGTGTGTGTGTGTGTGTGTGTGTGTGTGTGTGTCTGTGTGTGTACCACATCTTCTTTATTCATTCATCTGTTGATGGACACTTAGGTTGCTTTCAGACCTTGGCTATTTTAAATAATGCTGCTATGAACACTGGGGTGCATGTATCCTTTTGAATTAGTGTTTTTGTTTTTTGAGTTTTTTGCATAAATACCCAGGAGTGGAACTGCTGGGTCATATATGGTAGTCCTATTTTTAGTACTGGCTCAAAAACCGATACATAGATCAATGGAATAGAATAGAAAGCCCCAAAATAAATCCACACACTTATGGTCAAAATAACTTTGATGGTAACTTGTTTGAAATAATCAAGGCTCTATGAGAAGGAATGTCATTGACAAAATAATTGAGTTGAATAGAAATAAGAAGAAAATAAAAGATTCCCAGTGAGAAATGTTTGCTAAAAATGAAATCATGCAGAGAAGCACCAAGTAATAAGATGTAGGTATGATTCCACACCTATGATTCCATTTTCATCCTATTAAGTGGTTTTGTGATGGAAATAGTATAAAGCTTTTTAAAATGAGGTACAAACTACAAGATTTTAGTTTTCCTTCCATCCTCTTGATGAGAATACACCACAGCAGAAGATTCTGAATGCTCTGAAGAAGACTGTATTTTCTTTGACCTTACTCTCTTTTTTTTGAATTTTGTTTTATTTAGACAGCAGGTTCTTATTAGTTTATCTATTTTATACATATCAGTGTATACATGTCAATCCCAATCTCCCAGTTCATCCCACCACCACCACAACCCCACCCCCCGCTTTTCCCCCTTAGTGTCCATACGTTTGTTGTCTACATCTGCGTCTCTATTTCTGCCTTGCAAACCAGTTCATCTGCACCATTTTTCTAGATTCTACATATATGCGTTAACATACGATATTCGTTTTTCTCTTTCTGACTTACTTCACTCTGTATGACAGTCTCTAGGTCCATCCACATCTCCACAAATGACCCAATTTTGTTCCTTTTTAGGGTTGAGTAATATTTTATTGTATATATGTACCACATCTTCTTTATCCATTCGTGCTGATGGGCATTTAGGTTGCTTCCATGACCTGGCTATTGTAAATAGAGCTGCAATGAACATTGGGGTGTGTGTGTCTTTTTGAATTATGGTTTTCTCTGGGTATATGCCCAGTAGTGGGATTGCTGGGTCATATGGTAATTCTAGTTTTAGTTTTTTAAGGAACCTTCATACTGTTCTCCATAATGACTCTATCAATTTACATTCCCACCAAGAGTCCAAGAGGGTTTTCTCCACACCCTCTGCAGCATTTGTTGTTTGTAGATTTTCTGATCATACCCATTCTAACTGATGTGAGGTGATATCTCATTGTAGTTTTGATTTGCATCTCTCTAATGATTAATGATGTTGAGCATTCTTTCATGTGTTTGTTGGCAATCTGTATATCTTCTTTGGAGAAATGTCTATTTAGGTCTTCTGCCCATTTTTTGATTGGGTTGTTTGTTTTTTTAATATGGAGCTGCATGAGCTGTTTATATATTTTGGAGATGAATCCTTTGTTCGTTGATTTGTTTACAAATATTTTCTCCCAATCTGAGGGTTGTCTTTTCATCTTGTTTATAGTTTCCTTTTCTGGGCAAAAGCTTTTAAGTTTCATTTGGTCCCATTTGTCTATCTTTGTTTATATTTCCATTACTCTAGGAGGTGACTATTTTTAAAAGCCAAAATGACTAATGCATTTATATTGTACCACGGTTTCTTTCAGAAGTGGGACAAGTGGGGGCATTTTGGATGAGAGATAAAAAGTGTGGTATTAAGTGCATGCAGCATGCAGCATAACAGGCAAAAACAGGCCTTGGCCAATGCAGGTGACTTTTGCTAATCAGGTTGACGGAGAAACAAATATTCCCACAGTTATCTAGGTACCTGAATTGGGCATTCAAACCTCAGATTAGCTTGTGGAGGCTGAGTAGTAATGTGTGTAGAATTCTGAGACTCACACAGTCATGCTAGTATTCAATTAACTCTTTGACTTTAGCCACCTTGTTCTCTTAAATTCCACAAGGCATTTAAGCAACCCTGTTTCTCAGGCCTCTTATGAAGTACAGGGCAGAGAAAATAATGAAAAAGCCCATAAATGAAAACTATTTACTATTTACATCAACTTGAAATCAGCCACTGTATTAGTCTGGTAAGACTGCCATAACAAAGTACCACAGACTGCATGGCTTAAATAACAGAAACTTATTTTCTTACAATCCTGGAGGCTGGAAGTCCAAGATCAAAGTACTTGCTAGTTTAGTTTCTCTGGAGGGCATCTCTCCTTGGCTTGCAGACAGCCACCGTCCGTCTGTGTCCTCCATGGCCTTTTCTCTTTGTACCAGCACTCCTGGTATCTCTTCCTTTTCTTTTAAGAACACTAGTCCTATGAGATTAGGGTTCCATCATTACAACTTCATTTAACCTTAATTACCTCCTTAAAGGCCCCATCTCCAAACATAGTCACACTGAGGGTTAGAGCTTCAACCTATGAATTTTGGGGGTACAGAATTCAGTCTATAACAGCCACCCAGTCTAAAATGTCTACCTTTTAAATAGTAGCTCACAAACTCATCTTCACTACCGTTGATTTACTTTTGACCACCACTGTCCTCCATCCAGACAATCCCCAAAGCTTTAAAACCATCTGTCTCTAGATAGCCTTTTCTCCACCCATCCTCAGCAAGACTGTCAAAGACTCTGTTTTAAACTAAACACTACAGGATGAGGTTGAAGCTCCAGGCGCCGTGGGTAAGGCCCATTGTAACCTGAATCCTTCTGTCTTCCTCTCTTCTTTGCCGTCCACTCCTTTTTGACATTGACATACCCCTTTGATACCAGCTGACTCGAAATTTCTCTTACATATGCCACCTGACTCCTCGACTTGAACTATCTTTTCCCATCTCTCAGGTACCTGGTCTTCTTCAAAACTAGGAACCAGTACCATTAGCTCAGTAAAGTCTCATTGTTCCCTAGGCAGGTTTAATCTCCTTCTCAGTACAACCACTTTAAGTCATACCAATTTCTATTACTGTACTCCCGCAGTATGATGTGTCTCCCTTTCTAGACTATAAACATCTTGGGTACACAGTAGATGTGATTTATGTCCTTCTGTATCTTTAAGTCGCAATGAAATTGCTGAATTGAATTATTTAAAACAAACAATTATAGAGACAAAAAGTACATATTGCACCAATTCCTAAACTAGTGGCTATTGTCTACAATACTCAAAAGGTTGCAAATACATAAGCAGTCTTTGGCTCGGCCCTGTTTCTGCATAAGACTGGCCCCCAGCCCCGCCAATGATTCTGTGATGTCGAACAGGCTTGAGATTTTGAAGGTCAGGCTCTACCAACTTCATTTAGAAACTAATCCCAAGTAATGCATTCTTGGGGGCATAGCTTCATGCTTTTTTCCATATCCAGAATCTTAAAATATCCAGAATCTTAAAACTTGGCTGTGTCTAGAAAAGATATATATACAAACACACTATACTACTCAAATATAACCCAACCAACCCGTAAGACCCCACCGGAATATACTTACATCTTGAGGTACAATAATCTAGTCATCCCCACTAGATTCCCTGCCTCCTCATTTCTCTCACTTATTCTGAGAGGCATCTCACACCCAAACCCTGCTCCAGCCAGCCCCACCTCCTCTCCACCCAGCTCACACTAAGGCAGAAAAAGAAGACAAAACCAAATAAGAAAAAAATCTGACCTAATTGTGAGATAAAGATTCTCTTCCCAGAGGCAAGCCTGGAGAGAGACGTTTAACATCTTAGAGTCACACTGTCCAATATGCAGCCAAATGTGACTCTTCCAAATTGAGATGTGCTGCAAGTGTAAATTACAAATGGGATTTCAGACTTAGTGGAAAAGAATGAACAAAAAATATCTTGCTAATAATTCTACGTTAATTACATGTTGAAATTATAATATTTTGGGTACAGTAGATTAAGTAAAATGTAGTTTTAAAATTCATTGCACCTGGGTTGGAAAAAATGCTACTAGTAATTACCAATGTGTGTGTCTGTGTCTATGTGTGAAGCATAGCAAGAGGCTAAAATCATAGTTAAAACAGCAAATCCATGAAAATTACACACATTTAAATTGAATACGTTATTTAAAATCAGTATGTTAGGATAAAAGGAACTTATTCCCAAAGAGACTGCAGTAATACCTGCAGGGAAAAGAAGATGACCTTTCCATTTGTAGCAGAGCTAAAACAGAGCACGAATCGGGTAATAAATTCTTCAGAATGTATAAGTCTCCTTTGTTTCCATGAAAACACACTATTAGTCTAGTTTCTTTTGCCTTGAAATAAAACACCCATTGCTCAAAACTTGCTGAAGTATTCATAAATAAATTACTTTCCCTGAAAGCTCCATTTGTTTCCTTTAAACAAAAGAATAAGGAGACTTCAAATGTTATGATTACACACACACACATATAAGTGCCAGTTGTGGAGTATCAGAAAAATACAACTTGATAATGGATTCTAGAGTCTAGTGTAGCTAAGAAAACCCTGTCACCCTTTAACTGCTATTCAGGAAGAAAAGGGCACATGATAAAATCAAAACATACCACACACTGAAAAGTGATTTAAAATAAAAACTCCTTCCCATTCTGAATAATTAACCTAGAGATTAATTATCAAATTACCATGATAATTATTAAATATCATGTCAGATGATATTTACAAATAGACATTTCAAACAACACCCAGGATCTAAAGAAACATTAGCTGAGAAATATGTCCTCAAACCATGAATAGAAAATAGTTCCCAGCTGAGGATGCTCAGTGTTTCCCACACGGCACAATACTGCAGTTTCTGATACTTTAAATTACCCGCTGAAGCTTTTACCTGTCCTCATTTAATAAGGGGAGGGTAGACTTCCATACGCATTCTTTGTATTCTTTGAAGAGATAAATGTGCTTATACTTAATAAAATCCAAATGCAGTTTTCTTTGGAAAAAAAAAGAATATCCTTGTTTGTTAGGTAACATACAAATTAACTAGCAGGACAAGAGGTGTCTGGGGAGACTGCTAAAACCATTAGGAATAATTGTGTTCTGGTTATTAGGTCTTGGGACCTCATCCCATCCTGAGAGTTGACCATGGAGCAGATGATCTGAGTGGGAAAACTGGACTCAGCAGGTGGCTCAAGTAGGAGGGATATGGATGTTGTTACAAGCAACGGGAGAACAAATGGCGGCGTGCTGAACTTTTTTGCTTAACTGTCCAGCAACTAAAATTTTGGCAATTATCTAAAGATTGGTTGGAGGCAGAGTCCCACCTAGCATGATAGATGCCAAAGAGGATGGGTGATTCCCCTCCCCACACCTGGATAACTAGAGCACGGAGGTGCGACTTCAGCAGAGACAATTAGATGCCCTCTCTCAGGGCCTCTGGCTCTTGGGAAGTGAATCAAAGGCTTTGGCTAATTAGACTTATATACTGCAGTAGGACTTTAGATGTGAGACTTCAGTGGCATGATGCTGAGTGTCCAGGGTTGGAAAAACCAGACACCCAGCTGCAAGTGTTCAAGTGCAATAGCACCATCCAGGGCATTTTAGTCAGGCCATTCCTAAAGCAAGATCGTGGATGTGCATTTTCTCCCTCGGTTTACATCTCCCATCTACCTACTCTCAGATCTTTCCAAAACATTTATTTTCTGCTTAAATTAATCACAGTCAAGCCTACTAAGTTAACACCAATGGAGAACTGAGAAGGAGGTATAATGTTGTGTCTAAGTAAGTGGCTTCAGGGAAGACGGTCTATGAACAAAGGGGTTCACACCCTAAGGACTTAGAGTGACTGATACAAATAAATCAGGGGCTCAGTTCTAGAGGATCCAGAGTAATGGATAAGTTACTGAGATGGGGACGGGCAGAGAAACTAGAATCCAGCTTTAATAATGTTGGGAGAGAGCCAGGATCAAACCGAGGCATGAGATCAAAGCCAGACCAGAAGCATTCTGAATGCTATGTTGAGTACAGAGAAGCATACCAATCATTATATGACCTTGGACAAGGCAAGGAACCTCTCAATTCCACCATTTCTGTCAATAATGTTACTACCATATGTCCAGATTGAGAAAACACAGGATGCCTGGTTTCTGAACAACATGGAAACATGAAAACACAAATCTTTCTGGAAGAATAAAAACACACTTTGGTAAAAAGGTAAGATTTTTTTTACTATTTAATAAATAAATCTGAATTTAATAACCACATCTAAACCAAAAACTGCCTGCCCACACAATCCTATCATACTCATTAGGAAGTCTGAATGAAATACAGATATGATATGAAGACTGAAAAAATACAGATAAAAACTATGTCATAGCAGAACATGTTCACTTACTATAAAGATGAGTTCATCTACTATGAGGACTCTAAGACATCTCATGAGACTAAGAATCAAGGTAAAAATATGGAATGTCAAGGTGGCAGAATCATATCTAGTATTCAAGTGGTTAGGCATTTATAGAACATATAGTTGGAAAATAATAACAGGCAAAACTTATATAGGATGGCCAGGTACTGCTTTAAGTACTAATTTAATCCTCACACCTCATTGAATCCTTATTTAATCCTTACAACTATACTATGTTGTAGGACTACTGTTATACTCATTTTAAAAGTAAGGAAACTGAGGCACAGAGAGGTTACAGTAAATGTCCAAGGACATAAAGCTAGTAAGGGGTTGCAGGTAGGGTTTGTATCCCAGAAGCCTAATTCCAGAGATGATGCTCTAAACTACTGTATCATATTGCTTCTCAAAGAAGAAAAAATGTTATTAAAGAGCAAGGACATCAGAAACTTGAATTCAAAATTGAACAACCAACATATATAATCCATTTAAGATTGCAGTTTTCATTTGAGCCAGAGACAAGTTGGTTTGTCATGTCTCAGCAAGAACCACTGTACCAAAAATATAAATACAAATGCATGTCCTGTGTCAATCTCCAGTGTGTCATTCTCAAGATGCAAGAAGTTGATGATAAACACTTTAATTTATTCAACAAATATCAAATGCTTGCATTCATACACAATGCTTATTGTAATATGCTTGTATAATTTTCCATTACAAAAAGATATATCTAATACTACATGGTCTATTTATGTGAAGAGGAAAATGAAATACTGTAGAGATATTTAGATGGAATGAGTCAGCAAGGACAAGCATAATAGCGGTCAAAGGCAAATATTTTAGAGAGGTTGGGTTTGTTTTTTTTTTTAATTTGGTGTGTATTAAAGGCTTCCCCAGTGATTTTACCCCAACTCTTGGTGTTATCCTAAATGATTTCAATGTCCATGTGGGTGACCAGTGACCACTCTATTTTCAAAGCTTTAGATTTCTTCAAATCAAACTTCTACCTCCTTTCCACTTCAGTGTCTCCCTCTCATAATCACCTCTTGGGTTATCCAGTGACCTTGAAGTGACCCATATCAGGAATCTTAAACTCTTAACACCCTGATCCCTAACCATAACTTCCTCTCCTTCCAGATCTCCAACTTTCCTTCTCTTAATACACCCGCTCTTTAAACTGTGAACCCTGGTGCTACCCCTATTTTCCCTTGTTTTCTGATGTTTATCCTAGGGAAGTTCCATAGTCCATCACTTGAGCTCCTGTCTCTCCCACTAACACACTCCTGTATCCCCAGCCAGTATTCAGCCCTACAGTCAGACTTCTGTCCCTGAAAGACAGCTGAGCATGGCTGAAGAAAGATCACGTCCTCAGATGGGCTTTGCTGAAAATTTCTTCTTTCCAATTCCATGTGGATCTTCCACACTTCAAATTAATTTTTTAACTTCCTTCTGGGACACTCCCTTCTCCACATCTTCAGTCACTTTCTCACTCTCTTTAAATCTTCACCCTCTTTTAAACTCAGCAGATGCCCTCAGTTCCAATGTGCCCCGTTAATTTGTGATCAGGAGCTGTCAATTCCCTCAGTCTCCTGCCCTATGTCCCAACTATGAAGTTCCATGTCTCGGGAATACCCATAATTCCTCCTTCCCTACTGACTCCCAGGGTGAAGAATCCTGTTCTATTCAACACTGCTCTCTCTATGCGGGCTTGTTTGTCTACGTGCTATTCAAGTATGTCCTCTCTCTTCAGCCTCTGGATTGTTACCGAAAACTTGCTTTCATCTAAAGGTATGCTCAAGTCTCTCCCCATCTCATCAACCTCAGCCTCTCCTCCCTTATCCCATAGCCCTCTCTTGCTACCATCCATTTTCTCATTACCTTCCACCAAAGCTCTTTGAAAAACTGATTTACACTCACTGTCTTCACTTCCTGATCACTCATTCACCTTTTAATATATAGCCCTCTGGCTTCTGCCCCTGTCCCCGGCATTTCCTGGCAAGGGTCACAATGCACTCCTACATGTTAACTCAAGGGGCAATTTACAACAATGTACCTCTGAGTCTCCTGTTCTCCCCTTAAAACTCCTACCTCCTTCATTTCAAGAACAACACTTTCCTGGTGTTTCTCCGTCCTCTTAACTACTTCTCAGTTTTCTTAGCTATGTTCTCCTCTTTCTTAAGTTCCTAAAATGCTGGTTTTCCTAGAGTTCTGTTCTGTGTTCTCTCCAAAGGTAAGGTCATATATTGACACATTTTTAAATGCCACCCTTGTCTTGACAACACTCCGCAAAACTCTCCATGTCCAGTGATTTAGAGTTCAGACAACCCACTTACCCAGCCCCTAGTCATTTCCATAAGGGTTTCTGAAATTCCCTTCATCCGGCCTGTCCAAATTGAATAACTGATCTCCACCATGCCCATTCCCAAACTCTCATTTTCCCAGATGCCTTTCTCTGCTAGTAGCACCATCATCCACCCAGTCCCCTGAGTCAGAACCTGAACATCATTCTCTGCTGACTTTTCACTCACACACTCCCAACTCTCAACAATCTCCTGGAACTGCCACTTGTACCTTAGGCTAAATCTGCCTCTCAAACCTCATTGCCTTAATTCAGGCCACTCCTCTTACCTGAAATAATGCAAGACACTTTCACATGAGTTTTCTGCCCCTAACCTCACCCATAAGACACCCATAGACCAATTGCTTACAACCCAGACCTATAACTACTACACCTTACAATACAGTGTTCTTTATAACATGGCCTGTGTTAACTTTCATCATCTACCCTCCTCACCTCCCTCTCTCACATTTTATGCACTAACACATTTCCCAAACCTAATTCTTAAAGATGGCCATTTCAAATTTTGTCTCCACTGCTTGAAACACCTTCTCACATGTCCTATAACTGTGTGGTTTATTTCTTGTCATCCTACAAAATCCTCCCCTCCAGGAAGGTTACATATTCTCCTCCCTCCAGGAAGCCTTTCTTCAGTTCCTTCTCTCCCTCTGTATTAATCTCCCCCTCCTCTTGACTACTTAAGAAACATATATATTATTTTTTATTGAAGTATAGTTGACGTACAGTATTACATGTTACAGGTGTACAATATAATGATTCACAAATTTTAGAGGTTCTACTCCATTTATAGTTAGTATAAAAATTGGCAATATTCCCCACGTTGTACAATATATCCTTGTAGCTTATTTTATACCTAATAGTTTGTACCTCTTACTCCCCCCCCATTTTGCCCCTCCCCCTTCCTCTCTCCCCACTGGTAACCACTAGTTTGTTCTCTATACCTGTGAGTCTGCTTCTTTTTGTTGTAGTCATTAGTTTGCTCTATTTTTTATAGATTCCACATATAATTGATATCATACACTCCTCAGCCATAAAAAGAATGAAATCTTGCCATTTACAGCACCATTGATGGACTTGGAGGGGGTTATGCTAAGTGAAATAAGTCAGATAGAGGAGAAGAAATACTGTAAGAAATGTGTATACCTTTATATTTTTGCCCTGATCTCCTTGAAAGAGTATCTATAGTTTTACATGTATGTCTCACCCACTGGACATGTGTTCCTTAAGGGAAGAAACTGTGGCTCACTTATCTCTGTATCCTCAAAACTTAGCATAAACTCTGCAGATAATAATCAGTCACTAAATGCTGGATGGATTGAATTGAATTGGATTTCACAGTTCAGTTTTGCTTTTAAAAGGTGGCTGCAAAGATAGATTTCCCCGGCCATGTCAAGTCCTGGACCAATCATCTTTCTACCCAGATTCAATGTTACCATTCCCCAGGGTGAGAAAATATTCTCTGCAATGCATGCATTATTTTTGATCACTGATGATTTCAGCTGATCTAGAAACAGGGTCTTGAAAATAATCCATTCCCCCTCCCCTGGTCAGGAGAGGTAACAGTTCACTCAGTGGTCTTTAAAGACGACTAACATTTTACCCACAAGAGGGCTCAGAACAATCGAACCTTTCCGCATAAGCCACAGAGCCATACGGCTTATTACTCGGGCAATCTAATTCCATTTTCACAGCTCTTTGCATCTTGTCCACTAAATGGGAAGATAGAAGAGCCATGAGTTTTGTTACACTTGAACACTTTAATGCTGCCCCTAGCATGGTTCTCAGTCCTGGTAAAAAAGACTTGATAAATCAATGGCTGCCTCTGGGGTTTGAAAGTAGGATTTCTATGGGGTAAAAATGCTTTCTCAACTTCTAAAGAGAAATAGCACAGCGTGCTAACGTAGAGACTTTGGAGTCAGGTAATTCTAGATCCGCCTCCTATTAGTGGAATAACCTTGGGCAATTGACATTAATCTCTGAGCTTCAATTTGCCTCACCGGTAAAATAAGGATAACATGACCTCACTGACTTACTATTTATAATTATGATCAATAAGGTGATAAAATGTATTAAATTGTCTTGCAAGGTAGCAGGCACGTTCTAGGCCCTAAATAAGTGATATTTCCTTTCTTTTCCCTTAAGTTCCAGATCCCAAAAGCCCTATTTAAGATGAACTGTCTTGTTCACTGCTGTATCCCAAGTACCTGGTATGTATGCCCGGTATATCACAAGCGCTCAATAGCTAGTTAATGAAATGTATATACCTACAAGTCTGTTCTACCCACTCCCACCAAAACAAATCTTAGGTTATTCCCAGCTACTTTGATACAATAATGCGCTCGCTCACTCTCGCGCTCTCTCTCTCTCTCTCTCTCTCTCTCCCCCCCCCCTCACACACACACACAACAGACAACACACACACCATTAACAACTCAGACCCAAAGCCCCAAACCGAGCTTCTCATTTTTGAGAGCTTGTCTGTAGACCTCAGATGGGTTTACTGAATGGTTCGTCTGGCTAAATCGAAAACGACTATTTAACACACTAGCAATTTTATGATTTGTAAAATACCTGATAAAAATACAATTGTATTTTAAATGTCTGGACTAAAATTCATCTTCTCTAAGAAGGTTATGGGGAACATAAAAAGTCCCAACCATCTATGTGTGATCTGCAGCAACAGGAAGGAGACATGTCATGAATTTCAGAAAAAATAATTTAGAAAGGTCATTCTGAGGTTCTAAGAGGTGACATAAATGACAATTACAGGATACAAATCTGAACCGAGATCAGACTTTTCTGTGAGAAACTCTATGTAAATGCAGAAAGATACAGAAGCGGTTGACGCCAAATCCCAAAAACCACTCAGGATATAATTAAGTAAAAGCCCAAGGGAAGAGACAAGAAAAAGAACACAAAGATATGAAGTATCCTGTGCCTGAAATATTTCATTCTCATGCTCATTCCTGGAAGGAAAAAAAAAAGCCCTATAATTTCTTGTTTGCATATTTTTGTTTAATTAAAAAGAAATTCACTTGAAAGAATTCTCATTTTAAGGACCATCTTCACAATTGTCAATTGCACAAATAAATGTCTGAGACTTCATAAAATGAAAATGCTAATAACATTATATCTAAGAGTCCACAGTATTCTAGTGGCTGATCAAGGTCAGTATTATCACAAGCCCCACTTTTGTCCTTTCCCTCCTCCAACCCCCAAGCTGCCCAGGACCTTTCTGACAAGAAAACAAATGCAGACTGAGTTTTTCACAAACATATTTGAAACGATGTCTCTCAGCCAAAATTACAGGCAGCTTTGCTGGTTCGACATTTAGCATGCACTTCGTTTTGAACAACGGGGTTGGAACGTTAATCACTGTCAAGCAAAAACATACCACCTGTCAAATGGCTACACTGGGAGCAATAGGCAGAGATGAAGGTTGATAAGGGGAGAATTGGGATCAGGAAATAGATTAAAAGTATAAATTCTCTCAATCACACTGATGCTACCATTGCTAGACAACAAATGCTTTGTGCAAGCAAAAACCTATCAGCCCCCCTCCGCTGCCAAACTTCCTTTGCTAGAAAACATACAGAACTGTGACAAGGTACAGCAGGGCATTAGAAGTAGATCTGTCCACATTCTTCAGGAGTGGTCTAAACACTCTGATACCCCAAGCGCTTCACCTTCAGGGAGCACTGGGGTCCATACCTACTTCTATGATGTCAACCAATCTTAAGGTCAAGATCAGGAAGAGACAACAGACCTCTACTTATTTTGAACAAAGAAATCAGCCAGACCTAACAAACGTAGGAAGATGTTTCAATAAAGTGAGACTTACAGACACACCTACCTCTGTATAGCACTTTAACTTGGAACAGATGTTTGAGGATATTAACTCATTTGATTTTTGCCATAACACTATTTGTAATAGTTATTCCCATTTAACTGATACAGAAAGTAGGACTCAGAAAGGTTAAGGAAATTCATCAAAACTTCATCTCCATCATATAATGTTTAGTGAGAGCTTACTCTGTGCTAGGCACCATGCTAAAGGAATTTTATATGCATTATGTCACTTAATCCTTAAAGCAAGCATATGAGGCAGAGATACTATGGACAGTCCATATGTATGGACAGTGGAAAGTGAGACTAAGAGAGGCAAAGAATTTAACCAATGTCACCACATGTGATGGAAGATCCACTTGAAATTCACACGTCACACGCACCATCAACACACAGCATGAAAATAGGATCACACACACATCACTCACACCATACATCCACAACACACACATCAGACCCACCACATGTACCAGGTACACTCCATCAACATGTACCACACACACACCCTCCATATTACACACACACATCCCACACAGAGCACACAAATGCAACATACACACACATACACACCACACACACACTGTTCATGCCACACATAACCCACAGACCACACATACACACCACATACGCCTTATACACGTACTGCATACACATCCTCACACCATATACATATATGTGCATGAACTTACGCCACTCATACCACACACACACCTGTTTTCAGGTTGCTATCAAAGCCCCTGGGATGCTACCTGCACTCTACTTTCTGAGGAGCAGGTGTTCGGAACTTGGTAAAGGACCCTGGTTCTCAAGTCAAAGACATGGAGAAATGTCTTAGGAAAAAGAAGCAAAGAAATAACAACAAACAAAGCAGAATGTTTATCACTCTAGACCATAGGTCCACAGCCTGACTGTGTGGCCAGGCCACGTGGTGTTCCACCTGGGGGCTCTGGGAAAAATACCCAAGTCCAAGTCTCACCCTAGACCAATTCAATCAGAAATGTTTGGGTGAGAGGGTGGAGTTCTGAGCCAGAGCATTTGAAAACACACCCACTTCAGATGCTTCAAATATGTAGCCAAGGTGGAGAATGATGTCTTCCACTCATCCAAGTGTACTTGCATCTCAGCATCCTACTGCCCAGGCCACAAGGGAGGCCCATTCTAATCAGTGTGGCAAAGGCAACAGCTGGGGCTTACCCACCCCCGCTGCCTCCCTGTTACCTTCCCCTCTCCCAGCCCCTCAGCAACTGGGGGAGATCACTGAGAACAGGGGCAGGGGACCCTCTGAGTGGCAGCTTTCCAGCTTTCCAGCCTAAAACCTTAAAACTGAACCAAAACACAAAACAGAAAGCTGTGACAGTCACTAGGTCAGAGTCTGCAGCCCCTCTGCGCCCACGCCAGTCTGGGAAGCCCCTTTCTTGGCTGCATTTTGGGTAAGAGTTGCTGTATGCTTGACAACTGTGCAGCCATGGCTTGATGAGAGCAAGGCGTGGCCAGCCTGCAATAGCATGTGGACCACCCATTTCTGCTGACCACCAGCTTTCCTGCTTTTAGTTCAAAGGGGTCCTGCAGCCTGTCTCCAACCTGAGCACCCACTGCTGGGCCTCACTATGCTCCAGAGAAACTCATTCCCACAGCCACAGTGCCTTTGCAACTGCCCTACCCTCTGCCTGAAATACTCTCTTCTCACGTCTTTGCATGGCTGGTTCTTTCCAGTTCTTCAGCTCAAAGCGACCTCCTCTGAGAGCCCTTCCCTGCCCACCCGATCTAACATGGCCCTTCCCCCAACCCTAGTCACCGGCCAGCTTTACCCTATTTTGTTCTCTTCATTGCACGTATCACTAGCCGGTAGTTTTTAACTTAATGTTGCCGTTATCCCTACCTGAAGTTGTCATATACGCAGTAACCAAATGAACCTATTTACCTGTCTCCTCCCATCGCCTAGAACAAACTCAATCATAGGAACTCACTGCATCTTGTCCACATCCTGGCACATAGTAGGTGCTCAATAAATATTTGACTAAATGAAAAACAAATGAGTGAATGAAGAGCAGGACTGTTTTTTTTAGGTTTTAGGAAATCGAAGACAGGAAATATAAACCTACCTGCTAAAATGGGAAGCGATGCATCTAATACCAAGTCGTGAACTGAAAACTCCTTAACAGCCAGGCCACCAATGGGGCAAACTCAGGTCCATGGGATGACAAAGCCAGTGCTCTTAACCACTAAAGCATAAAAAGTCTCCCTTCCTAAGTAGAACCTAAGGCAAAGAGTAAACACTGGCCCAAAGGTCTCATGATTTTCCCTGGTCCTCTTTTCTGTATGCTGTGGCCGGTGTGAGAAAGAGAGGGGATGGAAAAGAAGTAACAGAACCAAACAGATACACAAAGGATCAATGAGTCTTTATTTCTCCACGTGCAGGATTTATGTTCCAGGACTGCAGTGTGGCCCCTAAGCTAACACACTACTAAGGAAATCTTATCAGAAGGTTCTATCACACAGAAGAATTTTAAAAAGGAAAACTTGCTGTTCAAATTTGGAGACTTCACAAGCCTTCTGTTTTGGCAATTTCTCTGCAGAAGGAAAATACCCCGAGTGAAATGCACCCTGGTCCCTAGCCCAATTTGCTGGCTCCTTACAGAGGATCCAGTGTGAGAGCTGTGTGGGGCTTTGCGTCCTCTAATTCACTTTCAGTGGGTGAAAACTACACCACGAGCCCACGGGGAGAAGTTGAACCCGCTGCTGTTCAGCAGCAATTCAAGGAACCGATTGAAGGAAGCCTCTGAAAGCCCGCTTAAGTGAAATCCACCAAGAGCAGTCAGTTTGGCTTCAGAAGAAAAACAGTCAGAGCCTGGTCCTCGCCTTCCATGAATCTATCACCCAAAGGAAGACAGGCTTTACCTGCTAAACCCCTGCTATTCCCATTCTTGCAGCTTCTTCTGCCTGAAATTACCTCTCTCTCCGGTTTTGTCTCCCCTCCCCCACACCCACCAGTCCTCCCCATCCACCTATTAAAATCCCACCACCTGTGAGGTCCAGGGGGGACTGCTCAACCTCTGAGAAGCTTGCTTTCTTCACATGCGCAGCCACAACCAACTACGGAACACCCCTTTGGTTCCACAGTGGGTTCTGGCATTGGGTCAAGGGCGATATGGAATTCTTTTCTGAGCAGTTTACGTGTTTATATGCCTTCACAATGAGATTTTGAGTTCCTTGGCGACAGAGATGGTGTCCAGCCCTTTTTGTATCTCTTGGTGTCATACACACTTAAGATACTTCTCACATAATACTGAGAAAGCGGACACAGCCGGCTTGCCCTGAGGACGCCCAATAGGGATAAATCCTTGTCAACAGAAGCCTTCGCTTGAAGACCGCTACCTGTACAGCTCAACTCTCCATTAGGATACTCCTGCTAACGCCGAACTAATCCAAGGCAACTACCTTTCTAAGGGATCAGAGAAACGGAAAGGATAGAGCACACAAAGGCATTTAAAACCATATGCTGATCCATGTATGGAAACTGAGGATTCTGACTCAGGAAGTCTGGGCCCCAGCTTGCATCTGAGAAGCAGAGAGAAGAGGGTCGTGACTTTCCCCTAGGCCATGCCAACTAAAAATTGGCACTTGCCATCTGCCTCTACAAGGATTAGGTCCCCAGACACTGTAGTCGCTGACCTTCAACACCCCCTGAAAGGAGGTCAGGGCTGAGATCAAGAATGACGCACTCTGTGCTCTGGGAAAAGCTGGCAGAACGGGTCTTTAGGAATAGTTAAATATTTTCAGGAGAAAAGGTTATGAGCCCAAATCTTGCATCTCCTCATATCTAGAAAAGCACTAAAATCATTAACGATGACATCTGTTCCTTGTAACTAGCAGCAAAGCCTCTGCCCAAGTGTGTGCTTTGTTGCACACACCCGCACTTCACTAAAATCACACATAATGCTGGCCTTCCCCCTACCTCTTCGGAGCAGTTCCTCAGAGCTATCTGAAATGCTGCCTCCCGGGCTACAGTCCTCATTTTTCCTCAAATAAAACTTAACTCACAACTCTCACGTAGTGCATTTTTTTTCAGTCGACAGCTGAAAAAAACTCCTAGATGAGAATTTCCTTTGGTATATTCCAAGGAGTATTTATCCATGAAGTGCTCCAGGAAGACAGGTTTGGGGAAGGCTCTACATTCCATCTCCCACAGACAGATTCAAAATGCTCCTTAGTTAAGCACAGGCTCTGAGAAAGATTTCAGTGAGTAAATCTGTTTAGTTTTGTTCAACTCAGCATTTCCCACATTCTTTCAAGCATGGAAAACATTTTTTTCCAAATCTCAGCTATTGAAGTCCCACAGAACTACTGTTGCTCTAAGTAAAAGGTATTCTAAGTAAATTCCTTCAGCGCTGCTTTTAGAAGCCCAGTGCATCGGGATCTCTGGGTACCGTGAGGCAGGAAATGATGTTTTTCTAGACAATTAAAAGGGAGTTGTATTTTTCTCCCTATTATCTTTCTCTACTGTTGGTATGCGTACTGGTAGCTCTCCATTTTCCACCCACCCAACTCACAGCCACACCTATTCTCATCCTTCTCTGCCCTGTGCTGTCGTCCCGCATGCTCTCTGTTGGCTGCCTTCCAGGTGGAGGACAGGAGCTGAGAGGGTAGGAGTAATTCTTCCTAGTTCCTTCATGCCTCCATAGCGACAGCCCTCAATGGCAGCCCCAGACCCACAATTCTGGCTCTCTCTTGCCTCTGCTATCCTCAGACCTAAGGACGGCAAAGGCCGAGTGTGTCACCTGGCTTTCGTATACCCTTAACCCCACCAAGGTCTCTGTAAGTAACCCCATCAATCAGTCTCTTTCTGAACCATCTGGGATGAATTCTTTTGTCTTCTTCTGGCAGACCCTAATTGCTAGAACAGGAAAGGAAACTCGTATCTCTCAGCACCTTCTGCGTATAAGACAGTACACAAAAGAATTTTATATAAATTACATAATTTAATACTTACCACCTTTGATGATAAGCATTATTACCCCCATTTTACAAATGAGTAGAATGAAACCGAAAGGCAACGGAAGAGCTTACATAGCCCAAGAGGGGCAGAAGCACAATCATTCTGAGGGTATTCAGTCTGTCAACAAATACTTTCTGTGAACTTACTTTGTTTTAGGCTAAACTCTGGAGATAGAGTGGGGGAAGGGACATAAAAAGGAGGAGAGAAGAAACAGAGGCTGACCTCTCATGTTGTAAAAGGAAATCCCTTCACCCTTGAAATTCAATGTTGTAAAATAAGAATTGACTTACATCTGACTCCTGGTACATCTGGCCCACCACCCTGATCGTGACATTGGCTCCAAGGCACATTGTAGAGGGCAACATCCACCACCAAGGCTGAAGAAGCCCGATAGCCATCTTTGTACTAGGTCTGTCCTACTCAAACAAATCTAAAACACCTGGTCAAGACCAAGTTGATTGGCTCTTGAATTGTATCTGACATAATTGGATAAAGAGATAAGAGCAGCACTGTCAAACTGTGTATCCAAACATTAATTTTGACATTTCTCTTCTGTATCTGACATCTGATTAGTATTACCAACGCCCATCTTTCTATCTTAATTGCTTGGATTAACTCTTTCTCTCCACCCGACCAATTCCATCTCAAATGATGGTAGTAGTAACTACGTGAGGAGCCATAAGTGTGTGCTGAGCACCTGACCACTTTCTGAAGTTAAGCACTGGGGCTCTAGATCCAGCTTGTCTAGGTTTAAAACCCAATTCCAACACGTACTACTTAACAAATTACTTAATTTCTCTCAGTCTCAGTTTCTTCACCTGAAAAATAGGGATAACACCTATTCATAGAATTGTTATGACCATTAGATATTCCAGATTAAGCACTGCCCTCTGTACCTGGCACATAAGAGATGATGAGGAAGAGGATGATAAAACACATAACTATACAGCACTTACTCTGTACCCAGCTTTTTTCAAGTGCTTTACATATACTCATTTAATAATCATAAAAACCGTATATGGCAGGTATTGTTATTCTTTAAGCTCTGCGACTGAGGAGACAAATTAAAACGATTTGCCCAAAGGTACATGCCAGTAAGCGATGGAGTGGGCATTCCTATCAGGTCTGTCTGATTCCAGAGTCTGAGATGAAGGGCACTACAGACTAGCATTTTAGGGGCTTCTTTGTCAAGGGAACCTTACCTCACCGCTGGGGTTTGGGGCTTGTCAGTCTTTTTCTCCCTTGCTCTCTAATTACAGCATGTTCTGTTACTGAAACTCCTTTTCCTACTTAGCATTCTATTCAAGCCAATTCTTCAGGGACTCTCTCAGCCTTTGCATCAAGGTTAGGTCTTGAAATGGGCATATGCGCCTTCCACCTGCTGTGACTGCTACCTTCACTTCCCATCTGCTCCTGAAACAGACACACTAAAAGCAGAAGACTTCTGGGGTGAAATGTCCACTTCTCCTTGTACCTAGGAGCCTTACCCTGGGAATAAGACCCCAGTGACAGAGTAGGAAGGAAAACTACAGCCTAAGAGAGAGGATGCTAATGCTAACAAATAAAACCTGTATTCATTCTGTCTTTCTACCTCAGATAGATAGATAGATAGATAGATAGATAGATAGATAGATAGATAGATAGATAATTTGACAAAACTGAAAACCTAAAGCTTCCCTCACACTGTTTGGTAAGATCTTATTTTCTCAGTTGTAGCCTCCAACACTGCAGCCAGCAGATGCAGGGATGTGAGCATGAATGCAGATTTCACGTGTCTCAGATTACCTGACTTGATCATAATACAACTCTCCTTAGATTAAACATTCAAGAAAAAACAGTAGTTTACTTCTAACCTCCATTTCGCAGGAGCTTATCCCAAGATGTTCCCTTTATCTTCCCTTGCAAAATTCCCTGGGCCCATCACATGGCCCACCTGAGGTTTCCTGCAAATCAGCTATACTGCTCTGCCTGTGTGGAGCTGACTCACTTACAGATATGTCCATTCCTTCAACTCACTCCCATAATGCCCCTCAGCTCCCCACTGTCCTTCCCTTTCTCACTTACCCTCAGATACCGTTTTGAGATGTGACGTGTACTCTTCCTCTCAATCCAGACTTGACACCTACCCCTTTCCTGCTTTTCGGAGTCTATCGCTTATTTACCTTCCTTTTCCCCACTTTCTGCTACTGGTGGCACCATGGTCCATCTCCTTGCTCTCTGTCCTTACACTGGTTTTGACACAGCCTTCTTTCACGTGGTCAACAGACCATCATCTTTTTTAATCTTTCCAACACTCACCTTCTGCTTTATGTTGAAATACTGATGGATATTTCAGCCTCCTTGTGACTTTATAATGAACAACCTGTCTACAAACAGAGAGCTCCTTGGAAAGAAACATCACCTAATTGTAGCTTGGGTTTCCTCAACCTTTCAGATTGGTCCACACCCCTAGTACACAACTGTAGAGATCCAAAGCCTTATGTTAGATTTAAGCAAATCCCAACAGGGTGGGATTGAGGCACACAATCTGAATGAATTCATTATCCTATGATAGTTCCACTGTGTGAAGTGTGCCATTTTCTTTTCCTATGAAATAAATTTAGATGTCAAACTCAGCTCCTGGGGCTTCCCTGGTGGCGCAGTGCTTGACAGTCCGCCTGCCGATGCAGGGGACGCGGGTTCGTGCCCCGGTCCGGGAAGATCCCACATGCCGCGGAGCGGCTGGTCCCGTGAGCCATGGCCGCCGAGCCTGCGCGTCCGGAGCCTGTGCTCCGCAGCGGGAGAGGCCACAACAGTGAGAGGCCCGCGTACCGCAAAAAAAAAAAAAAAAAAAAAAAAAAGAATCCGCCTGCCAGGACACGGGTTCGATCTCTGGTCCGGGAAGATCCCACATTCCGTGGAACAACTAAGCCCGTGCACCACAACTACTGAGCCTGCTCTGTAGAGCCCGCGAGCCACAACTACTGAAGTCCGTGTGCCTAGAGCCCGTGCTCCGCAACGAGAGAAGCCACCGCAATAAGAGGCCCGCACACTGAAACAAACAGTAGACCCCGCCTGCCGCAATTAGAGAAAGCCCGCGCACAGCAACAAAGACCCAACGCAGCCATAAATAAATAATTAAAAAAACCCTCAGCTCTTCCCTTAATTTTTGAAAGAAGGAAATAAAGAAGGAAAGAATGGAAGGAAAAGCACTCTCTCAATATGTGTTTGTAAAATCAGATATATTTATTTACTTTTTAACAGGAGTACCTTACATCCCAGTGATGCAGACTTAACACACTGAACATGAGATGTCCCTGGTCTTACAAGTCCTCTGTCCACGCCACCACTGAGAATTTTCTGCTAGCCATTTCACCCCACATCATGTCCCAACTTCCCATCATATCATTGGCTATTCTCTCCCCTCCAATCTCCTTTCCCATTTCCATCAACTCTACACGTTGTTTTACTTCCACAGTCGATTACTCTAACTATCCCCTCCGTCCTCTCAATTCTAGCCACTGAGTTCACTGAATTATTTTCCTAAGCAAAAATCCCTCTCTAAGAGGAATTCTCTGGCCAGCTATTAAGATAATAAAAAGTTTTGCCCTGCTACACAACGTTTAACCAAAACTGTCCTCAAGCTCCAGTGAATCAGGGAAAAGTAATCATCAACTGTGGCACTTAATGGCCAAATACAGACTCAAGAAGGCAACTGGTAAGAGAATAAAAGGAGAGTTTGAACTGGAAACACATGCCTACAGCCATTCTATAAATCCTTACCCAGGAAACCTTCAAGATGGCACAGGAGTAAGATATGGAGATCACCTTCCTCCCCACAGATACACCAGAAATACATCTACATGTGAAACAACTCCTACAGAACACCTACTGAATGCTGGCAGAAGACCTCAGACTTCTCAAAACGCAAGAAACTTCCCACGTACCTGGGTAGGGCAAGAGAAAAAAGAATAAACAGAGACAAAAGAATAGGGACGGGACCTGCACCAGTGGGAGGGAGCTGTGAAGGAGGAAAGGTTTCCACACACTAGGAAGCCCCTTCGTGGGCGGAGACTGCGGGTGGCAGTGGCAGGTGGGGGGAAGCTTCAGAACCACGGAGGAGAGCACAGCAACGGGCGCGGAGGGCAGAGCGGAGAGATTCCCGCACAGAGGATCGGTGCCGACCGGCACTCACCAGCCCGAGAGGCTTGTCTGCTCACCCGCCAGGGCGGGCGGGGCTGGGAGCTCAGGCTCGGGCTTAGGTCGGATCCCAGGGAGAGGGCTGGGACTGGCTGCGTGAACACAGCCTGAAGGGGTTAGTGCACCACGGCTAGCCAAGAGGGAGTCCGGGGAAAAGTCTGGACCTGCCGAAGAGGCAACAGACCATTGTTTCAGGGTGCATGAGGAGAGGGGATTCAGAGCACCGCCTAAACGAGCTCCAGACGCGGGCGCGAGCCACGGCTATCAACGCGGACCCCAAAGACGTGCATGGGACGCTAAGGCTGCTGCTGCCGCCACCAAGAAGCCTGTGTGCGAGCACAGGTCACGATCCACACCCCCTTCCGGGGAGCCTGTGCAGCCCGCCACGGCCAGGGTCCCGGGATCCAGGGACAACTTCCCCGGGAGAACGCACAGCGCGCCTCAGGCTGGTGCAACGTCACGCCGGCCTCTGCCACCGCAGGCTCGCCCCGCACTCCGTGCCCCTCCCTCCCCTCGGCCTGAGTGAGCCAGAGCCCCCGAATCAGCTGCTCCTTTAACCCCGTCCTGTCTGAGCGAAGAACAGACACCCTCAGGCGACCTACACGCAGAGGCGGGGCCGAATCCAAAGCTGAACCCCAGGAGCTGTGAGAAGAAGAGAAAGGGAAATCTCTCCTAGCAGCCTCAGGAGCAGCAGATTAAATCTCCACAATCAACTTGATGTACCTGCATCTATGGAATACCTGAATAGACAACGAATCATCCCAAATCGAGGAGGTGGACTTTGGGAGCAACTGCACACTTCAGGTTTGCTTTCTGCATCTAATTTATTTCTGGTTTTATGTTTATCTTAGCTTAGTATTTAGAGTTTATTATCATAGGTAGATTTGTTTATTGATTTGGTTGCTCCCTCCTTTTTAATATATATATATTTTTTTCCTTTTTCTCTTTTTATGAGTGTGTATGCTTCTTTGTGTGATTTTGTCTGTATAGCTTTGCTTTTAACACTTTTCTTATTTTTGCCCTTTTCTTCTGAGCCATGTGGCTGACAGGGTCTCGGTGCTCCAGCTGGGTGTTAGGCCTGTGTATCTGAAGTGGGAGAGCCGAGTTCAGGACACTGGTCCACCAGAGACCTCCCGGCTCCACGTAATATCAAACGGCGAAAGCTCTCCCAGAGATCTCCATCTTAAGGCTAAGACCCAGCTCTACTAAACGTCCAGCAAGCTACAGTGCTGGACACCCTAAGCCAAACAACTAACAAGACAGGAACACAACCCCACCCGTTAGCAGAGAGGCTGCCTAAAATCATAATAAGGTCATAGACACCACAAAACACTCTACTGGATGCGGTCCTGCGCACCAGAAACACAAAATGCAGCCTCATCCACCAGAACACAGGCACCAGTCCCCTCCACCAGAAGCCTACACAACCCACTGAACCAACCTTACCCACTGGGGGCAGACACCAAAAACAACAGGAACTACAAACCTGCAGCCTGCAAAAAGGAGACCCCCAAAAAAGTAAGTTAAGCAAAATGATAAGACAGAGAAACACACAGCAGATGAAGGAACAAGGTAAAAATACACCAGAGCTAACAAATGAAGAGGATATAGGCAGTCTACCTGAAAAAGAATTCAGAGTAATGATAGTAAAGATGATCCAAAATCCTGGAAACAGAATGGAGAAAATACAAAAAACGTTTAACAAGGACCTAGAAGAACTAAACACCAAATCAACAATAATGAACAACACAATAAATGAAATTAAAAATTCTCTAGAAGGAATCAATAGCAGAATAACTGAGGCACAAGAACGCATAAGTGACCTGGAAGATAAAATAGTGGAAATAACTACTGCAGAGCAGAATAAAGAAAAAAGAATGAAAAGAACTGAGGACAGTCTCAGAGACCTCTGGGACAACAAAACGCACCAACATTCGAATTATAGGGGTCCCAGAAGAAGAAGAGAAAAAGAAAGGGTCTGAGAAAATATTTGAAGAGATTATAGTTGAAAACTTCCCTAATATGAAAAGGAAATAGTCCATCAAGTCCAGGAAGCACAGAGAGTCCCATACAGGATAAATCCAAGGAGAAACATGCCAAGACACATATTAATCAATCTAACAAAAATTAAATACACAGTAAAAAATACTAAAAGCAGCAAGCGAAAAACAGCAAATAACATACAAGGGAATCCCCATAAGGTTAACAGCTGAACTTTCAGCAGAAACCCTGAAAGCCTGAAGGGAGTGCCAGGACGTATTTAAAGTGACGAAAGGGAAAAACCTACAACCAAGATTACTCTACCCAGCAAGGATCACATTCAGATTCAATGGAGAAATTAAAACCTTTACAGACAAGCAAAAACTAAGTGATTTCAGTACCACCAAACCAGCTGTACAACAAAAGCTAAAGGAACTTCTCTAGGCAGGAAACACAAGAGAAGGAAAAGACCTACAATAACAAAACCAAAACAATTAATAGTAATAGGAACATACATATCGATAACTACCTTAAATGTAAATGGATTAAATGCTCCAACCAAAAGACGTAGACTGGCTGAACAGATACAAAAACAAGACCCATATATATGCTGTCTACAAGAGACCCACTCCAGACCTAGGGACACATACAGACTGAAAATGAGGGGATGGAAAAAGATATTCCATGCAAATAGAAATCAAAAGAAAGCTGGAGTACCAATTCTCATATCAGATAAAATGGACTTTAAAATAAAGACTATTACAAGACACAAAGGACACTACATAATGATCAAGGGATCAATCCAAGAAGAAGCTATAACAATTGTAAATATTCATTCACCGAACATAGGAGCACCTCAGTACATAAGGCAAATGCTAACAGCCATAAAAGGAGAAATCGACAGTAACACAATCATGGTAGGGGACTTTAACACCCCACTTTCACCAATGGACAGATCATCCAAAATGAAACTAAATAAGGAAACACAAGCTTTAAATGATACATTAAACAAGATGGACTTAATTGATATTTATAGGACATTCCATCCAAAAACAACAGAATACACTTTCTCCCCAAGTGCTCATGGAACATTCTCCAGGATAGATCATAACTTGGGTCACAAATCAAGCCTTGGTAAATTTAAGAAAAATGAAATCATATCAAGTATCTTTCCCAACCACAACGCTAAGAGACTAGATATCAAGTACAGGAAAAAATCTGTGAAAAATACAAACAAATGGAGGCTAAACAATACACTACTAAATAACCAAGAGATCACTGAAGAAATCAAAGAGGAAATCAAAAAATACCTAGAAACAAATGACAATGAAAAAATGATGACCCAAAATCTATGGGATGCAGCAAAAGCAGTGCCAGGAGAGAAGTTTATAGCAATACAATCCTGCCACGAGAAACTAGAAACATCTCAAATAAACAACCGAAACTTACACATAAAGCAATTAGAGAAAGAGGAACAAAAACACCCCAAAGTTAGCAGAAGAAACCATAAAGATCAGGTTAGAAATAAATGAAAAAGAAATGAAGGAAACAATAGCAAAGATCAACAAAACTAAAAGCTGGTTCTTTGAGAAGATAAACAAAATTGATAAACCATTAGCCAGACTCATCAAGAAAAAAAGGGAGAAGCCTCAAATCAATAGAAAGGAGAAGTAACAACTGACACTGCAGAAATACAAAAGATCATGAGAGATTACTACAAGCAACTCTATGCCAATAAAATGGACAACCTGGAAGAAATGGACAAATTCTTAGAAAAGCACAACCTTCCAAGACTAAACCAGGAAGAAATAGAAAAGATAAACAGACCAATCACAAGCACTGAAATTGAAACTATGATTAAAAATCTTCCAACAAACAAAAGCCCAGGACCAGATGTCTTCACAGGAGAATTCTATCAAACATTTAGGGAAGAGCCAACACGTATCCTTCTCAAACTCTTCCAAAATATAGCAGAGGGAGGAACACTCCCAAACTCATTCTATGAGACCACCATCACCCTGATATCAAAACCAAACAAAGATGTCACAACGAAAGAAAGCTACAGGCCAATAACACAGATGAACATAGATGCAAAAATCCTCAACAAAATACTAGCAAACAGAATCTAACAACACATTGAAAGGATCATACACGATGATCAAGTGGGGTTTACCGCAGGAATGCAAGGATTATTCAATATACACAAATCAATCAATGTGATAAACCATATTAACAAATTGAAGGAGAAAAATCTATATGATCATCTCAATAGATGCAGAAAAAGCTTTTGACAAAATTCAACAGCCATTTATGATAAAAACTGTCTAGAAAATAGGCATGGAGGGAACTTACCTCAACATAATAAAGGCCATATATGACAAACCCACAGCAAACAACATTCCCAGTGGTGAAAAACTGAAAGCATTTCCTCTAAGATGAGAAACAATACAGGGATGTTGACTCTCCCCATTATTATTCAACATATTTTTGGAATTCCTAGCCACGGCAATCAGAGAAGAAAGTGAAATAAAATAAATCCAAATCAGAAAAGAAGAAATAAAACTGTCACTGTTTGCAGATGAAATGATACTATACATAGAGAATCCTAAAGATCCCACCAGAAAACTACTAGAGCTAATCAATTAATTTGGTAAAGTAGCAGAATACAAAATTAATGCACAGAAATCTCTGGCATTCCTATACACTAATGATGAAAAATCTGAAAGAGAAATAGGAAACACTCTCATTTACCACTGCAACAAAAAGAATAAAATACCTAGGAATAAACCTACCTAGAAAGACAAAGGACCTGTATGCAGAAAACTGTAAGAAACGGATGAAAGAAATTAAAGATGATACAAATAGAGGGAGAGATATACCATGTTCTTGGATTGGAAGAATCAACATTGTGAAAATGACTCTACTACCCAAAGCAATCTAGAGATTCAATGCAATCCCTATCAAACTACCAATGGCATTTTTCACAGAACTAGAACAAAATATTTCACCAATTGTAATGGAAACACAAAAGATCCCGAATAGCCAAAGCAATCTTGAGAAAGAAAAATGGAGCTGGAGGAATCAAGCTCCCAGACTTCAGACTATACTACAAAGCTACAGTCACCAAGACAGTACAGTACTGGCACGAAAACAGAAAGATAGATCAATGGAACAGGACAGAAAGCCCAGAGATAAACCCACACATATATCGTCACTTTATTTTTGATAAAGGAGGCAAGAATATACAATGGAGAAAAGACAGCCTCTTCAATAAGTGGTGCTGGGAAAACTGGACAGCTACATATAATAGAATGAAATTAGAACACTCCCTACCACCATACACAAAAATAAACTCAAAGTGGATTAAGGACCTAAATGTAAGGCCAGACACCATCAAACTCTTAGAGGAAAACATAGGCAGAGCACTCTTTGACATAAATCACAGCAAGATCCTTTTTGACACACCTCCTAGAGAAATGGAAATAAAAACAAAAGTAAGCAAATGAGACCTAATGAAACTTAAAAGCTTTTGCATAGCAAAGGAAACCATAAACAAGACCAAAAGACAACCCTCAGAATGGGAGAAAATATTTGCAAATGAAGCAACTGACAAAGGATTAACCTCCAAAATTTACAAGCAGCTCCTGTAGCTCAATATCAAAAAACAAACAACCCAATACAAAAATGGGCAGAAGACCTAAACAGACATTTCTCCAAAGAAGGTATACAGATTGCCAACAAACACATGAAAGAATGCTCCACATCACTAATCATTAGAGAAATGCAAATCAAAACTACAATGAGGTATCACCTCACACCAGGCACAAGGGCCATCGTCAAAAAATCTACAAACAATAAATGCTGGAGAGGGCGTGGAGATAAGGAACCCTCTTGCACTCTTGGTGGGAATGTAAATTGATACAGCCACTATGGAGAACAGTAAGGAGGTTCCTTAAAAAACTGAAAATAGAACTCCCATATGACCCAGCAATCCCATTACGGGGCATATACCCTGAGAAAATCATAATTGAAAAAGAGCCATGTACCACAATGTTCACTGCAGCTGTATTTACAATAGCCAGGACATGGAAGCAACCTAAGTGTCCATCAACAGATGAATGGATAAAGAAGATGTGGCACATATATACAATGGAATATTACTCAGCCATAAAAAGAAACGAAATTGAGTTATTTGTAGTGAGGTGGATGGACCTAGAGTCTGTCATACAGAGTGAAGTAAGTCAGAAAGAGCAAAACAAATACCATATGCTAACACATATATATGAAATCTAGACAAACAAAAAAATGGTTCTGATGAACCTAGGGGCAGGACAGGAATAAAGATGCACACGTAGAGAATGGACTTGAGGACATGGAGGTGGGGAACGGTAAGCTGGGAAGAACTGAGAAAATTGCATGGACATATATACACTGCCAAATATAAAATAGATAGCTAGTGGGAAGCAGCCGCATAGCACAGGGAGATCAGCTCAGTGCTTTGTGACCACCTAGAGGGGTGGGATAGGGAGGATGGGTGGGAGACGCAAGAGGGAGAAGATATGGAGATATATGTATATGTATAGCTGATTCACTTTGTTATACAGCAAAAACTAACACACCATTGTAAAGCAATTATACTCCCGTAAGGATGTTAAAAAAAATAAATTAAATTAAAAAAAAGCATCCTTACCCAGACGCTCCTTTTCTGCCTGCATCCCACTCACGCTGCCCTTTTGAAAATATCTGTTCATTGGTATATATCTCAACCTCATTTTACTTACACATAACCCAGGACCCCGAAGGAACCACCGTTAGCTCCCAGATGCGTGGGAACAGTTTTATTTATGTCATACTGTGCTCCTTTGCCATAGGGACTATGTATCAGTTAGGATTAGGCTTCAGCAACAAAAAACAGTGACTTGATTTTGAGGGCTTAAATACTGAAGTTTATTTCTCTCTCATTTCAAGCAATTCAGAGGCAGGCAGTCCAAGAGTGAAAGATATGCTGGTTCTAGGGTCAGCGGCACCCAAGCTCTTTCACTGTATCCAGTTCCAGGTGAGAAGGAGGCAGTAAAAGGAAAAGGCTGAAGAAATAGACTCCAGACTGAACTTCCAGGAACAATTCCCCAAACCACACCACAGAACTGCCACACCAATGAGGATGCTGCCTGTGCTGCAATCAGTAGGTTACAGCATTAGAGAGCTGCCGCCTTTCCAGAACCACTCCAACTCTGCCAGGATCAGGAAGTTGTCAAATCAGAAAGGCTCCAGAAAAAGCTAGAAACTGACACCATTGTCTCTGCCATGATTTAAGCCAGCATGATGGAAACCTCTATCACTCTCTTTCTTCCCACATAATTCAGTTCCTGATCAAAGCCTCCAAGACGTCACCTGTTTGTCAACCCTCAGTCATACTTCGTCATGCTTGGGAGCTGATAATAAAGGAATTTGGGAAATGCAGATTCTAGCATTCCAGCCAACATAAAACAGGAAGGCATTCTGTGGGGTTGAACAGGTGTTGAGTGAGACAATCCACTGTCTACCATCTAGATTCCATTACCAATGAATGTATTTTTCTTGAGAGGAATGGAAAGGCTCATCCTAACAGGACATCTTCTGCTGACCAGCAGATATCCTCAGCCAGCAACATTTGAAGGAATTGAAAAGAGAGACAGGACTGGAATCTGGTTTCAGAGCATTTGACCTTTGAGTCATGGCTCTATTAAAGAGTGACTGGAGAGATACAGAAAGAAAAAGGACAGAGAAGGGGAGACGAAATGGTGTTTGCACCGCTGCTTTCTGCATTGCTAGGTGCTGAGAATTTGCCCTCTGCTCTAAGCTACTGTTCTGTTTCCTTAATCACCTCCCTTATCATTCCTCCTTGGATTTATAAGGTTCAAACACTACCATCCATTTATCTTCACAGATTTCTTATTCAAAATTCACTGAAGCGTAATTTATCTTTACCACATCTCCACGCAGCAGGGAGGGACTGGTTTTTATTGACTGAGGCACAAAGAGGTTAACTGGCTCACTCAAGGTCGCACAATGAGACAGAAGGATAAAAAACACCACCAGGGAATTCCAACTCAATGGTATATGCCTCCCAAAGAAACCCTCCAGCTCTAAATGCTTAGAGAAAACCTACAGTTTCGAGGGGACCGGGTGGTGGGGGGGCGCGGGGGGGGGGCTAACTTTAGACTGTGTCCTGCAGGGACAATTAACTGAATATCAAGGATTAAAAATTTTCTAGTGAGATTTTATATCTTTTGAGCTTTGAGATCTCAAATTTGATTTTCAAGATCAGTTAGTTTAATCAAGCAAGATTTTTCTCTGCAAATGCGTTATGCGTGCGTGCAATGGACGTGTACGTGGGCACAAGACTGAATAAAACTGAGTCTCCGATTTCTCAAAACGATCAAATCGACCATTTTTCACCTGTGAAAACTAAATCTTCCAAAGCACTCAGTTTCTTGCTCTCTTGGGACGTAGGTAGACTACTTTGTAGGGTCTATATAAATAGTTATTCATGTATTTTCTCCAATGTCAGTAACAGAAAATTCTGATGCATAATCTGGAAAAGACTTAATCAGAGTCTGATGATCTGGGTCACCCGTGTAACCCTAGAGTAAATTAACTTCTCTGGGCCTCAGTTTTTCATTCCTAAAATAAGGACGATAGCTCTATGACCACTAATCTCCCTCGTAACTTAAAAGTCTCCAATTCAATACTTATGTAACTGCAGAGGAAAGGTTTCGTTAAAGAGCTGGGAACATACTATAAATCTTAATCTTAACAATTTAAATTCTCCTTTCTCTTTTTTATAAAAATGACATAAACAGGAAATAAATAATTGGACAAATTTTACCATATGACAGCTTTATGAGCTGAAGCAAATGCCTTCGGGTTAATTAATTGCATACTTTCAGCACTGTGGCTAAATCCTGGTCCGAAGCTGGTGACAGCCAAAAGACCCTTCCCAAGGTTTCTGTGTATTGAAATAACAATAAAAGCACTTTTAACAGCAGTTATTAAACCCCAATGTGTCCAAAAGTTCCAAGTGCTTTATACATGTGGTCTCATTAAACCCTCACATCCGTGTTCCCACTTCATAGCATACAGCACGTGAAGCTAATTCCATATTTAATTCCTGCAGAAGACCTAGGCTTTGTGAAATAACGTCTTGTCTGTTTTTGAAAGCTTTGTAGTTTTTTCTCTTTATCCATTTACTTTACTATCAAGCATACCCTGATTTTCATTAGGGCATCCACACCACACCACACCACACCACACCACACCCACACCCACACACCCACACACCCACACACCCACACACCCACACACACACACACACACACACACACCAGGAGCTTTGGGAAACAGCAAGTCCAACCTAGGCTCTTGAGATGAGCCTGTGACTAAAGCTGAATTAATCACCGGCCACAGTGTTTGGCGCAAGAGTGGACACGTGAGCTCGGGGCTTCTGGGAAAGAGGCTTTCTAGCACTTCTGATAGAGTTTCTCAGAGACAACCTTCTCTCTCTCTCTTCAGATGTGAAAGAAAGTGTGCTGTTGGCACCCATCTTGGAATCAGGATGAGATAATGAGATCCCAGGAGGCTTAGCGTGAAGTTGAAATCAGGGAAGTCAGAGCAGAGAGAAGGAAAAGAAAAGGAAAGGAAAGGAACCAGGTCTTTGATGACATCCCCGTGTTGCTGTGTCAAACCAGCCCTCAAAATTGCTTGACCTCTGGGGCTTCCCTGGTGGCACAGTGGTTAAGAGTCTGCCTGCCAATGCAGGGGACACGGGTGTGAGCCCTGGTCTGGGAAGATCCCACATGCCGCGGAGCAACTGGGCCCGTGAGCCACAATTACTGAACCTGCGCGTCTGGAGCCTGTGCTCCGCAACAAGAGAGGCCGCGATAGTGAGAGGCCCACGCACCGCGATGAAGAGTGGCCCCCGCTTGCCGCAACTAGAGAAAGCCCTCGCACAGAAACGAAGACCCAACACAGTCATAAATAATTAAATAAATAAAAAATGTTAAGTGGAAAAACAGTATAAAAATTGGTCTAAAAAAAATTTCTTGACCTCTGGACTTATGTGTACATGAATCAATAAATCCCCCTTACGGCTTAGACTACTTTGAGATGGATTTTTTGTTACTACTTGCAGCTGAATACATCTGTAGTATCCACCACAGCACACAGACTATTCGGTGTCACATTTATTGCTCACTTACACTGTAAACAATTATTTTTTAAGTATCTACTGTATACCAGACACTATTCTAGGCACTAGTATACAGCAGTGAGAAAAACCAACAAAAATCCTTGCCCTCATGGAGCTTATATTCTAGTGGGAGAACCGGACCATAAATAAGGTAACTGAGTGAAATATATAGTGGATAGATTTGGTGGATGGGGCATGGTGCATAGTGATACACTCTAAGAAGGAAAAGTACAATGGAGAAGGGAAAAAGGAAGGGTCACCAGGGACTGACATTTTTGAAAGGTGGCCAGGGAAGCCTTGCTGAGATAAAGGCTTTAGTTAGAGGCCTGAAGGAAGTGAGGAAGTGAATCAGGCAGATGTCAGAGGGAAGCACATTCCAGGCAGAGGAAACAGCAAGTGCAATGCCCCTGAGTCCAGATGGGGACTGAACTGATGGTACCAGCGCAGGCGTCAATGGTCATGAGGGCACATTTAGAAAATAACAACTGACAGAATGTATGAAAAAGGACCAACCTGTTACTTCCTGAAGAAGGTCCTGTCCCCTACCTTAAGATAGTATGTTAGGGGGTGGAGGTAGGATGCACTTGTTCTGTTGTGATTCAATCCATGCTATCCCCGCACTATCTAGAGGAGATAATTCACTAAGCCTCCATTGGAAACACAAACCCTCAGTATTTCTGACTTCTATTATTCTTACAGAAGTACTCCAATGAGGACAGTGCATGACAAACTGCATCATCGTTAGTTAACTTAACTGAAATAAAGTCAAGTATTTCCGGGCTTCCCTGGTGGCGCAGTGGTTGAGAGTCCGCCTGCCAATGCAGGGGACACGGGTTCGTGCCCCGGTCTGGTAAGATCCCACGTGCCACGGAGCTGCTGGGCCCGTGAGCCATGGCCGCTGAGCCTGCGCGTCCGGAGCCTGTGCTCCCGCAACGGGAGAGGCCACAACAGTAAGAGGCCCACATACCGAAAAAATAAATAAATAAATAAAGTCAAGTATTTCCTAAAATATGATGAGCGTCATGCTGGGATCCCTAGTAATCCAAGGACCCTGACCCAAGACCACACAAAGAGACCTCCTTGCACTGATGCGTTGCAAAGAGGAAGGATCCCCTCATCGGCCACACTTTCAAACAGAAACTATCATACCTTCCTAATTACAATTCATAACCTTTTCGACTTTGTTGTTTGAATATGATTTTAAACATTGCTGAACACTCATTGAGATAAACCCTGCCTATTCACAGTTGAATTTCAAATTTCCTATGTTGACATCCCAAACTCAACATGTCCCAAGAAGCATTCATGTCTCATTTTATTTTCAATATTTTACAGCAAGGTGGGGGGCAGACTTTTGTTTTCAAGAGAAAATTTCACAACAGGCTCTACACCCAAAACAAAATTTAGATCAAAACAAACCATATATCCACTTTTCACTCTCTTGCCGATGTGTCTCTGGGTGACAGACGGTCTGCCTCTGTTTATGCCCTGGCAGAGAAAGCAGAATCTCTTTACAAATGCACAGGCTATTGCCAAGGAAATGAACATGAGGTAATACATGTGTCATCATGAGTGCCATCATATCTGGTAGGTGGGTAATGATAGCACTTGCATTTAGAATCTTTTTGGTGATTTATAAAACATTAACTTAGTAAGCCTCCAATGCCCTAGGGAGAAGAAGGCTGGGTTTTTGTTTTGTTTTGTTTTGTTTTTTGCGGTACACGGGCCTCTCATGTTATGGCCTCTCCCGCTGCGGAGCACAGGCTCCGGACGCGCAGCCCCAGCGGCCACGGCTCACAGGCCCAGCCTCTCCGCGGCACACGGGATCCTCCCAGATCGGGGCACGGACCCATGTCCCCTGCATCGGCAGGCGGACTCTCAACCACTGCGCCACCAGGGAAGCCCAGAAAGCTGGTTTTATACCAGTTTTGCAGATGGGGAGACTGAGAGAGCAATTATGAGATTTCCCCAAAAGCACTGAGGAAATAATTAAATGCCACTCATGCAGAGCTTTCAACCCCAGATTTAGTTGCTTAACAATGCCATCAGGCTCTCCCTATCCTCACATAGCAAAACACCTCTGAAAAACAAAGTGCTGAGAAATGTGACAGAACGATAAAGTGGATAGTATATTTCAAAGGCCCCACCAGAGGGAAAGCCTTACATTTCTATTTACATAAAGTAGAACTGGTATCTGTGGTCTGTGAAGGAGGAAGGAAAATACGCTGCAGAAAGCGTACCGAATGAAAAGTTGGCTTTAGCGCATTGCCAGGCGTGGATCTCCGCAAGCATACATGGCTTTCACTCTACACCCCTCTCCCTGGCTCTATCCTCTATTCCTTCCTGTCTTACAATTCCTTTCCAAGCCCTCCCATAGAGCCAGCTCCTCCACCTGTACCCTGCCTGCCCACAATAAAGCCCGCCTCTTAAGCATCTTCAACCCACTTCTCCCGTATAACATTCAAATGTTACTCATCTTAAAAGTCAACGTGAGGCGGACAAAGTGTCTTTCATTTGACCTTGCTGTCCCTCTTAGGCTTCTCTACAATTCTTTCTAACTGTGTGACTGCCAAAAGCCTCCATATTCTAACCACTGTCCAACTTTCTATCAAAATATCTCTTTTTAAATCCTGTTATCGGAGACAGCAATGATTCTGCTCTTCGGAAGATTGCCAATGACTCTCTTCTTGTCAAATATAATGGAATTTTCCATACCTTCACTCTCCTAAAGCCTCTGTAGGGTCTCTTAATTTTACTCTTAATCTTAATCTCTTAATTTTACTGCCACATTTACTGCTGCTGCTACCCCACAACCCAAGGCCTTCATATGGGGTTCTCCTCTAGGACATGGCCTTACGCACCTGTCTCTGTACACTTTCTTATATCCTTATTCACATACTTGTAGCAGGATGACTCACATCTCTATCTCACATACGTAACTCTCACATCTAATCCAGTTTGGTATTTTTATCCACTTATAAGTTGAATTCACTTTATAAGAAGGGAGGAGATCTCCATTGCTTTCTTTATATGTCTTATTCCTCTTTCCACTCTAAAAGTAAGGCATATCAATCAGAATTATTGTCCAAGGCATTAAATGGACCATGTTAACTGCAGGTAGAATTATACATCTAAAGACAGGCCCAGCCAACTTCCCTTCTTGTCTTTGCTTCTTTACAGGTGAGCACGGGACATGGTGGTCCATAAAGGAGAGCTGGTGATATAATTTGATCTTGACGGGTGAAGATGTCTTCACTTCAACTTGTGATTAAGTTGCCTATTAGGCACCACTGGTGCACAATTACCCTGTAGTGAAGAAAATGGACACTAACCTAAAAGATGATAGTGACGTGATGACGATGATAGTAATAAGAAATAGTAATAGCAGAATAACAGTAGTCATTATTGCTATCATCATCACCTTCCTTGAGTTTCATTTGCCACTCCTGAATCCTCTGGTTAAATATCATCTGATACCCTTTTGCTTTATTAAACTGCACTGACCAGACACGCCTGAATAAATATCCTATCGTCACTACAGACAGGACCCATACTGTTCTACTCCAAAATGACTCATTTTTTCCAATAATGCCATTTCCATTCATGGAAATGGCGTCTTTCTAGTTTCACAAAGTACAAACATTAGGATTTTTAAAACTTATTTCCCTCTCTTCAGTCTCCTCTATCCAACCTGCCACCGAAGCCACCAGCTTTATCCAGGCTTTGATGAACAAGTTTATTATACAATCCACAAACTAGTCTCTGAGCATTTAATCCCACTTCTTCCAAAGCACACTACTGCCAGATCGATCATCTAAATACCCAGTCCAGGAGTTTATAATGGCTCCTGGTGACCTATTATGTCTAATCTACTCTGGGAGACTTATATGCCCTCTATACCTGGTTCCTCCAAACTTTCCAGACATTTTTCCCAAGTTTCTTCAAAACACGGGGCCTCTTCCTTTTATCACCTTCTTTTGTATTCAGAGATAATATTATAGTTTAGAGCATTGGTTTTGAATTATTCCATGTATAATAGAATTATCTCCCCATTTCTATATTAAGTTTCTTATGGACAGAGGCATTTCCTATCCTACCTTTCTGAACTCACCAATACCCACAAACCCTACCCACTGCACCACTGTTGGAAATACAGAAAATGCTACAGAAATGCATATTGGTTGATCAATGGAATATAATCACCGTTGTGCTCAGTAGTGACTATCCTATCATTGCTACGGTTGGATAAACTTTCAATGGTTTTCCAAAACATTTAGAATTAAATCTACACCCTTACCAGAGTCCACATAACCGTGCAAGACCTGATCTCTCTGTACTGTACCTAATCTTATCATGTGTCTCTCTCAGGACAGCCTTCTCTCTGTTCCTCAAACACACCAAGTTCAATCCTTTTTTAGGGACTCAGCACTCAGCGGTCCCTCTAACTACAGTGTTCTCACAGAGCTCTGTATGGCTTACCCTAACCCCTTATTCAGATTCTGGCTCAAAAAGGCCAATGCCTCAATAAGTCTTATCCTACTGTCCTTTATAAAATACCCTCCTGATCATACCAATCACTTCCTAGTCCTATATTCTCTTTTGTTTTTCTTCACAACACTTAAAACTGAAATAACAAGTTTTTCTGTTTTTAATCAACTGTTTCCATGTCTGGAATATAAGCACCATGATGGCAGGGATTTCGTCTGTCTTATACACTACTCTCTATATGTAACATCTAGAACATAGCCCAACACATTGCAGACACTCAAGTATTTGTTGAATGAATGATTGATATAAATATCATTAAGATTTGTTTTGCAACTCCTTGAATCATCTGGCTGATAATAAAGCACTAACTGTCTTTTAGGTCATGTGGGTAAAAGACAACCTACATTCCAGCCCTGGTAGTAGGGAGGGGTACAGGTGTTAGAATCTGAAAACTGTTTGCAAGGATTTAGGCATGAGAATGAAACACCAAGTTGTGGGACCAAAAACTGAGAAATAAGAGGTAAGAGCCAGTGTTTTAAATATTTTCCTTCAAATCTGCATAAACAAATTAAAATATATAAAGCAGTTGAGGAGAAAGAGGAGGCTAATATTCACTGAGCAACTACTATGTTGCAGGTTTGGTGAGATATCTAGTTATACGTTTTATTTGCTGATCCCATGTGCCACACTGCCACCAATGGTTTTACATTTATTAGTTCGCTTAACCTTCATATTATGCCATGATACAAGTACTGCTATTGTTATCACTCCTATTTTACAAATAAGAAAAAAGGTTCAGATGGGTTCAAATGACTTGCTGCCAGCCACATGAGCTGTGGAGGTAAGATGCTAATTCAGGCCTTTCTGGCTCCAAAGTCTGGGCTCAACTCTGCATAGTGCGTCCTCCATCCAGTTGGTAAATCTGGGCACATCGACAAATGCCTCTCAAATCATCATCTTCATCTGCTCCCTGAATACCTGGACTACACCAGACATACTTCTCTGGTTTGTTCCTTCACAAGTTAACACTCATGAGACCTTTCTATCCATTCCTAAGAAATACAATCACCATCATGCCTAAAAAATGTAGTAATTTTCTTTTCTTCCTACCACTCAAAGAATCTACAGAGATGCTTTTTTTATAAAAGCTACAAATAAACTGCTCTTCTGATCTGCACTTTCCCAAAAGCCAAGGATCTCTCTGGGTTTAATGGAAAGCAGTAAAGGTAATAGTAATAAAGGTGATAGTGTGTTTCCCCCCTCTTTTAAGAGGTATTATGAGTACATGTTAAATATTAAGTGGAAAACAAAACCAATAAAAAGTTTAATAACAGGAACAATAACAGCTAACATGTACTGAGCACATATCATATGCTAGGCATCAGGCAAAGTGTTTTACACCGATATTTTATTTCATCCTCAAAACTACCCTATGACATAAATATTAATATTGTACACATTACATAGATGAGAGATCAAACTTTAGGGAAGTTAAGAAATGTACACAAGTTCATTTAGTTAGGAAACCTAGTTTCACTAGCTCCAAGCACTCTACACTCATACCTCCAATACTCACGTATTTGGACTTCACGTTCAAAAAGCAAGCTCTTTTCAATAGGCTACTGTAGCCTGTAAATAGATGCCGCTCAAGTGATACTTAAAACTCTGCTAAAATTCCTCCTCTGCTCATACCAATTCCATGGCAGGATGTCCTCATTAGGCACAAATATTGTCAAATTCTCTAAAAACGCTTAACAGCAAGGACTCTGTCTCTCCCACTCCTTTATCCCCAGCACATAAAAGAGGATCTGAAACAGAGCTGACACCCCACAAATATTTGCTGTTGAATGAGTGATTATTAGAATTGTCAAAATCAGGCATTTTAAAGCAAAGAAGCCAAAGGAGCACGGAAGCCTTTGGTTAAGGGCGTCCCACTCTTAAGGGCTCTCACTGCCGGTGAAGTTAAAACACTCCGCTTTGCCTCAACAGGTCTTGAGTCTTTCTCAGTCCCTGCTTTGACACCTGCCAGTCCTTCCACTGGCAAAGTCTCTCCTCGTGGTTCCAACAATAACCAAATGCTATTTCACAGCTCTGAAGCCACTAACTCAAACTTTTCTTTGGTCACCCCAGCCTGAAGTGCTACCTTTCTTCTGACCATAGCACTTAGACCACAGCACCATTCATAGCACTTTCATAAATTTTAAAAGGCCTTAAAACAGAGGTCTCCACCCTCATTTTACCAAAGAAGAAAGTGGACAGTTATGTATTTTGTCCAAAGTCATAAAACTCATAATAGTTCAAGCTGAGATTTCACTGTGGGTCTTCTGATATTTAGTCCCCATTCCTTCTGTGATCCTCCATCACATCTTTTCCCCTCCCCTTGGCCCCAGTACAGCCTAATCCTTGAGGAAAGGCACAACTGGTAGCAATTATCATTACACTGTCAGCAGCTGCGTTGCTGCTTGGGCTCTGCGGGCACCAGTTTAAACAAAGAAGCAGGGTGAGTGCCAGAGGGGTGACATTTGTCAACAAGTGTTCAAAAGCATCTACAAAACTCAGCATGAAAAGGGCTTCAAAAGGGAGACCAGCTGTCCATCCTGAACCAGTGTCTCCCGTTCTCCTTCACAGAAATCTCCTCGTGTGCAAAAGGAAGGTTCTTTGATCACTTGTATGATAAGTCCAAGTCACAAGTTAATAACGGTTAATAAAACATCATTATGGCCTGAGCCAATATGCAGAAGTCACATAAAATATTCAGCGAAACAAACGCTGCCAAAGAAAGAGTATTTCAGTAGCTCATTCACACATTCCTTTAAAACATGTTAAAAAGTTGTAAATATAAAACTCAAAGGCACCTTTAAAAATAAAGTTCTGGGCTTCCCTGGTGGCGCAGTGGTTGAGAGTCCGCCTGCCGATGCAGAGGACGCGGGTTCGTGCCCCGGTCCGGGAAGATCCCACATGCCGCGGAGCGGCTGGGCCCGTGAGCCATGGCCGCTGAGCCTGCGCGTCCGGAGCCTGTGCTCCGCAGCGGGAGAGGCCACAACAGTGAGAGGCCCGCGTACCCCCCCAAAAAATAAAATAAAATAAAAAAATAAATTTCTACAAATCAAACAAAATTGCAATTGCAATACTCCAAATGATTACAGATGTGCACTAGGAAAAAAAACGAACAAAAGGTGCCTATTAGTATGGCAGGCATTGTGGATAAAGAGAGGAAAAGCCATGATTCTTGGCTTCAAAGAATTAAGAGCTTAGGAGACCCTCTGAACATTATTTATAATGTAACATTCTCCTGTGATCGATGAGAAAACTGAGGTCCAAAGAGATAAAATGACTTACCCAAGGGCATATACTGTGTTAGTCTGGATTAAAATGTCTCTCTAGTAACCAATACAGAATTTTTTCCTCTCCACTCCATTCCTTTTAGCCAACTAACCATTGGCATTTGTTGTGAATGGTGACCCAAATTATTCATTTAGTATATGGATAGTAACATTGTTTCTAAACATGAGCTGTCAACACGATTCTATCCACAGAGGCCATTTTCTGACTTTATTATTATATTTTATATATATATATATATGTGTGTGTGGTGTTTTATATATATATATATATGTGTGTGTGTGTATTATTATCTCTGTATTAGAAATTATTTTCCAGTGTAAGCAAATGGGTACCATAGTTGGGTAAGCATGGACATCCTAGCTGCAGGAGAAAAAAGTTCAACAAGAGGCACTGTGACATCTGTCCTCCCCTGCCAGCACGCCCTGGTACCTAGATGTTCAGTGTGGTACTGTAGCCCAGGTCCAGTCAGGTTTCAAGACAATTACCTTATGTCACCAGATGTCCTCCGATAATCGCCCCTTCTAAGCCAAGCTGCACAGCTCATCAACACCCACCAGTCTATCTATTACCTGTTGCTGAGCAGCCCGCTTAGGGACCGTGACAACATGACAGCGTCAGTTCTGTGTATTTCATACACGCAGTCCTCACCTTTCTTCTGGCTACAAGAACAAAGCCAATCGATTGCAAAGCCCCAGAGAACACACTGCCAACCAACAAACACAAAATACTGACCTTCTTGCAAAAGCCTGTGCGTGTTTGGGGACCAATCGCATAATGCATTTGTCCTCGGCATTAAAAAGTCAAGGCTGAAACATTCTTTTCTTTTCTGAATTATTTATCAACAGGGGAAATGGAATACCACAGACACAAAAATAAAGAAAAAAGCAAGGCTCTTTCAGCTCCCTGGTTGCTTAGAGATACTTTCTGGCCCTGACTCTAGAGTTGTCACATTTACCCTGTGGAATTAAATGTGGAGACCTTGTTAACAGTAATGGGACATGAGAATTGAACTCCCTACAAGCTGTGTTCAAATGTCCCTTTGTGAACTCTATTCTTCTAAAAAGGGTATTGTCCTAGTAATGGCTGGGGCCATTAAAGCTTTGCTTGCCATTTAAAGAAAAAAACACAGGAACTCCCCATTTAGGCAATGGCTCAAATTCTATCATCTTTAAGTCTTGGGAAGACAGTCATGACCCAGAGTCCGTGAAAGAAGTCTCTGCGGCATATAATGGCCACGAAACCCACGTACTTGATTCCATGGGAAAATACTAGAGACAGACGTACGGTAGATAAGAGCCAATGGGAGTTTACTGATTTAACAAGCCTCCTTACCTCATCCTGAGTCATTGCATAGATGATTGCTCTGCCCATCTGTTGTTTCCACAGCCTGGAGGATCGTTATTCCAGGGATCAGCGTGGCTTACTCCCCTCACTCCTCTCATGTCTTTGCTTTTGTGCCCCTTACTGTGAGACCTTTCCAGACCACCCCATATAAAACTGCACCACTGGGCTTTCCTGGTGGCGCAGTGGTTGAGAGTCCGCCTTGCCGATGCAGGGGACGCGGGTTCGTGCCCCGGTCCGGGAAGATCCCACATGCCTCGGAGCAGCTGGGCCCATGAGCCATGGCCGCTGGGCCTGCGCGTCCGGAGCCTGTGCTCCGCGACGGGAAGGGCCACGACAGTGAGAGGCCCGCATAAAAAAGAAACTGCACCGCTGCCCACCCTAGCACCCCCATCTCCTTCCATCACTTTATTTCTCCCCATAGTTCTTACCGTCTGGCATACTATATATTGATATTTCCTGTTTATTGTTTGACTCCACCCAACTAGAATGAAAGCTCCGCTGACAGCAAAATTTTCTGTTTTCTTCGCTAATGTATCATGACATCTAGAATAATAACTGATGCTCAGTAGATTTCTCAATCAATAATCGTTTAATGAATAAAGTAATGAATGAATAAATCACTCTCTGGAAAAACCAGAATTTCATACCCAATATGTTACAGGAAGCAAGGAAAGCCATGGTAAATGTTATTTCTAAAGTAGACCCAGTAACAGGAAGAGATCTGTCCTGGTGGCATTTTTTCCCAATGTTTTTTTATTGTGGTAAAGTACACATAACATAAAACTTGCCATTATAACCATTTCAATTGTACAGTTGAGTGGTATTAAATACTACATTCATATTGTTGTGCAATCATCGCTATCATCCAGCTCCAGAACTCTCTTCATCTTGTAAAACTGAACCTATATACCCGCTAAACAGTAACTCCCCAGCCTGTAACAACCACCCTTTTACTTTCTGTCGCTATGAGTTTCACAACTCGAGATTCTACATATAGTGGAATCATTCTGTATTTGTCCTTTTGTGACTGGCTTCTTTCACTTAGTATAATGTTCCCTGTGGTTCATCCGTGTTGTATGTGTCAGAATGTCCCTCCTTTTTAAGGCTGAATGGTGCTCCACTGTACGGATATACTGCATTTTGCTTATTCATTTTTTTGTTGAGGGACACTTAAGCTGCTTTCACATTTTAGCTATTTTTGTGACTAACGCTGCTGTAAACATGTGTGCACAAATATCTCTTCAAAATCTTACTGTCAGTTATTTTGGGTATATACCCGGAAGTGGAACTGCTGGATTATATGATTTTTAATCTATCTTTAATTTTTTGAGGGACTACTAAACTGGTTTCCACAGCAGCTGCACCATTTTATATTCTCCCTAACAGTACAAGAGTTCCAAATTTCTCCCTATTCTTGTCAACACTTGTTCATTTCTGTTTTAACTCACTTTTGACCCTACATCCCTCATTCAAACCATCATTTGTTCAGACCAGTCATAAATAATAACACACACATTAATGAAGCAAATATGAAAAGAAAAAATGAAAGGAGATTCGAGGGAAAAAGCTATAATAACACACCCGAGAGTACAGAGTCAAGGGACAAAATGAGACGAGAAAAGAGACAAAATAAAATTAAACATGTCCAAATAGCAGTGGAGCAAATTCAAACCTCCAGGAACTTTGAGAGGTAAGCACGATTACATGCCAGTGCTATTTTCTAACTTGCAGGTTTTCTAAATCCTAAAAATAGATTGAGGGCACTGCTCTCTGGCCTCACTCATGGGCTTGGCTCTGAAGCTATGAGCTGCTCCAACCTATCCTTTAAAAAAAAAAAAAAAAAAAAAGGTTTGCTTGAGGCCAAGAGAAGCATGACAGGCTATATCTTCACTTGATCTCCCCCACTGCACTATAAGCCGCTCAGCCTGGGTTGCTGTGACCTAACAGTCATTTAGACCACACACTCTGGCTGAGACAGGAACTGTCCCCTCATGCCCCTCTCACAGTGATAGGCAAGGATGCTATCTGCTTCCAAACAATGCCACATCTTTCACATAACCAAGTCAAATGGACAACCTGCTTGAAGAAAAGAATTTCTCTTAATGAGAAAATACCCTAAAGTTTTGGAGAATCAAAAAGCAAGCTCTCTCTGGGCACATTTCTTCAACAGTTCGTCCAAATTCAGAATCAAATCACTGTAACATGAAGGTATTTTCTGACGCCTTATATGTCTCTAACATCCCAGCTATTTGAAATTCCTGATACGTTAATGCTTTCCCTACATTCAACTGATCAGTCAGAATGGGAAAATGAATGCCAAAAGGGGAAAAATAATTGCTAGCTGATCTAGGAAGACTCTTTGAATTTTAAAGAACAAAGAACTCAATAAGAAATATGGAAAACACATCTCATAAACAAGACAGGGGCTCGCTGGAGCACCTGTCTAGTTACAAAGTGTTCTTATGTAAAATAATTATGCAAGGTCCTGACACCGTCAAGATATGCGTTAATGCTACACAGTTCTTTAGGGTCCTATACTTTTCCCAGAAACGTCCGTCAATGAATAACACCTAAGAAACCCTGATCCCTCCCACTGCATGAACCTCTAAGTATGTGTACTTCCTGCTTGGGGCTGGTCTGAGTTTTGCTCTGTGACTCACTCACTCCTCATCCAAATTGAGGCAAAAACAACCATCACCATCCATCGTAATAACGGAAGACTAAATGCATGTATATGATAGACCCAAATGAAGACAGAGAAGCAACTGGATCTTAATACTTCTTCAATGTGGCAAAAACTAAAATAATGCATCCACAAGACAGGATATTTTGCAGCCACGAACAGTTGTATTTTTATGGAATTTACTAAGTTGGCCAACGCTCGTGAAATAAGTAGAAACAATTAAAATATTAATTGATAGCTGCAGTGTGATTTCCACAATGTAGAATACCCATGTAGGCATCGGGTATTCAACAGGTGGACGACAAACTCACTGTTGGCTTTACACATCTCTCTGTATGCTGTGATTTCCCTCTGAGGACATTTCCCAGCTGTCAAAACCGCATCCTGGAGTCCAACCTAGACCAAGCTTCTGACCCTTGTCCTGAAAGCAATTTTTCCTATGGCTGCCCCTAAGGACTAACCAGATGCCAGCCAGCAGAGCTGATAAATGCCAAAGGTGTTCACAGTTTAGGGGGCTTCCTTTCTCAGGGAATAAACATAAATGTTTTAAGGGAGCTTATAGAACATATTCCAAAGCTCTGGTCTACAGGAACTTACAAAACGAATGACTCTAGAGGTGATATTTTTCTTTAAATAAAGGAATGTATTCCTTGCTAGTTACAGACCATTGGGAATCTACTTTTTGCTGATCTCCTTAACCCATGAGCCCAAAGCATCTAACTGCAGGCTCCCAGAGAATCTGGACACTGTCAACAGAGACTGAGCCTCTAAACACAAGGGGCTTCCAGATGTACTTCAAAGAGCCTCGGTGTCCCTGGAAGTGCTTCTAGAGCCACTTGGTGAGAAGAAGGGAGAAAGGGAAATTTGTTGATCAAGTCTTAGTGCTTCAATATTGAGCACCATCTCAGAGTCAGTCATTGGGTTGGGCTTTTTCATGTGTCTAAACATTAAAACCCAACCTGCTTTCTTGGGGTTACAAACTGAGCCGTAGGGCACTTAAGGAATCACACCTATATCCCAAAGCTTATAAAGGGCAGAGCTGTGGGTTAAATAGGATTCTCTTGGACCCAAGTCCCAGGCTCTGCCTGTCATTCTAATAATGGCCAATGTTGACTGAGCCTCTGCAGTCCATATTGCATCAGCATTTTAAAGGCATCTTCCGAAGAGCTCTGATGGAGGTTGCGTCTGAGTCTCTGAAGGTAGAAGTCCTTCATTCCTATCTACCCCTACTCCAGCACTCCCAAGGGCTGTGGCTATGTGCTCTCTAACCTCCCTGTGTCTCAAGTAAGATTCCTCACCTGTAAAATAGAGGTAGTAGTAGATAATGTTTGTTGAACAAACACAGAGAGCTCTGTGCTGAGCTCTCTTCCAACCACTTTAGAAATATCTAATTTACTCCTCACAAGAGTCTGGGAGAAAGGTATGTCCATTTCCCCAAAGCTGATTCAAGTTGACACTACTAATAAATGCCTGGAGTTGGGGCAGGAACCCAGGTCTGTCTGATTCAGAGCCTTCTGTTTTTCCCACTTCGACCCAGGACACCTCCAGGTTTGCTGTACATTGACCAACATGGAGATGGATCTATGTCTAAAGCACCACTCACCCTATTATATCTTATTTCTCTTATGCCATCTCCCACTCAACGTCAAAAGCAAACCCATTCAGACAGCTCCCTGTGGAAAACACATTCTCTCTACCATGTAGTAATTAATGCCCTTCTTTCTCCCAGCACCAGTGCTCTTTCCCACATCATTTACACTCACACCTCACAATTTAGCACCTATATGCCTTATAAAATTATGCTCCTAAAATGTAAACTGGACGCCCCCCAAAGAGACCATAATTTCCTAGAGGTCAGGAACCATATCTTAAAGAATCACAGAATTAGAAAAGTAGTAGCTTGCGAGATTACGTCTTTTTTTAAATAAGCTGAACTCCTTTCAAAAGAAATCTTATTTGGAATCCCAGCTCCTCTGACTGAAAACTATTGAGCTAATTAACCCTTAATCTTTCAAGGTGCAAAGGAAAATATTGAGACAGTGGCGTTCATTCAGTGAGCTGGTATCCAGGGTAGAACTAGAATCTAAGTTGCCTGATTCTCATCCAGTGGTTGCTTTTCTATGAAAATCCTGGGACTTTTCTGTCTCCCCTCACTTTCTCTCTTTGACTTGGCTACAGTAAAGAAAAAAAAAAAAAAATGGACAAACTGCCTTGAATCTGGAAACCCTGCCAGAAGAGCTGAAGAAAAACAGGGCAGGCAGAACCTGGCTATCAGATCACCTTCTAGGACCCTCAAAGGACGAAAACAGCATCATAATTGCAAGTGCCCTTCAACTGACATATTGGCCAATCAAATTACTCAGAAACCTGATGAAGCAAAGCCATCGCTTTTAATCTCTTTAGTTCAGACTCCTAATCTATGTCACTAAGGATGAAAGGCATGAGCACAACCAAGTCATAAACATTTTTTAAAATTGAATTTAGTAGGATGACACTTAGGAGATTTTGGAGGAATAAACTCAATGTCATCTTTATCTAGCATTTTCTGTTTTCTAATATTTTAATAACACTTTTCTAAAACTAAAATGTAATACAGTTCACTGCATTGTATTCCATTCCACAGAAAAAAGTGGAAAACACATAAAGTGTAAAGAAAAGATATCACATATAATCTTCCATTCACAGATACTTTCTGATACCTGTTTATCTGGGGGAATATTCCCTGCCTCTATTTCTATGTGTTTATGTATATCCGTAGATAATTTTTATTTATTATTTAAATTGGAAAATAGTATACATACTGGTTAGAATTTCATCATACTGTATGATGAGAATTTTCCATTGACACTGAATAGTCTTCTGAATATTATTTTAAAATTCATTGTATTCCAATATATGAATATATTGTAATTTATTCAATCAAACTTTCATTAGTTCATATTTAGGCTGCCTCTAGTTTCTTTTCTTATAAATAATAAGTGGAATAAATGGGCACAATGAAAATCTTCTCACATATGTAACTGTGACTGTTTCTTTAGAATAAGTTGCTGTAAATAAATATTTCTAGGCCTTTTGATACATCCTGTCAAACTATCCTCAAGAATGTTTGTATCAATTTATATTCTTACCAGCAATGTATGAAAAGGTGCCTGTTTCCTAAACCATTTCCAAAAATGGGTGGTTGACATATATGTAAATAAACATAATATCTATCCATATATCTACACAGAGATAGGCACATACATAAATTTAGTATAAGCATCTAATTGCATTTCTTTTAATTACTCCTACGCTTGAAATAGTTTTCAAGGCTTTGAATAGACAACAGATGCTGTCAGTTGTCTAGACAATTATGGATCTACACATACATACATATCATCTCCTTCCTTGACAATACAACCCAAGTATTATAAAGGACACCAGGACCTGCCCCACCTCAGGGATAAATCTTGATTCAAGGTAATTCTATTTGCTTTTCTAAGGTATAATTTATTAACAGGCATATTACACAATTTTGGCCAAGGAGACATGAAAACAGATCTGCTAGGGATGGATTTCTGATAAAGTTATCCTTGGTCTTAACAAAGGACTCTAGGAAGGAAATCCTCTTTTCCCTTATGACTTTGGGACATTGTTAAACTGAGATATGATGCATGGGGTTGCCTCAGCCATTCTGAGACCTGGAAGGGAGTCAGATCAAGTTTCAAACTATCACGATGAAAATAGCAAAGTAAAAGGTTAGAAACAATCTATGTCACTGATGATGTCACGGAGCAGCTGAATTAACTAACTCTAGAAACACTGTCCTAGATGTTTTGTTATAAGAGAATAAATTTATCATTTAAGCCGGGAGAGTTGGGTTTTTCTTAAATCACTCTTTAAGCTAAAATCATCTGAACCGATGTACTTACACTGTCTCACTTTATCCTTCAACAAATCCATGAAAGTGTACAGAGGACACTGATGAAGAAGCAGAGAACTTTAATGGTTTAATGGTTTTCTAATTTACAAAGTAAAAAGGTGGCACTGACAAAGCTTGCAACAAGTTGAATTTATACACCAGTTTATACACCAGATTTCAACCATGAGAATTTATAGCTTTCATTTGGCTCAAGAATAAGTAATGTATATTTTCAATACTCTTACATAAAGGAAACATAATCCAGAGATACTTCACTATATCTTAGACAAGTGTGGAAACAGCTAAACATATATGCATTTACCAAATCTTTAAGATGGAAATAAAGAATACATGATAGCTTGCTGGGTTATTAAAGAGAAATGCCCATTCATTGTGTCGACTCAAATGTGGATATAAGCAGGGCTGCAAGGCTGGCCACAACAGTGTTGTAAGTGCTAAAGCATCCTTAATCAAACCCCTTTATGTGAAAGCTTAATTGTCATTCTGCATGCACAACTCCAACAATGGAGTGTACAGAAATACTAACAAGCCTTTTAGGATGAATTGGAGTCAAAGGCAACACAGTTCTTAATAGGTTTGTGCACAAACACCCTGGGGGCAAGATCCATCGTTTATGCTAGTTGGTCTGCAGCAGTTAATGTGGTTCAGATCCTCTACAAGATGTGCTGATAAAAAAAACAAAAACCGAAAAACCAAACACAAACAAACAAACAAAAACCTCTCAGTTAAACCCAACAAGGAAGCCAAACACCAGACAAATCCTTCATCCTAAAATATCAAGGGATATGCCCTCTGATATCCTCCCTAAGACATATTTCCTGGCTTTAATAAACCTTAGCACTATTTTAACACTACTGTTGCTAAATGGAGTAAGTTTATGGTCTTTGGCTTTTCCAGGACTACATATGGAAAACTAAAATTGGCCCGGAAAACCAAATATTCTATTAATTTTCACTCCATGAACGCTGTTTAGAGGGGTCTCTCAATTTTTCCCTGTTTTCTCCTTTTGTTAACTTTTTTGTTTTGTTTTGTTCTCTGCCAACAGGTGATGGGCAGAGAAGCCCAGTCACAAATTTGTACATGCAAGTAATGTAGCTTTCTATAATTTCTTCGTTTCAACTTAATGAATGGTTCTGAACTCCTATTCTTCTGCACTAGTGGGGTAGTGAAAATGTCTCAGTCATTTTAAGGATTCTTTGCTTTCATCTGTCTGTGTCATGGTTCTAGGAGATTCCAAGTAATCAAGACACTCACAGAGAGACATCAGTCTGGTCCTTGGCCCGTGGAACACACAGGTCACCATGGAGATGTCCCATTTATCTTTAAGGGCTCTTTGAGTCATCATAACAGTCAGGACACAATTGAAGATTCGGGACCTCCCCATGAGACCCTACCTACAGAGCATCCCACAGCCATTCTCTCCCCAGAGTCTTATACACATCCCAGAAGGCAGCCTTGGAGGCAGAGCCCTTCCCTCCAGAAACCATCCAAATCTCTGCTTTAATTACCTTCTGCCACCATGTCACCCACCACGCATTCAAAGGAATCCTTTTCTAGTCTACAATATAGAGGGCAATTCTTCTCTCTGATTCCAACCCCACCCCAATATTCCCTCCAAACTCTAACCATCTCTGCTCTACAAAGGCAAGAGCTCTCAACCATGACTGCATATTAGAATCACTTGGACGTTTAAACAAAAACACTGAAGCCAGGTCACAACCCCAGACCAAATGAAAATCAAAGCCTCAAGGGGTAGATCCCAGGTATCGACTTTTTAAAATTCATGTCCTAAGTGATTCTAATCTGAGATGAGAGTTGAGACCCTCGGCCCTAAAGGGTTAGAATTTTGGAATCCTACTTTGGTACTTTCACATCCCTCCTCTGGAGGGGGAGGAAGGTGGCAAAGTCTTTCTAAATAAAGGGAAGAAAAAATGAATATACCAGGCAAACAAATCAAAACAAAAGGCAAATGCCTCCAAAGAACATCAGAGTTTTTAATTGGGTTTTGAAATATCCAAAGGTCCAAGTCTTATTTTGACTTTTCTTATTCAATATATCAATAAATGTAGTCTGTTATCTTTAATAAAATGTTTTGCATTCTAAAGCCTTGGACAGAGCATTTCCCACTAAAGTAAAAGTAGTCTACAGGTCTATGACTGGAATTTTATTCTTATGTCTGTATCACCTCTTGACTGAGAGGCAAGTAATTAGAACTTGCACCTTTTATGATGCCAGATAGTCAAAAGTATACCAGAGCAAAGTATACCAGAGCAAAAAGTATACCAGAGCAAAAGTATACCAGAGCTTGTTTATACCAAAACAAGCATATACTATGTGCTTGAAAGATAAGGATAATCAATGCATAATTTACTTCTGTGCTCAATCAAGGTGGAGGATTTTCTACTTTAGCTCCATTTCATATGGTCCTGCTCAAAGAGAAAACATCAGGTATCTCATATTTGAAATGTTCTGTATTTCATCGACCTTAGTAGGAAAACATTTTCCAGAAAACTAGTGTAAAATTTCTTTTACATCTTTTAAACTGTTATCTCACATCTTTCATTATGTGGTACTTAACTTAAACCATTCAATTAATAGACTATTATATCTAACTTTAACTAAGCTTACTTGATTTCAAATACATACTTCCTTCAAGCTCTCTTCCATGCCAATATCAAAAAACATAAAAAAATCTCTTAGCAAGATAATGGAAATCACATATGATATTTGTTATCTCACTTGTTCCCTTTATTTCCTACCTTTACGGAAAGTTTTTGGCATAAAAATGGGTGCTTACCCACTACTGTCAAGTACCTGTCTTATTGCTGCATGCTTTGATCGTAAATCACAGTATCCTCCTTTAAAGCTTCCTGAGTATTCAAAGGTAATGTCTTATCAAACAACCTAAACACAGGGAGTTTAACTGGGGATAAATGAAAGTCAGGGACCAATAAATCAAGCAGGTTGACCATTTCAAAAATCAAAGGGTCCAGGGAAGAGGAAAGGACTCCCCAACCTCAATTTTCGATACTCCTCCAGCTTCAAAATTCATAAAAATGTAAGGGCAACTCAGGGATCTCTTACAGAACAGAAAGTGATTTAGAATCACACACAAATTCCAAGGCCAAAAACTCCCCCAGTGACAAAGGTCCAATGTTTTCGATTTCACCAACAGAAACGTTCCTAGAAAAGAGCATGGAGCCTCATACAAATTACACAGTTATGTCAGGGAACCCCAGCCATCACAGTAATGATTAAGTTATAGCACATTTTAAAATTCTAGACAACTATTTTCAATGTTGAATCCTCAGAACTTTTATTATCCCGTGAGATACGACTTTTTCACTTTTTAACCAGAAAAAATGTAGGAAAGAGGTAACATTTCTTTTCTGTTTGATATATTGTCTTTCCTCTCCTTTCTCAAAGAACTGTTGTTACAGCATAGAACTGGGAAGGGCAATTTTGGGGATCCTTCTCTGGAACTTGTCAAGGGCCAACACTACAGAATGTGAAATACCCAGTACTTAACTAAACCCCACTAAGACTTTAAAGACGGATTGATTTGGTAAACTTGGAACATATTTGATGGTGAATGCACATTTGAGTTTTCTCAGCTGAAGATCTTGCCTCACTAACCATGAAATTCCTGGGCAAAGAGGTCATTTGTCACTAATGTCTTTGGCCATATTTCCTAACACTCATGACAGACACTAATTGTATACTGGACACATAAATGCATAAATGAATGAGTGAGTGAGTGAATGAATGAGTGAATCCGTCATTCAATAAATCAATGTACCACCAAAGCTCATATGTCTTCTTTAATTATACGCTCACTCATTTTTGGTTGAATGGAGATTTTCTATATGACTACTAACTTCTAAAATGTTAGCACCAGAGTAAATGACAAACTAAAAAAAAAGGAGAGAAAAAAATGGCCCAATGTACTTTGAAAACCAACTGAACAGTGGCAGCAGATACTTACTGATTTGGGACAGAGACTAGAATGATCTTTGGAAATAAGAATGTCAATAATGAGAAATGCCATGTCAGGAACTCATGGCAGACAAAAGGATGTCTTCAGGCCTGTCAACTTCTCCTAGCAAATTTCTTCTGGAAACGAAGCATCTGAAAAGACATCTTACGGTGGCAGATATCTGTTATATACCTCATTTATTACACAGACTACTAACCACTTGGGGGAAGAAGTCTTCTTTGCCAATAAAGAAATGACAGAAATTAAAGGTGTGGACCTGCTTATCTTGTAAAGAGCACATTTGGCCTAACAGGCTTATTTTTTTCAGGACACCAAGGTAAATGTCAGAGTTCCAGCTTACTATGGAAATGTCTAATGGAGGACCTTGAATCTGGTCTAGAGGAGAAATGACCATCGGGGAGGATGCTTGTCTCTTACCTCTCCTCATTCCCATCAATATTCCATATTCCCATTCACATCTCATCTATATTCCCAAATTTCTACTTTACATGCGCGCTAACATGCCTTGGTAAACTCCAATAGCTCCTCTTGGCTTGCAAAAACGTTCCAAATGCTCCAACCTGACAATCAAACACCCTTTTCTTATTGCGTTTTGCTTGAACTTCCATCATAGCACTCAGTACAATGTGTTTAATATCATCATTATTTTTTGAGACTACATTCCCCATCACATTGTGAACTGCGACTCAAAAATAAGGTTACTTTAATCAACAGCTCTTCATGTCAATGGACACAAAATTTGTTAAGAATCTACTGTATCATTTGCTATGGTATTTATTAGCACCATTCACCAAATACGTCTAATTGGCAAACCTAGGTACATGGTAGGAAGGCCTTTCCTCTTCTCCTTGTAGTTGTTTGAGGACTGGTAACTAGTTATAGTTAGTCAATGAGTTGTAGGTCAAAGGGATTTGGTTAGACTATATTTTGGCTGATACAAGATGCTCTAGGCTCTCTTTTCCCTGTCTTGGTGACTAGCAATGTTCACAATAGTGACTATTCCATCAGCTTACATCCCAAAGTCATTATGATAAGCAGAGCACCACTCCTGTTGACCAGTGAAATACATGAGCAGCAAACAAAACCTGATTATTTTAAGTCACTCATATTTGAGGTTGTTACTGCAGAACAGCCTAACCTGACGGATACAAGGGCCATGATAAATGTTTTCACACATATTATCTGATGTTCACAGTAACCTATAGGTACAACAGATATGAGCAATGTTTTACAAGTGAGATTTAGAGAAGTAAACAATTAGCCCAGGGTCAAGCAGCTTTATTCATTCCCTCATTCAATACTTATTGAGCACTGCCCTGTGCCGGGCTATATTCTAAGTAGCCAAGGTAGAACTGTCCTAAGGCAGAACAAGCCTGTTGAATAAAAAAAAAAAACAAAGTCAAAAGTTTAGGTGGCCACCTCCTAAAGGACAAGGATGGAAATGGTACAAGATAAAGTCAGAGAGGCAGAAAGGAAAAAAGTCACATAGGGTTTTAAATCAAAATAAGGAGAATTAATTTGATTTTCTGAGAAATGGAAAACTACAAGAGATCTTTAGAAAGTCCTGGTTTTACAAGTTTGCCCTCATCACTCTGTGAATAGAGAGTTACAGCAGAGCAAGCCTGGAGCCGCAGGTCCAGAATGGTAATCACTGAGGACGTCTCGTAGTTTGGTAGTAGAGGATATGGACGGAAATGGATGAAGTGGACGGACTTAGGACAGCGTGTGGAGGGTAGATTCAACAAGTCTGATGTACAGACTGAAAGTGGAGAGACAAGAGAAGGAAAGCAATCAAGTATCACCCGTAGCTTCCTGGCTTGAAAAACTAGATAGATGGTGCTTTCATTTGCTGAGATGCAGAAAACTGGAAGAGGAGGAAGTTTGCAGAGGTGGAAGGAAATCCAGAGTTCTATCTCATACATGTTAATATGAAATGCCTATTAAATACCTATGTGTAGATGTCAAGTTGAATATATGATTCAGAAGCTCAGGAGAAAGACTGGAACTGGATAGAAATTTAGGAGTTATTAACATAGAGATGCTGTAATGTCATAATACTGAATGGAGGCATCTGAAAAGACGATATGGATGAACAAGAGAAAAAGGTCCAGGGCAGGGCGCTACAGTACTGTAACCTTTAAGATATCAGCAGAGGGAGAAGAATAGCTAGGGACACTGCGAAGGTGTGACCGGTGACATAGAAGGAAAATCAGGAAATACATTGTCTCAGAAGTGAATAAAAGAATGTGCTTAAAAAAGGAAGATGTAGTCAGCTTTGCTAAATGCTGCTGAGAGGTCACAAGAGGTAAGAAGATTAAACTGAACAAAATGGAGCTCATGGTTGACCTTGATAAATGTACTCTCTGTCGAATGGTGCATCTGGAAGACTTAGTGGGAGTGGATGAAGAGGGTGTGTGAGGCAAGTACATGTAAGGAAGGCAGTAACCCCTGACGATGCAATTAAGACGTTTGCTATGAACAGAAGCAGAAAAATGGGCAGTATATAAGAAGAATTCTGGGATCAATGGAAGTTTTTTTTTTTAAGAAAAATATCTTATCCCCAATTCTATGACCTATGGGGGCAGTCCAAAAGCCCTCACTGAGATTTCTGACACTCCTGAGAGGAGGCCGTGGTGACTGTGATTGTTGCATTCATGTCGGTATAAGTGTACTTTGGGTGGCAGGGAAAGGATCGGAATGGTTACCTCTGCCCCTGAGGTCACGATATCCTATACACACATGTACCATTTCCCTCACTGTCCCTCATGTTAACCTGCATTCATTGGGGTCAGAATGGGGAGGGTCTCACCCAGTCTTCAAGGTGGCAGATTTTGCTGAAAGTTAGAGGGTCATGAGGGAGACTCGCCCTGCATACTGTACAGCAAAACCACCACAACAAAACCCCTCACACTAAATATTCCTACCCTTAAAAGTCCTTTCAGCCATCCTTTCACTGAGCAGTTTTCGTTGACCCCTGTCCTCCACAGCACCCAGCCTTCTGCTCTCTGGCTGGTTCCTCTCTCCTCCCTCTTTTATTTCTCTCTTTTGTTCTAACTTTTCTATTCTCTCTCAGACAAAATACATGCACAAACAAAACAAAAAGTTTCCCTGCAGAACTACTTACTCGTTGTTTTTTTTGGATGGTGTACCCACTGATAATCATACACTTGCCTTTTACTCCAAACAACACATTTCTATTTCTAAAAGTAACTCTGGAGCTAGTTCTTAAAATACTACATTTTCCATCTGGTTGCATATATACTGTACAAACTACCAGGCAGAGCACCTGTCCTTAAGAGGCTTTCAACAAGCACCAGCTCTTGTCTTCCTCCTTCAGTGAAGAAAATAAGAGCAGAGGTGCTACGTATTCTGATATAATTTCAACAAGGCCTTTCCACCCAGCAGTGCCTTAATCAGGTCTGAGTTGCATGATACGGTGCCTCTGTGTTGGGAGATGATCCACTGCCTTTGCCTCATGTTAGGGTTAACATAAGTCAGGACCTGGACAGACCACTGAGAACAGAACAAGACTCATCTGTAATATCACAGATTTTTAGACTATATTTGTTTACGGGTCCAAAAGAGTTTTGCCCCCTTAAAATGTTTGGATCACAGCATAATGTTTATGAAGTCTCTTTTTTCTCTGGGAATTTTGTAATAATACATAAAAGACAGGTAAACAATATTTGGTCTACTGCAGGAGTCAGAATCTTGCATCAGTCTGAAATCCTTTAGCCAAAGAACAGTAACGTAAAAATATACAACAATCAATGGCAAAAGTATTTGGACATACAAACATGCTTCTCAAACTTTTATAACTTTTTACAACTCTGAAAAGGCCATTCAAAATAAAATATATTGGGGCTTCCCTGGTGGCACAGTGGTTAAGACTCCACCTGCCAATGCAGGGGACACGGGTTCGAGCCCAGGAAGATCCCATATACCGCGGAGCAACTAAGTCCGTGTGCCACAACTACTGAGCCCGCGTGCCACAACTACTGAAGCCCACACGCCTAAAGCCCATGCTCCACAACAAGAGAAGCCACCGCAATGAGAAGCCCACATACCGCAACGAAGAGTAGCCCCCACTCGCCACAACTAAAAGCAAGCCCACGTGCAGCAATGAGGACCTAACACAGCCAAAAATAAATAAATAAATAAATTTTTAAAAAATTAAAATAAAATAAAATATATTGAGTGGAATTCCACTGTGAGTGAAAATAAATTTAAAATTTTTTTAATAAATTAAAATAAATGAATTAATTTAAAAAGAAATCATTTTTTTATATATCAGTCATTAGGACAAAGAGAAAGATGCCAAGAGTCAGAGAAATACACAGCATGACTGAAATCCTGTATTCAGGGAGCACCTTCCTTATAGGTTACAGATTGGGCATTTAAAGACATTTCATCCCAGAGAAGAAAGACTCAGAATCTTCTACCACCCTTAACCAATTTACTGTTCCTGTCTCTGTGTTCGTGATTTGAATGATAATGGAACCCCAAACCAAATGCCCACCAAGCCAGCACTGCTCACACAGAGACAGTGACCACAGTCCATGGAGTTCCAGTTTTGTATTCACAGCCCAGTGATAAAGGGAAGAAGAGGGACAAAACTGACAATAAGCATATGTCAGTGAAAAGTCTTGACTGGCTCCCATATACCCAATCCGTGCCCACCAGATACTCTCGCTCCTGCTTTAAATTTAACCTCTTACCTTTCCCAATGAGAACAAAGTACATTTTCTCACATAAAAACACATTTCACCTTGATGGAAGGAAAACAGTTTGATACTTTTCTCAATTTGGAACTGATGTCTCTCTCTAAGTCCTTCAGTGTTACCATAGGCAACTGGGTCTTCAATTTCAAATCATATACCCATGCACGCACGCACACACACAGAGACAGAAATACTGGGAGTGGAAATAAATTAGGCAGACAAAATTTCTCTTATTATCACTTCATTCCTAAAAAGTTGATGATAAGATAGTGCAAGAGAAGAACTAGTTAGTTGAAAATAGTACTTAGTGTACTTAGAGCTAAATGTAATGACACAGACACGGCACAGAGAAGGACTGAATCAGAAAAGCAACATTGCTTCTTAATGCTCACCGGTACAGGAGAAGTCATCCACGCGAATGTATCCTGGGACACAGTCACAGCGATATAACCCAGGCAAGTTGACACACACAGTGTTGGCATGACAGTAATGCATCTTAGCCGCACACTCATCAATATCTGAAGGAGGAAAAAAAGAAGCAATATCACGGTTAGTCAGATGGTTGAAGCGGAACGTAATCATCTTACAATGAAATTAGAAAAAGCGAATGCCCATTGAAGCCAAGAGAAAAAGCAAGATGTGTTAAACACAAAAGCTTAAGTGCAAATTCAGCTGATGCAGAAAATCCCATCTTAAACTGAAAATATTTCTAGAAAGATGCATGGTGGGACACAACAGTGAAGAACCTAAGTATGAAGACTGAATATGTTATTAGTAATCTCTAACCAAGAAAGACGCTTGTTTTAAATGTCCAAAATCAAGGAGTTCTGTGGCCAGGCATTGATACCAATGAATATTTATTAGGTATCCACTGTACATGGTGTTGCTTTTATCAGAGAGAGAAAGGGAATCGAGCCCCTCTCTGCTTGTTTTTCTTACTAACACATGCTTTAATCCATCTGTTACAAAATGATGGTGCAGCCACTTTTTCCCACGTTGTACTGTGAATACTGACTGCAGCCACTGTCTAATGCAAATTAATGTCTTTCACCCCTTAACCTGGAGATGCATCCCATGTCAAAGAATAATGGGCTGATTCAACAAAAAAGATCTTTTCTCTTTGGAATGGAGATCAGAGCACCACCTGCTTTCTCATAAAAAGTTCATGGTAAGAATTAAGATAATCTACAACCTTAAGTAAAGAGTTTAGTATTTTCTGGAATTTATGTTTTCAAAAATGGCTTTACAGCAACCTACAGATTCAATGCAATCCCTATCAAACTACCAATGGCATTTTTCACAGAACTACAACAAAAAATTTCACAATTTGTATGGAAACACAAAAGACCCTGAATAGCCAAAGCAATTTTGAGAAAGAAAAATGGAGCTGGAGGAATCAGGCTCCCAGACTTCAGACTATACTACAAAGCTACAGTCATCAAGACAGTATGGTACTGGCACAAAAACAGAAATATAGATCAATGGAACAGGACAGAAAGCCCGGAGATAAACCCACACACATATGGTCACCTTATCTTTGATAAAGGAGGCAAGAATATACAATGGAGAAAAGACAGCCTCTTCAATAAGTGGTGCTGGGAAAACTGGACAGCTAGCTGGACAGCCAGCTTCAATAAGTGGTGCTGGGAAAACTGGACAGCTAGAACACTCCCTAACACCATACACAAAAATAAACTCAAAATGGATTAAAGACCTAAATGAAAGGCCGGACACTATCAAACTCTTAGAGGAAAACATAGGCAGAACACTCTAGGACATAAATCACAGCAAGATCCTTTTTGACCCACCTCCTAGAGAAATGGAAATGAAAACAAAAATAAACAAATGGGACCTAATGAAACTTAAAAGCTTTTGCACAGCAAAGGAAACCATAAACAAGACGAAAAGACAACCCTCAGAATGGGAGAAAATATTTGCAAATGAAGCAACTGACAAAGGATTAATCTCCAAAATATACAAAGCAGCTCATGCGGCTCAATATCAAAAAAACAAACAACGCAATCCAAACATGGGCAGAAGACCTAAATATACATTCCTCCAAAGAATATATCAGATTACCAACAAATACATGAAAGGATGCTCCACATCACTAATCATTAGAGAAATGCAAATCAAAACCACAATGACATATCACCTCACACTGGTCAGAATGGCCATCATCAAAAAATCTACAAACAATAAATGCTGGAGAGGGTGTGGAGAAAAGGGAACCCTCTTGCACTGTTGGTGAGAATGTAAAATGATACAGCCACTATGGAGAACAGTATGGAGGTTCCTTAAAAAACTAAAAATAGAACTCCCATATGACCCAGCAATCCCACTACTGGGCATATACCCTGAGAAAACCATAATTCAAAAAGACACATGTACCACAATGTTCATTGCAGCATTATTTACAATAGCCAGGACATGGAAGCAACCTAAGTGTCCATCAACAGATGAATGGATAAAGAAGATGTGGCACATATATACAATGGAATATTACTCGGCCATAAAAAGAAATTTTGCTTTACGGAAGAGTGGATATCATGAAAGTCAAGAGGAAAAATGTTTCAAGAAAAGAGTAATGGTCAGTTTTGTCACGTGATGCTGAGAAAGTTGAATAAGATAGGAAGAGAATTAACCATTGGATTTGGCAAGAAGTTCACTGCTGCCCTTGGCCTGGTAAGAGTAGTTTGGGGAAAGTGGCTGGCAAAGCCTGACTGGAGTCAATTAAAGAAAGAATGAAAGATGAAGGAGACAGAGAAACAAGGCAAACTTTTTGAGATATTTTGTCATCAAGGGAAGAAAAACTGAAGCAGTAGCTCTAGGGAGGCTCGATGATGAAAGACAGTCTTGTTTAAACACTCTCTCGTGATGGAAAAGATCACAGTGAGTTTACACGCCATTGGGAATGATTCAACACTAGTGAAGAAAATTGACAGTATAGAAGAGAGAACAGATCTTTGCAGAAGTCAAGTCCTGGGGAGGCAAGAGGAGTTGTGTTCCAGTCCACAGATGGAGGAAGTCATCTTTACAACAAGAATGAAACCAAGAGATAAGGGAAGAGGTGGAGATAAGTTGGCATATTGGGTGGTGGAAAGATGAAGTAGTTCTCCTTTACTTGTTTTTTTATTTCCTCAGTGAAACGAGAAGAAAGAGAACTAGGAGACGAAGGAGGTATCGGGTGTTTAAGGAAAGGGGAAAAGTTATGAAATAATCATTTTGGAAAGAAGAAAAGATAATTTACTACAGAGTATACTAGGTGGCTGCAGAGGCATGTGTGATTTGTGGCCATAAATATTAAGTGAGAGCAGTCAGCATGGCCATGTGTTTTTTTCCTGTCTCATCCAGGTATCTGGGGTAGGGGCAGGGTACTTGGAAAGTTAGGTGTACCCAGAGATGAGTTTTTAAACAAACAGGATGGGTAAAAAGAGAAATAAGGGAACTGAGGTTGCAAAAAAAAAGAGCTGATGATAATGAGATGCCAAGGAACCTCAGCTATTAAGGACAGAAGTGACGACAGTAAGATGGATGTAGACAGTTGAAATGTACTGCCCAGATCTCTCCTCACAGCTGAAGAACTTATTCCCCCAGCTGCCTGAAGTACCGCCTGCTAACGATCTTCAGCTGTTAGCCTTTTAGGAAAACTGTCCTTGACTGAATCGAGCTGCCTTATCCTTAGTTACACTGCCGTCCTCAGGACAACCTTCAATGGAGGCTGGTTCTCCTTTACCCCAACTCAAGGTAAGTGTAAAGGACTATCCCAGGTTCAGAGAACTCATTGAGATGAGCTAAATCCGCCCTCTGCCCAATCCTGTATCTTTCCCTTCCCCCATATATGTTCACCCCTACAGCACTCCCTAACAAACTTCCTGCATGCCAGTCTCCATCTCAGAGTTTGCTTCCTAAGTGAACCCTAACTGCAGCAGGAATCCTGATGGAGGCAAGGAACTATGCCAGTGAGAGTACTGGAGCGTGTGAGCTGGAAAGCTAGGAGATGGAGTTATAGAGTAATGTGCTTGACATTAAGAGTTCAAAGGCGATTTCGTTGATTACAAGGTCTTTCATATGACTATGTGAGAGTAGAAGAATCGATCATTGTAAGTGAGAGACTAGGACACCAAGAAAAGCCAGGTATAGGAAGGGGCTAGTCAGCATTAGTACTGTTCATCCAGTATTACCAGTTTTCCTCTTCCTGGGCACATAATACAACTGTACTTCCCCATCCTCTTCAAAATTAAGCATGGCTATATGACAAAGTATGAATCTGAGCAGGGGCATACCACCCCAGGGTGGAAAGATTAAGGGCTAGCATCAGGCTTAACGCATTTCCTTCTTTCTTTTTTGGAAAGTATGGGAGCACAGAGATGAAGTCTCTTTCAGCCTGGCTCCCTGAATGAGGAGCAGGTCACCAGACCAGCATGATGGACACGTTTCATGACCTAGAAATATGCTTTTGTTAGTTTAAGCCACTGAGCCTATTCTGACTAGTACAAAGAATGACCATGAGAAACATCTCAAAGAAGATCATTAAGCTTGACCTTGAAAGATGAACAGAAATTCAGCTTAGAGATTGGAGGTGAAGAAACAGAAGGGAAACTACAGGGGCTAAACTTTTTGTCATTGCAGAGTTAGAAAGGGAGAGGACCATTTAGTCTGTACGTTCAAAGAACACTAATTAGCCCTCTACTACACTCTGAGGCAGAGTGATGAACAAAACTCCATCATGGACCTCATAGCCTGGCAAGACACTGAGCAGAACTTATATGTTCTACCAATAATGTGAGATCAATTCATGGGGATTTGACCTAGTCTGAGAGGTTCAGAGAAGGATTCTCTATGGAAGTGATTGCTCATCCAAGACCTGAAATAGAAATGAAACAGGTGAAGGGGAGGTGAATAACATACCAGATAGAGAAGAATAAGAAGAATTCGTTAGAGGAGGCAACTTTGCCTAGTTGAAGAGAAACTGGAAAGATGAGCTTGGGCCAGACCCTGCTGGGTCCTGGAGGCCACGTAAAGGAGCCTGGGCTTTAATCACGGTGGTGACACAGTCCAATTTCTGTTCTCAAAATATCACTCGGCTGTAGTGAAGAGAGTGGATTGGAGCAGGGCCAGCTGAAGGCTAAGTCACACTGGTATTTTACCCACAGAGATGCAGCCACACTGAACTCATTCTGTACTGCTAGGATGCCCAGCCATGTTTTAAGATGAGAAACTAGTCAGGACTTGCCTCAGAGGCAATTCAATCTTCCACCCATGGGCCACAGCTGCCAACCAGGCTGCTGATGGCAATGACTGTTTCTCTGTCACGGACCCTTGTCAGCTCCTCCCAGAGAGAAACTCCTGACTCATCTCCCTCAGGCCACTGCATAACTGCTGAGAGCTGTCTGCCTCATCTAGATTTGAAGGAGTTACTTGGCCATAACAAGTTTATTTTGATTCAAACAACTAAGCTATCTCCTTGTTTCATAGGATGCCAAGGCCCTGAGTAAAAATATTTTCAAAAATCAGAAAGGGGATGTTAGGAAACCCCAGAGAGAATTTCTCACATAGGTTTATCCAACCCTTGCTCTCTGCGAGTCACCTAGGACCCCATGGCCACACATCCCTGCCACTCTGCTGATGTGTCTTTGAGTTGCTTTTGTTTTCAATTCATACCATTGGTAATTCCAGCCCTTGCATATCTAATAATGCTCTGGTACCAGTCCAGAAAGAGGAAGAACCAAAGTAAGGCAGAAAAGTTGACAAATGTACCAGGAAATTAAACTGTCACAACCTTATCTTTGTTGCTTATCTTCTATCACACAAACAGCAGATATAAAAATCAGTTCCTGGTAAAAATGAGGGTAGGGAGAGAAAAAGTGTTGAGAGTCATCGGTTAGGTCCCTTGAGACAAGAGGATGGAAGAAAGTAAGGAACTGACAATTCCCCTAGTTTGAGGATGGGGACAGGGGATGGAGGGGAGACACATCTGCCTAAGAAAGATTGCCTCTCCATCCTCAGGGGAAGGCACAAGCCTGGAGACAGTTTCAAGAGGATTCAAGAGTGCTTCACAAGCAAGTCTGGTTATGCAGAGAATCAAAACAGAATTAACATCTTCAGAGACCTGGGATAGCCTGAGAAAATCTTGAGACATAGAAAACAACTGAGATTTTTCAAAACGAGCCTAGGACAAATGCTTTTTGTTCACAGACAAAAGATCCTAAAAGGTCATGAATAGTTACCCCAAAAAAAGAAAGAAACAAACAAACAGAACTCTCCAATTAAAGAATGACCTGATGCTCAGAGAGAGAAACTGAGTGAGCCCAAAGCAATGAGCGTTTTTTTCTTTTTTTTAATATATAAATTTATTTATTTATTTTTGGCTGCGTTGGGTCTTCGTTGCTGCACGCGGGCTTTCTCTAGTTGCAGCGAGCGGGGGCTACTCTTCGATGTGGTGCACAGGCTTCTCATTGCAGTGGCTTCTCTTTGTTGCAGAGCACGGGCTCTACGCGCACGGGCTTCAGTAGTTGTGACATGCGGGCTCAGTAGTTGTGGCTCGCAGGCTCTAGAGTGCAGGCTCACTAGTTGTGGTGCACGGGCTTAGTTGCTCCACGGCAGGCATGTGGGATCTTCCTGGACCAGGGCTCAAACCCGTGTCCCGTGCATTGTCAGGTGATTCTTAACCACTGTGCCACCAGGGAAGTCCCACAATGAGGTTTTTAAATATAAGCCTGAAAAGCCATCTGACTTTTGCCCAGGTGGTGATGGTGCTTTGCCTAAAGCAGGTCCCTCTCTCAAGCAATGGTCCTTTCCAGTCTCATATTTACCCAAAAGCCAGAAGACAAGAAGAGGCAATGTCTGAGACTGAACTTCAAAGGAGAAGTTGAACACACTGAAGGCCAGGCTCAATCTAAAGGTTTGGATCAGTCTAGCAAGAATTTCTAAGAACCACAGTTAAGCTGACTACCAGAAGGATGAATGGATAAAAATTTTAAAACATATCATTAAGCACAGTATGATACCAAAATGAATAAGAGGCTAATAGTTGCTAATCTCAAAAGGTAAAACTAGGAACAGCCCCTAACACCTGGTTAATACCCAGCAGCTGTCATTTCAATATATGAGACACTATGCTAGGTACTCCACAGGTAGCATCCCATCACCCCATTTATTCCACTTGACTACTTACTATAGGAGAAAGATACCCCATGTCAAGATGAGGAAACCAAGGCTCAGAGATTATTAGATCACTTGTCCAAGGCATAAAGTCAGTAAGCCTAAGACCCTGGGTTTGAATCCACAGTCTCCCTTCAAAGTTGGCATCGATTTCACTGGGCCAGTTTTAGCCCTCCGTAACTTTTCGATCCTGTGACTATGTTACACGTGGCTGATGCCATCACAAAGTGTATGGAAACAGGCAGATCTCCAAATTCTATGTCCATGTACAATACTGTTCATGACATTTGTTTTGTATTACACTCTCTGTTAAAATAGTAAAGCTGTACTGTGCATCACCGCTTCTGTGGCTCTTTTATAATAAATCCTAACACTTTCAAATTTTAGACTCCAGAGATCCAGGACCCCAAAACAGGTGATAGCATTCTGCTCTGAGCTGGAACCCTTGACACAACCTTAACTCAGGATGCTTAAGACTACTGAAGGCCCCCTGTAGGATTAGAAACTAGTGACAAAGGGGCCTGGGTCTTTTATTAAATATTGTTAGAGAAACACCTATAAACCCCACTGCAGTATATATCAGCTGGAGTATAATGGGGCTCAGATTGTGATTCCTTCTTATAGATTGCTTGTCACCTTTGAAATATCAGTGCTTGTCCTCTGTTGGTCTTCTGGGGTAATAAAAATACATGATTTATGTCCCTTCCCAGGAAAATAAAGTAGTTTGTTTTCGTTTTAAGAAGGTATGCCTATGGACTTTCAAGTGAAATCTGATGTGGCATGATTCTTCACATATCACCAGCGTCCATCTGCATAAGACTGTTCAGAAGAAACAGAGCTGAATTTGGCATCGTCGTCATTAAATTAGAGTGTAGAGCTTGGGTAGCAAAGATAGAAGCAGATGCAAAGAATTCTCTAAATAAAACAGTGTGATCTACTCAGACTAGTTACATAAGAATTTCCTAGAAAAAGGCAGCCTAGAGAGGGTTGGATGCAGAGAGTGGGGCGAGGGGGGAGTAGGGGGAGAAGTTATGCCCCACTCCCTGTGCACATTTAAAAAAGAAACAGAGTAAACAAAGAAAATCAATATTTATTGAGACTGTGCTCTGTGCCTAGAACTGTGTGCATCTCATTTCATTATCCCCAACCATCCAATGGACTGCCATCAGAAACGACAATGGAGAGCACCTACAATTTCACCCCAGGTTTCTGTGACTTCAAGAGCACACTTCGGGGCTTCCCTGGTGGCGTAGTGGTTGAGAGTCCGCCTGCCAATGTAGGAGACACGGGTTCGTGCCCTGGTCCGGGAAGATCCCACATGCCACGGAATGGCTGGGCTCGTGGGCCATGGCCACTGAGCCTGCTCGTCCAGAGCCTGTGCTCCGCAACGGGAGAGGCCACAACAGTGAGAGGCCCGCGTATCGCAAAAAAAAAAAAAAGAGCACACTTCTTCCACTCTGACTGTTGGACACGAGTGCTAGATTGACAGTCAAGAGTCAAGCTCTATTCTTGCTCTTTCTATTAGTTAACCCTAGCACTGGGCACTTCTCTAGACATCAGTTTTCCCATTTATAAAATGGTGAGTTGGATCAGAGAGCATCTAAAGACTTCCCTGGTTCTAAAGTTCTCGACACATTCAGGTGTTTCTGTCCTCACAATTCATCATAAACCCTGCCTCCGTAGCTTTATATTCTGGGCCACCCGCTTTCATCCTGTTTCAATGAGCTTGAAGATGTTCCAGATGTCTTTTCCAAGACACAAGTCCTAGAAAATACTACTAAGATGACCTGAACCTTCACACTGTTCCTTGATACCTGTTTCAACTGAGATGGCGTCTCCCCAGAAAATGAAGAACAGCCAGGACTAGCAACAGACATTCAAACAAAAGCACAGCTCGGGACAAGCCCTCCAGGGACTAGCAAGATAACTCGCAGAGCAATTCTACCAGACTTTAATCTCCTGACTTTTCAGAAATCATGAGTTATAAAAACATGGTGGCACTGGGATTGATATTAGAACTGTCAGTACTCTCCCAACTGTGTCACACTGGGTATTTTGTAAAGTGGGGGCCTATATGGTCTCTGATTTGAACTTATAAAAATCCAGTGAAGCAGACAAGATATGAATTATTATGACCTCTTTCAATGAGAAAATAAAGACCTAGAGAAGAATTCTGACTTGCCCAAAGGTACACAGATAATCAGTGAGCTGGTAACAGAATCAAGGTCTTCTAACTCTGGAGTTAGTGCTTTATCCAATGTTCCGTGCTTCTCTATAATTATTGTTTTCTTCCTAAAGCAAGGGGAGAGAAATTAAATGCCTATGGAATCAGAAATATAAACCAAATGCCAACAGAAGCCAGGTAGAAGATATACGCGCAAAATATGCCCCTTCCCCCAAATAAATAAGGTATATATTATTTTTCCTAAAATATAAATCAATCCCTACCTACCTACCTTTCTCTCCCTTCCCTCCCTCACTCTACCAATCTCTCTCAATCGTTTTCACTTCTCTACTTCCAAGAACAAAGAAATGATTCTTCTCTTACAAGGTAAAAAACACTGTGCAGGGCGAATGATACATGGAAAATGACACTAAACCTCAGTGGCGGAAAGACAGTGGAAGAATTTGAAATGTTATCTTCACTTTACAGATGAGAAACTAGGGCCATAGGAACGGAGAGTTAATTGTCTAAGGTCCCATAGCCAGGAGGCGTACCTGGACTGCCGGGATGTGAATTCAGGCAGCTTGACTCCAGAGTTTGTACTCATCACTCTGTAGTATTGCCTCCCAGGGACTGTGGGCTAGATCTCTGATCTTTCTAGAGAATTTTCATACCCTAGTATTAATTTAACTTTTTAAAATAGTGCCTCCATTTTTTTTTTCAAATATTTTGAACCAAGCAAAACACATCTGCCTATCAGATTCAACTCCAAAATGTCTGTGCCTTGAAGCATGTTATCACAAGGAGCTTTGGGGAGCAGGGGGGTGTAAGAGAGAGGGGTGGGAAGAGAGAGAGAGAGAGGAAGGAGGATGGAAGGGAGGATGGAAATGGGCATGGAAGGAAGGAGGAGGAGAAGGGAGGGAGGGAGGGGAAGGGAGAGAACATGACAGGAAGTAAAGACAATATAGGAAGGCAAAGAAAGGAGAAAGTAAGACAAGAAAAGAGAAGAGAAAAATAAGACAATCTAGGGAGCTTCCTATATAACGTCTATGGACTGAGTTATGTTCCCCCAGCAAATTCATTATGTTTATTCACTAACCTCCAATGTGATGGCATTTGGAGATGGGGCGCTTGTGGGGTAATTAGGTTTAGATAAGGTCATGAGAGTGGTGCCCTCCTGATGAGATCAGTGCCTTTTAAAGAAGAGACGTGAAAGAGCGTACTCTCTCTCTGCCACGTGAGGACACAGGGAGAAGGCAGCAATGTGCAAGTCAGGAAGAGAGCCCTCAGCAGAGCCCAACCCTACTGGCACCCTAATCTCAGGCTTCCAGCCTCCAGAACTGTGAGTAAGTTTCCGTCGTTTAAGCATCCAGTCGACGACACTTTGTTATGACAGCTCCAACTGACTAATACAATAACCCTTTCAATTTCTGTTGCCTGGTGAGATGAACTTTTACATCATATTCCAAGATATGTGTCAAACAAACATGTTGCCTGCCAGATCAAATATCTGCAGATTAAAAATTCAAATAACCTTTTGGTCATCCCATGCATAGTAAAGAAGTCTTCTCACACAGGGTTAAATACATCATAAGGTAGAAGTTAGATCGTTGGATCTTCTGATATTTTAAAAGTATTTCCCATATACAGCTATGTCAGATATTTGCAAATTCATGCTAAGATGTTTTCTCCCCCTGCTGGGCTCAATTTCAGAATTAAATACTGTCATAAAGTAACATCTCTTTGTGCCACTGGGAATCACAGCACACCAATTTTTAGCTGACATCGGAAGAGCATTGTAAGATACCTCTCTATGATTTTTTTTTTTCTCCCAGGCTGGTTTTTCTGACCTTGGAGAGCATCCACAAACTGATGCTGAGTATCTATCTGCAAGGAAAGAAGTACGTTGAGTGAAAGGTGACTCGTTCAGCTTTAGCCGTAGGCTGTGCTCCAGCCTGCCTGAATCTATTAATATCTGAACCCTACTTCAGCCAACGGTACCAACAAAACGACTGAGCGCTTCCAAAAAGATCCAAGATTTCCTCCTGAGTTATGAATCAGTTGGAAATGTGGAAGCTATATGGTCTCTTGCCTTCCCTGCCCCTGGGAAAGCAAATTCAAGAGCTATTAAGAGACTGCTGAGTTCCAGAGGCAGTAACGATTCCGAAGGTCAGTGAGATGTGGTCCTTGTATTCTGGCTTTTATACTAAGTGAAAAAAGCCAGACCATACAGAACCAGTCCTAAGCCAGGGAAGAGGCAGTCAGCTGAACATGAACAAAGTTCTACCGGAAAAAGAAGCGGCTAATTCCATCAAAAACTACTGAGGAAGGTTTCACCCAAAAGATGTTCGTTGTGGGTCTTGAGAAGGTAAGAAGAAGCCTTCATAAAATGTTGACGGCCTTCCCTTATCACTCTGATTGGGCAGCAATTCTTCTTTTTCCTCCAGCTTTATTAAGACATCATTGACATATAACATTGTGGAAGCTTAAGGTATACAATGTGTAAATTTGATACACTTACTGTTGCAAAATGATCACTACCACTGCCTTAGCTGACAGCTCCATCAGGTCACATAATTACCATTTCTATTTTGTGGTGAGAAGACATCAGACCTACTTTCTTAGCAGCTTTCAAATACATAATACAGTATTGTTCATTATAATCACCATGCTGTACATTAGATCCCAAGAACGTATTCATCTTATAACTAAGAAGTTTGTACTCTTTGACCATCAAAAGATGAATGAAAAAAGATGTGAGATACACAACACACACACACACAATGGAATATCATTTAGCCACAGGAAGGAAGTCTTACCATTTGCAACAACATGGATGAACCTTGGGAGTATTATGCTAAGTGAAATAAGCACTTCTCTCTCAGACAGAGAAAGACAAACACCATAAGATACCACTTATATGTGGGATCTAAAAAAGCCAAACTCATAGAAATTACTAAACTGGTGATGACCAGGGGCTGGGAGTTGGGAAAAATGGAGAGATGTTGGGCAGTTATTCTTTTGCTTTACAAAGATACACAAAAGTTAGCCAAGAGTGAATGAGATGGGAGACTGCAGCACCACCAGCTGCATCTACATCCTCTTTATCTCTGGTTGCACTATTCTTTCTACAGGTAGCATTTATTGATCACTACTTTGTGCCATAGTTATGAAGCACTTTGCATGGATTAACCCATTTCATCCTCACAAGTACCACATGGATAGGTATATATTAATACTTTCATTTCATCCTCACAAGTACCATATGGATAGGTATATATTAATACTTTCATTTTAGTTTATGGAGGGTTAAACAGCGGGAAGGTGACCTCAGAGAATTTGAACCTTGGTATCTACTCTATTCTGCCTCTCTACAAAGCCACCTTAGCTTCCCCTTCCTCATCCACTTTCCTCAGTTAATTAAATAGCAATTTCCTGTAGCCACAATTTGTCAAATTATTTATTCACCACCTTTCCCATGCAGTCAAAATAAAGGGCACAGAGGTCTCAGTCTTTTAAAAATAAATGATTTGGTGCCAGAGGTTTATATCTGATTCACTACAGCATCAAATTAACCAGTGATTAAATACCAGGCTCTGAATTACACAAACAAACAGGCGCCTGTGGACCTATGGGCAGTTCGTTAATGAACACAACCGGGTTTCAATAAAACCAGTCCTTGTCTTCCAGCACCTGTATGAAGAATGATGATCAGCTGAATGTCCTCAGGAGGGACAGCTACTTCTCTGTGCCTTTCCCCATATGAAGAGATTCCTTAGATGCAACAATCTTCTTGAATTGAAATCAACATTATTCCCAACTCCAAATTTTTACACATCTGACTGAATCCATCTTATCTATATGAAAGCTGAAACCATAAAGCATTTAAAGTGGTCCTTAAAATTCACCAAGTCCAGACTCCTATGAAAAGTGATTGTTGAAAAACTTTAAAATAAATGGATGAAGAGAAATGAGAAAAAATCCACAGAATAATGACTCATAACCCACTTTCCTCTAAAAACGCAATTCAAAAGTACAATGGAAAACACAATTCAAAAGGAGGAAAATGGAAGAGAATCGGGTTTTCATACAATCTACTGGTCTTGAACTACTTTTAAATGGAAGAACAGTTTAAAAAATAATAATAGTTAATGTTTGTGTAGCATTTACCAAGTACCAGGTACTGGTCTACATTTATTAACTAATTTAATTCTCATAATAACCCTTTGAAGTAGGTTTTTCATAATTTCAAGTCTATAGATGAGGAAATTGAGGCATGGGAGACTAAGCAACTTGCCCAAGGTCACCCAACAAGGAGGGGGCAGAGCTAGAACTCGAGTCCAGGCAGACCTGGCTCCCAAGGTAACTTTAATCTTCACACCCTCACTCTCAACCGGGCTCTTGGGGGAGTGAAAAAATCTTAGCTATTTTTAAAAGTTTGTGATTCTCCAAAGGGCCACAGCACAGGAGCAGATATATAGTATATCTCTGGTATTAAATTTTCATGAGTAAACGATAAGGGAAAAAATGTCAAAAAGACACCTTAGGGGGATGACAATGAAAAAAACATTTACGACACATTGCTCTATACTGAAGTAACTCCATTTGGAATAACATCTAAATTGGAAGCTCAATATAAAAAACAGAATTAAACCCTACACCAAATTAAAAAAGCTTCTATACGTCAAAGGAGACCATCGACAAAATGAAAAGGCCACCTACTGAACAGGAGAAATATATGCAAATCATATATCTGATAAGGGCTTAATATGCAAAATATACAAGAACTCATACAATTCAATAGAGAAAAGTCAAACAATCTGATTAAAAAACAGAAGACCTGAACATTTTCCCAAAGAAGACGTATAAATGGCCAAGAGTCCCATGAAAGGTACTCAACATCCCTAATCATCAGGGAAACACAAATTAAAACCACATTGAGCTATCACCTCACACCTGTCAGAAGGGCTCTCATCCAAAACACAAGAAAAAACAAGTGTTGGTGAGGATGTGAAGAAAAGGAAACCCTTGTGCACTGTTGTTTAGAATGCAAATTGGTGCAGCCACTGTGGAAAACAGTATGGAGGTTCCTTTAAAAATTAAAAATAGAACTACCACATGATCCAGCAATTCCACATCTGGGTATTTATGCAAAGGAAATAAAATCACCATCTCAAAAAGGTATACACACCCCTGTGTTTACTGAAGCATTACTTACAATAACCAAGACATGTAAACAAGTGTCCTTCAATGGATAAAAGGATAAAGAAAATGTGATATATATAGAATTAGATATATGCAGATATAGATATATACATACACACACACGATGGAATGTTATTCACCCATAAAAAAGTAGAAAACCTTGCCATATGTGACAACAGGGATGGGGGACCCCGAGGGCATTATGCTAAGTGCAGTGAGACACAGAAAGAAAATAGCATATGATCTCATTTACATGTGGAATCTGAAAAAAAAAAAAATCCAAACTCATAGAACAGATTGATGGTTGTCAGAGGTGAGGAGGCGTGAAAATGGGTGAGAGGGGTCAAACTTCTGGTCATAAGACAAGTAAGTCATGGAGATGGAATGCACAACATGGTTAGTATAGTTAACAACACTGTATTGTTGAAAAGAAAAGATTTAAGCAGAGCTGCTGTGGTAAAGAAGAGGATCAGGCATATGGTTGGGACGAAGAAAAGAAAGAACCATCCACCTTTTAGCTGTGGCAAATAACACTGCAATGAACACTGGTGTACAAGTACATGCTCAAGTACCTGCTTTCAACACCTTTAGGTATAGATCTAGGACTGGAATTGTGGGGCTATCTGGTAATTCTATGCTTGGATTTTGAAGAACCACTGAACTGTTTTACGGCCCCAAACTGTTACGGCTGCACCAAGATGAGGGGTTTGCAGGGGCTGGGAGGAGGGAAGGATGAGAAGTCATGGCTTAATGGTTCCAGGGTTTCTGTTGGGTGGTGAGTAAGTTTCATAAATAGAGAGTGGTGATGGCTGCACAACACTGTGAATGCAATCAATGCCATGAAACTGTACACCTAAAAATGGCTAAAATGTCAAATATTAAATAAAATTTAACACACAATTTGTAAAAGGGTGTACTATGTCAAGCACCATTGGTTTGAACACTTTACATCGGTGAATTGTATGGTATGGGAATTATACCTCAATAAAGCTGTTTGAAAAGGGGGCAAGGGGGACAATCCCAAACCTGTATTTCTCCTTTCTCAGGGGGACAAAACCAGGTAAGCACCTGTGCAGCTGAATGTCACAGAGCTAGAAAGAAAAATATGTGGCCCATCTCAGTTCAAAGCCCAGCTTCGCTACCAATGAGTGTTACTCTGGGCAAGTTACGGAATATCTCTGAACTGGGTGTCCACGTCTGAGGAGCACAGTATCCTCATGCAGAGTCAGTGAGACAGCGTGCATGACACACATGTGCACCCTGGACACGGTCCTGGGCCTCCACAATGTCTTTGGCTGCCTCTTCTCACTTTAGGGCTTCAAAGGCAGCCATTCCTGACAGGCTGCCAGGCCTGGCTCTCCTCTCTAGCCGGCCTTGGGGGACCCAACCCAAAGGGAGCAGGCTTCTCAACTTAGCGTCCTCTGCCCGTCAGTGACTCCTCCACGGAGCCAGCCAACGCCCCTTGACTTGTTCCTTCAAAGATGAGAAGAGGGGCTTCCCTGGTGGCGCAGTGGTTGAGAGTCCACCTGCCGATGCAGGGAACACGGGTTCGTGCCCCCGTCCAGGAAGATCCCACATGCCGCGGAGCGGCTGGGCCCGTGAGCCATGGCCTCTGAGCCTGCGCGTCCGGAGCCTGTGCTCCGCAACGGGAGAGGCCACAACAGTGAGAGGCCCGCGTACCGCAAAAAACAAAAGATGAGAAGAGGCAGTCACTCTCCTTCTCCTCGCCCTGCGGGTCCCCATTCCCCATCCCCACTGGTGACAGCAGGGCTGCCACCCCCTGCTCAGGCTAACTCACTTTCCTTTTCCTCCTGAGAGCAGCTGCCATTCCTGGGACTACATGATGGCACGGACAGTCGGGGTGTGTGTGTCCGGGAAGATCCCACATGCCGCGGAGCAGCTGGGCCCGTGAGCCATGGCCGCTGAGCCTGCGCATCCGGAGCCTGTGCTCCGCAACGGGAGAGGCCACAGCAGTGAGAGGCCCGCATACCGCAAAAAAAAAAAAAAATTACTATTGGTCTTTCCAAGGATTGCAGCACTATTTCGGATTTGGGGGACAGGGTGGGGCGGGTGTTTTCTCTGTGGGTTGCTGAGGGTGAAAGTGCTTACCTGGGCCCGAGCCTGGCCCTGGGATGCTCACGCTGCCTTCAGGAGCTCAACAGGCCAGGAACTCTGACGGCTGGTGTGGTGACAGAGATGAGGCCAGCTTGGCCAGGGCGTCCACAGTGAATAAGGGGAGACCGAGGCATAAACAAAGAAGGACACTGAGGTTGAAGCCACTCTGGAGGGAATATGCATGGAACAGCCACAAGGAGGTAATGAGCAATTCTATCCAGCAAAGGGCGTGACGGGAACTGTCATAAAAGAAATGTTCACACAACTGATAAAGGAGAAGGTAGGAAATGGGAAGGACAGGAATCCCTGCAAGAAGGATTACCAGAGGAAAGGCCCAGGGCGTGAAGGACACACATCTGTGAACATGACTTCACAGAACGGAAAGGTCATGAAGGAACCAGACAGAACTAAGGAAAGTGGGAGGAAGGTGAGCATAGGTCAAAGCCAGGCCTTGAACGTCGTGCTCAGGGGCCTCCACTTCAGTTCTGAATTAAAAGGGTTATGTGGGCTACATGGAAACACAAGCTGCTTGAGGATAGCAATTTTTTGAACATGAGGAGTCGACAAATATTTTTATTTCATTCTTAAAGAAAATATTAATGAGGTGTATACACCTATTGAGTGCAGTGAGTTTTTACTACTTCGTTCATTGTTGTAGATCAATGTAAATGAATTGTTGTAGATCATTGTTGTAGATCAATGTAACTGAATGTAAATGAATGAATGAATAGAATTATTAAAGTGTTTTAATCTAGAGAATAACACGATCACTGATGCATTTTTAAAAGATCATTCTGGAAATGCATGGAGGGTGGATCTGGCAGGAGAGCACCGGTGACCACGTTAAGAACGGCACCAGCAGAACGAGGGTAGAAGTCTGGCTGCAGTGGGTTGATAAGTGGAGACAGAGTGTGCACGAGCTTGCAGCTGAAAGATTATACCCAGGGACAGGAGCTGATGAATTTAGGGACAGAGCCACTAAGTGATGGCAAGGTCAAGAGCTTAATGAAGTGCTGTGGGAGCGAAGGTGATTGTGCTCCCAAAGATAAAAATCTTCAAGGCAAGTCTTTTGCCAAGAATGAGGGCACAGCTCAGCGTGGAGATGAAGCGTGAGCAGCCAGGTACCAAAGGCCTCCGTGAGTGAGGGGGAGTGGCCAGGAGATGTGTCACTGACGGCAACTTGAAGGGACAGCAGGTGTCATGAGCAGATGGCTGAGACTTCCAAATAGAAAAGGTTTTGTTATGAGGAAGAAAGAAATTACTCTACATGCAGGAAAGCTATCTTTGGAGAAGCCAATGTCACCTCTGGCCTCCAAGGTACGTGAAGTTCTGTAGAAAATGCAGTCTCCGCTCAGCGAGCTGTAGGAGAGCTGTATTCTGAGAGGAATTCAAGGAGGCTGAGAGATGGAGGGACGCTGTTCTGCAGCGAGTTTGAGGACGTGGGGGCATTTGTTTACAAGGCAACAAGGGTTCCAGAGAACACAGTGCAATGGGAGGAAAAAGACCAGACAGAAAGAAGAATCAGCTCAAAGGACACGGAAAATAGGACTGGAAGTAGGGTCTAGAGGACAACCGATCGGAAGACCTGGCAGTCCACGCGGTGAGTAAAGATGACGGGGGTGGGCAGCGGCATGGCTCCAGCAAGCCCGGGGGCTGATCTTAGGCAACGTCAAAAGCCTGATGACGCTGTTCAGTCGACAAGTACGTCCTTTGCTGGGGACCGGACTGAATGCCAGAGAGTTCTTTGGGGCCAAGGAAGAGGCAGAACTAGTGGAGACTGCATCATGATGGCTAAAGAAACCCCCAAGAGGATTCTGCCCAAGTGGGAAGAATGCTGCTCCTTTGAACGGGCTCCTTTGAATGCGCTCATGAGAGATGACTGTGTCCGTATCTTCCCAAAGCCACAGTCACGTCTTCACGTTGGCTGCTTAGTGGTTATCGTTAAAGCATGGAAATAAACAATCGCTACAAATCAGGCCCCCGGCTCCCTGAACCAACATTAGACATTGACCAGCACACCACTGCCTGCCTTGCCTTTGTTCCTGTAACTCATGAGAAACAACATTCATGCCTCAGGTTTCAAGCTGCCTCTTCTCTACTCTGATCTCACCAGGCCACCCTCAAGAGAACTGCCCACCTGCCTAGACTTCTACAGTGAGTCTGTTTCTAGTTCCACCTTCACTTTTAGGTACTCTCACACTAGACCTACCCCTGGGCCTCCCAGGCCACAAACCCTCCCACTGACTGCCCACCACCATGCTCTCCAGCTATCAGGTCTTGGAATGATAAATATTAACAGTAAACAAGTAGATGTGAATGCAGATTCTCCTCCTGTACCTTGCTGTGTGACCTTTCCTACAAAGTGGCTATTTTATAGAAATACCCACATTGGATTGTTTTTAAGAATTGATCAAGTACGTAAATTGCCTGCAGTTGTGCCTGAAATGCATAAGGGCCTCAATTTTTTCCCATTCTAAGAAGCAGATATCATCCTCCTCATCATTATTATTGGAATACACAGTACTTCTGTGTGCCAGACACTCTTCTAAGCTCTTCACATGTATTAACTCATTTAATTGTCACCATTATCCACCCTGTTTCACTATGGGGAAAACTAGGGCACAGAAGAGTTAAGTAACTTGCCGAAGATCACACAGCTAATAGCTACCCAAAGCCAGGACCCAAAGCCAGGCAGCTAGCTTCAGAGCTCTCACTCTTTACTGCTAAGCTATCTTCCCAGTAGTCTCTATTCCCTATTCTCTTCACCTGCCTAACTTGCCAATCAAACCTAAGTCACTACTGTCCAAAACCCTGAACTACTGAGTCCTAGCAACAGGCTTGAGCCAAGACAATGATAAAGCTATTCAGTAAATATTACGGTAAACGAGCAGAAAGAAAGACAAGCCACATCACTTTGGAACATACGATGCCACCTTTCATGCTGTTCTCTTGACTTGGGGTGCTCTACTCACCTGTCCTTTTACTTTTTAAATTTTTTAAATTTTTATGCAATTTGTAAAGATTACTTTCCATTCACAGTTATTACAAAACATGGGCTCTGTTTCTCATGTTGTACAATACATCCTGGAGCCTGTCTCACACCCAATAGTTCGTGCCTCCAACCCCACCGCCCACCTGTCCTTTTAGCAAATATATTCTCATCATACAGAGCCCATCTTAAGTTTCACTCCACAAAATCCCCTGCGTTCCCATTCTCTGCCTTTCCACTGACTCCCCTGTGGTGCCCTGTATATACTCCTGACTCAGGAACCACCCTGGTAGAAGAACCACTCTATCTCCTCAACTTCTAGAAACTTAACTTCTGTAAATTTATATTATCATTATTTCTGCACTTATCTTCTCCCCTGCTGGCCTGATTTTTTTTTTTTTTCAAACAGAGAGGCTGTCTTAGGGACACTTCCATGTCCATAAAACCCATGACACAAAGCACCTACTATAAAATATGGGCAAAATAACATTTGAAAACAAATGACTTGATGATGACTAATCGGATGGATGGATAAATAATAAACAGCGAAGAATAAGACCTATGATGAGGGACTTCCTGGTGGAGCAGTGGTTAAAAATCCGCCTGCCAATGCAGGGGACACAGGTTCGAGCCCTGATCCAGGAAGATCCCACATGCCGCAGAGCAACTAACTAAGCCCATGCACCAAAACTACCGAGCCTGCACTCTAGAGCCTGTGAGCCACAACTACTGAGCCCGCATGCCACAGCTACTGAAGCCCACGCACCTAGAGCATGTGCTCTGCAACAAGAGAAGCCACTGCAACAAGAAGCCCGCACACCCCAACAAAGAGTAGCCCCTGCTCTCCACAACTAGAGAAAGCCCGTGCAACAGCAATGAAGACCCAATGCAGCCAAAAAATTAATTTTTTAAAAATACTTAACTTAAAAAAAAAGACCTATGATGAATATCTTATATAGTAAAATTCAGAATCAGACACACAGTCAGATAAGAGTTGGTCCTCCAACAATGATCACTTTTTCCACTGCCTAGTTTCTTAGTTGAACACTGACAGAAAATTGTTTAAAATATTTGCCCTCTAGGAACTGGGGCAATTCAAGATGATGGCGTAGGAAGATCCTAAACTCTCCGCCTCCCATAGATACACCAAATCTACAACTACAAGTGGAACAACTCCCTCTGCAAAAGACCCGAAAACAAAGACCCACAACAAAGGATAAAAGGGCCACATCAAGATGGGCAAAAGAGGCAGAGATGTGGTCTCACCAAAACCCTACCCCAGGCATGGTTACCCCAAATTGGGAGAAATCTCACGAATATGAACCTTCTCCTTGAGGAACAAGGGGTTCATGCCCCCCATTAGGCATACCAACACTTGGAACCTGCACCAGAAAGACAAGCTCCCAAAACCTTGAGCTTTGAAAACCAGCGGGACGTATGCCCTGGACCCCAAAGGGCTGTAGGACACTGAGATTCCACTCATAGAGTGCTTGCACACAGACTCACTCATCCTGAGAGCCAGCACAAAAACAGACATTTAAAAGGAGCCCAGGGGCTTCCCTGGTGGCGCAGTGGTTGAGAGTCCACCTGCCGATGCAGGGGACACGGGTTCGTGTCCCAGTCCAGGAGGATCCCACATGCCGTGGAGCGGCTGGGCCCGTGAGCCATGGCCGCTGAGCCTGCGCGTCCGGAGCCTGTGCTCCGCAACGGGAGAGGCCACAACAGTGAGAGGCCCACGTACAGCAAAAAAAAAAAAAAAAAAAGAGCCCAGACCATATGTGAAGATTCATTTGCTAATTTCAGAGCATCTGCCAGAGGGGAGGGGCCTTCTGGGACTCTCTCTGGGGGCGAAGGGCAGAGCGGGCACAACATTTGCACTGTCTTTCTACCTCGTTAACTCCAGCAGGCAAGCACAGCACTCCATTGTGGCCCTGCTAAAGCCAGTGAGTGTGCCCTGGGCCTGCACTCTCATGCCCCTCCCTGAAACCAGTGGGTGCCCCCTGGCCCGCCACTCTTCCACTAAAGCCAGCAAGCATGCCCTACCCCCTGTACTTTCCCTCTGCCTCTCTAAAAGAGAGGGACACACCCAGCCAGCACTCTCCAGGTGCCTTGCGAAAATCGACAGGCGCACCTTGCCTTGTTACTCTCCTGCTGCCCAGAGAAAGCTACCAAACATGCCCCAGCCCTGCCCTGGCCCTGTGCACTCCCCCTCCCTTGTAAAGCCAAATACACAGCTCAGACAGGGGGCATCCCCTTAAGCATGCCTGGCGCTAGTGGTCAGGGGGGCTTATATTTCTAGGTCTCATGGGACTGAAATAATTGCAGAGAGTTTCTGGCAGGCTATCACACCCAGGGTCACGACAACAGACTGAAATACACCTCCAGTTTTCCTGTGAAAAAGTTCTATCTACTTGTCCTGGAGATTCAGCCTGCAGGTCAGACCTCAAGTGTGCCACACATCGAGAGGCTAGAGGTGAGGGACACCGTCTTTGCACTCTCCCTCGGCCTTGATACAGCTCACCAGTACCTCCTGGAAAGGAGCTTACACACTCATCTGGAGCCCCAATATTTGCAACTGTCGACCCCAGAGGACAATGAAAATTGCTCACTCTGGAGGCCAGCAGGTTTCACAACAGCAGGCCACAGGACTCTATATACCTGCATACTTTAAAAGCAGCTGTCTGAGGGCCTGGCTTCCAATCAGCCTGAATCTAGGCACTGACTGAGATCCGTCCCTTTGGAACACTGACAAGTCATGGCACACCCTCAACAACTGGAACTTATCAAGAATAAATCGGGCTGCTTTGATAATCACAAAGGTTGAAGAAACAACCAAGAGCTAGGGCAAGGTTGAACAAAAGGTGCATCTCCTACACAAGGCCACTCCTTGAAGACTGGGAGAGGTAGCTGTTTTGCCTAATACAGAGAAACAAACACAGAAAAGCAAGAAAAATGAGGAGACAGGGAAATATACTCCAAATGAAAGAACAAGATAAAACCCCAGGAAAGAAGTTTAATGAAACAAAGATCAGTAATTTACCTGATAAAAAATTCAAAGTAATGGTCACAAAGATGCTTGCCAAACTTACGAGAATAGATGAATACAATGAGAACGTCAACAAAGAGAGAACAAATTTAAATGCCGAACAGAAGCCACAGAGCGAAAGAAAATAACTGAACTAAAAAATACACTAGAGGGGTTGAACAGCAGACTAGATGAAGCAGGAGGAAAGATAAGTGATCTAGAAATAGGGCAGTGGAACTCACCCAAACAGAGCAGCAAAAAGAAAAAAGAATTTAAAAAAGTGAAGATAGCTTAAGGGACCTATAGAACACATCAAACACGATAGGGGTCCAAGGAAGAAGACAGAGAAAGAGGCAGAAAAATTATTTGAAGAGATAATGTCTGTAAGCTTCCCTAACCTGGGGAAGGAAAACATCTAGATCTAGGAATCCCAGAGAGTTCCAAACAAGAGGAAACCAAAGAGACCTACACCAAGACACATTATACTTGGTTCTGAAGAACCTAGGGGCAAGACAGGAATAAAATCGCAGACGTAGGGAATGGACTTAAGGACACAGGGAGGGGAAAGGGTAAGCTGGGATGAAGAGGGAGAGCGGCACTGACATATACATGCTACCAAATGTAAAACAGCTAGCTAGTGGGAAGCAGCCACATAGCACAGGGAGATCAGCTCAGTGCTTTGTGACCACCTGGAAGGATGGGATAGGGAGGGTGGGAGGGAGACGCAAGAGGGAGGGAACATGGGGATATATGTATACGTACACCTGATTCACTTTGTTATACAGCAGAAACTAACACAACAATGTAAAGCAGTGATACTCCAATAAAGATGTTAAAAAAAAGACACATACTTAAAATGTCAAATTTAAAGATAAGGAATCTTAAAAGCAGCAAGAAAAAAACTTGTATGTACAAGAGAATACCCATAAGGCCAAGAGAAGATTTTTCAGCAGAAACTTTGCAGGCCAGAAGGCAATAGCATGATGTATTCAAAGTGCTGAAAGGAAAAAAAAAACTTCTAACCAAGAATGCTCTACCCAGCAAAGGTGTAAATCAGAATCGAAGGGGAAAAAAAAGTCTTCCAGGCATGCAAAACTTAAAGGAGAGGAACCAAGATGGTGGAGTATCAGGACACGCTCTCACTCCCTCTTGCGAGAACACCAGAATCACAACTAGCGGCTGGACAGTCATCGACAGGAAGACACTGGAACTCACCACAAAAGATACCCCACATCCAAAGACAAAGGAGAAGGCACAGTGAGACGGTAGGAGGGGAGCAATCACAGTAAAATCAAATCCCATAACTACTGGGTGGGTGACTCACAGACTGGAGAACACTTATACCACAGAAGTCCACCCACTGGAGGGAAGGTTCTGAGCCCCACGCCAGGCTTCCCAATCTGGGGGTCTGGCAAGGGGAGGAGGAATTCCTAGAGAATCAGACTTTGAAGGCCAGTGGGATTTGATTGCAGGACTTTGACAGGACTGGGGGAAACAGAGACTCCACTCTTGGAGGGCACACACAAAGTAGTGCGCACATCGGGACCCAGGGGAAGGAGCAGTGACCCCAGGGGACACTGAACCAGACCTACCTACTAGTGTTGGAGGGTTTCCTGCAGAGGCGAGGGGTGGCTGTGGCTCACCATGGGGACAAGGATACTGGCAGCAGAAGTTCTGGAAAGTACTCCTTGGCGTGAGCCCTCCTGAAGTCTGTCATTAGCCCCAGCAAAGAGCCCAGGTAGGCTCCAGTGCTGGGTTGCCTCAGGCCAAACAACCAACAGGGAGGGAACCCAGCCCTACCCATCAACAGTCAAGCACATTAGATTTACTGAGCTCTGCCCACCAGAGCAACAGCCAGCTCTACCCACCACCAGTCCCTCCCATAAGGAAACTTACACAAGCCTCTTAGACAGCCTCATCCACCAGAAGGCAGAGAGCACAAGCAAGAAGAACTACAATCCTGCAGCCTGTGGAACAAAAACCACATTCACAGAAAGATAGACAAGATGAAAAGGCAGAGGGCTATGTACCAGATGAAGGAACAAGATAAAACCCCAGAAAAACAACTAAATGAAGTGGAGATAGGCAACCTTCCAGAAAAGAAGTCAGAATAATGATAGTGAAGATGATCCAGGACCTCGGAAAAAGAATGGAGGCAAAGATCGAGAAGATGCCAGAAATGTTTAACAAAGACCTAGAAGAACTGAAGAACAAACAAACAGAGATGAATAATACAATAACTAAAAGGAAAACTACACTAGAAAGAAGCGATAGCAGAATAACTGAGGCAGAAGAACGGATAGTGACCCGGAAGACAGAATAGTGGAATTCACTGCTGCGGAACAGAATAAAGAAAAAAGAATGAAAAGAAATGAAGACAGCCTAAGACACCTCTGGGACAACATAAAACGCAACAACATTCGCATTATAGGGGTCCCAGAAGGAGAAGAAGGAGAGAAAGGACCCGAGAAAATATTTGAAGAGATTAGGGTCAAAAGCTTCCGTAACATGGGAAAGGAAATAGCCACCCAAGTCCACGAAGGGCAGCGAGTACCATACAGGATACACCCAAGGAGAAACACGCCGAGACACATAGTGATCAAATTGGCAAAAATTAAAGACAAAGAAAAATTACTGAAAGCAGCAAGGGAAAAATGACAAATAACATACAAGGGAGCTCCCATAAGGTTAAAAGCTGATTTCTCAGCAGAAACTCTCCAAGCCAGAAGGGAGTGGCATGATATACTTAAAGTGATGAAAGGGAAAAACCTACAATCAAGATTACTCTACCCAGCAAGGATCTCATTCAGATTAGATGGAGAAATCAAACACTTTACAGAGAAGCAAAAGCTAAGGGAATTCAGCACCACCAAACCAGCTCTACAAAAAATGCTAAAGGAACTTATCTAAGTGGGAAATACAAAAGAAGAAAAGGACCTACAGAAACAAGCCCAAAACAATTAAGAAAATGGTCATAGGAACATACATATCAATAATTACCTTAAACGTGAATGGATTAAATGCCCCAACCAAAAGACACAGGCTTGCTGAATGGATACAAAAACAAGACCCATATATATACTGCCTACAAGAGACCCACTTCACACGTAGCGACACATACAGACTGAAAGGGAGGAGATGAAAAAAGATATTCCATGCAAATGGAAATCAAAAGAAAGCTGGAGTACCAATTCTCATATCAGATAAAATAAGACTTTAAAATAAAGAATGTTACAAGAGACAAGGAAGGACACTACATAATGATCAAGGGATCAATCCAAGAAGATATAACAATTATAAATATATATGTACCCAACATAGGAGCACGTCAATACATAAGGCAACTGCTAACAGCTATAAAAAAGGAAATCGACAGTAATACAATAATAGTGGGAGATTTTAACACCTCACTCACACCAATGGACAGATCATCCAAAATGAAAATAAATAAGGAAACAGAAGCTTTAAATGACACAAGAGACCAGACAGATTTAATTGATATTTATAGGACATTCCATCCAAAAACAGCAGATTACACTTTCTTCTCAAGTGCGCATGGAACATTCTCCAGGATAGATCACATCTTGGGTCACAAATCAAGCCTCAGTAAATTTAAGAAAATTGAAATTATATCAAGCATCTTTTCTGACCACAACGCTATGAGATTAGAAATGAATTACAGGGAAAAAACCGTAAAAAACACAAACACATGGAGGCTAAACAATATGTTACTAAACAACTAAGACATCACTGAAGAAATCCAAGAGGAAATCAAAAAATACCTAGAGACAAATGACAATGAAAACACGATGATCCAAAACATATGGGATGCAGCAAAAGCAGTTCTAAGAGGGAAGTTTATAGCTATACAAGCCTACCTCAAGAAACAAGAAAAATCTCAAATAAACAATCTAAACTTACACCTAAAGGAACTAGAGAAAGAAGAACAAACAAAACCCAAAGTTAGCAGAAGGAAAGAAATCATAAAGATCAGAGCAGAAATAAATGAAATAGAAACAAAGAAAACAATAGCAAAGATCTATAAAACTAAAAGCTGGTTCTTTGAGAAGATAAACAAAATTGATAAACCATTAGCCAGACTCATCAAGAAAATGAGGGAGAGGACTCAAATCAATAAAATTAGAAATGAAAAAGGAGAAGTTACAACAGACACCGCAGAAATACAAAGCAACCTAAGAGCCTACTACAAGCAACTCTATGCCAATAAACTGGACAACCTAGAAGAAATGGACAAATTCTTAGAAAGGTATAACCTTCCAAAACTGAACCAGGAAGAAATAGAAAATATGAACAGACCAATCACAAGTAATGAAACTGTGATTAAAAACCTTCCAACAAACAAAAGTCCAGGACCAGACGGCTTTACAGGTGAATTCTATCAAACATTTAGAGACGAGCTAACACCCTTCCTTCTCAAACTCTTCCAAACAATTGCAGAGGAAGGAACACTCCAAAACTCATTCTATGAAGCCACCATCACCGTGATACCAAAACCAGACAAAAATACTACCAAAAAAAAAAATTACAGACCAATATCACTGATGAACATAGATGCAAAAATCCTCAACAAAATACTAGCAAACAGAATCCAACAACATATTAAAAGGATCATACACCATGATCAAGTGGGATTTATCCCAGGGATGCAAGGATTCTTCAATATATGCAAATCAATGTGATACACCATATTAAGATATTGAAGAGTAAGAACCATACGATTATCTCAATAGATGCAGAAAAAGCTTTTGACAAAATTCAACACCCATTTATGATAAAAAAAACTCTCCAGAAACTGGGCATAGAGGGAACCTACCCCGAAATAATAAAGGCCATATATGACAAACTCACAGCAAATATCATTCTCAATGGTGAAAAACTGAAAGCATTTCCTCTAAGATCAGGAACAAGACAAGGATTTCCACTCTCACCACTATTATTCAACACAGTTTTCAAAGTCCTAGCCATGGCAATCAGAGAAGAAAAAGAAATAAAAGGAATACAAATCGGAAAAGAAGAAGTAAAACTGTCACTCTTTGCAGATGACATGATACTATACATAGAGAATCCTAAAAATGCCACCAGAAAACTACTAGAGCGAATGAATGAATTTGGTAAAGTTGCAGGATACAAAATTAATACACAGAAATCTCTTGCATTCCTATACGCTAATGATAAAAAATCTGAGAGAAAAATTAAGGAAACACTCCCATTTACCATTACAACAAAAAGAATAAAATACCTAGGAAGAAACCTACCTAGGGAGACAAAAGACCTGTTGTCAGAAAACTATAAGACACTGATGAAAGAAATTAAAGATGATACCAACAGATGGAGAGATATACCATGTTCTTGGATTGGAAGAATGAATACTGTGAAAATGACTATACTACCCGAAGCAATCTACAGATTCAATGCAATCCCTATCAAGTTACCAATGGCATTTTTTACGGAACTAAAACAAAAAAATCTTAAAATTTGTAAGGAGACACAAAAGACCCGGAACAGCCAAAGCAGTCTTGAGGGAAAATAATGGAGCTGGAGGTAATCAGACTCCCTGACTTCAGACTATACTACAAAGCTACTGTAATCAAAACAATATGGTACTGGCACAAAAACAGAAACATAGATCAATGGAACAAGATAGCAAGCCCAGAGACAAACCCATGCACCTATGGTCAACTAATCTATGACAAAGGAGGCAAGGATATACAATGGAGAAAAGACAGTCTCTTCAATAAGTGGTGCTGGGAAAACTGGACAGCTACATGTAAAAGAATGAACTTAGAACACTCCCTAACACCATACACAAAAATAAACTCAAAATGAATTCAAGACCTAAATGTAAGACCAGACACTATAAAACCCTTAGAGGAAAACATAGGAAGAACACTCTTTGACATAAATCACAGCAAGATCTTTTTTTATCCACCTCCTAGAGTACTGAGCATAAAAACAAAAATAAACAAATGGGACCTAGTGAAACTTCAAAGCTTTTGCACAGCAAAGGAAACCATAAACAAGACGAAAAGACAACCCTCAGAATGGGAGAAAATATTTTCAAATGAATGAATGGACAAAGGATTAATCTCCAAAATACATGAACAGCTCATGCAGCTCAATATTAAAGAAACAAACAACCCAATCCAAAAATGGGCAGAAGACCTAAATAGACATTTCTCCAAAGAAGACATACAGATGGCCAAGAAGCACATAAAAAGCTGCTCAACATCACTAATTATTAGAGAAATGCAAATCAAAACTACAATGAGGTATCAGCTCACACCAGTTAGAATGGGCATCATCAGAAAATCTACAAACAACAAATGCTGGAGAGGGTGTGGAGAAAATGGAACTCTCTTCCACTGTTGGTGGGAATGTAAATTGATACAGCCACTATGGAGAACAGTATAGAGGTTCCTTAAAAAACTAAAAATAGAATTACCATATGACCCAGCAATCCCACTCCTGGGCATATACCCAGAGAAAACCATAATTCAAAAAGACACATGCACCCCAATGTTCACTGCAGCACTATTTACAATAGCCAGGTCATGGAAGCAACCTAAGTGTCCATCGACAGGTGAATGGATAAAGAAGATGTGGTACATATATACAATGGAATATTACTCAGCCATAAAAAGGAATGAAATTGAGTCATTTGGTGAGATGTGGATGGATCTAGAGACTGTCACACAGAGTGAAGTAAGTCAGAAAGAGAAAAACAAATATCACATATTAACACATGTATGGGGAACCTAGAAAAATGGTACAGATGAACCAGTTTACAGGGCAGAAGTTGAGACACAGATGTAGAGAACAAACATGGACATCAAGGGAGGAAAACCACTGGGGGGTGGGGATGGTGGTGTGCTGAATTGCACAATTGGGATTGACATGTATACACTGATGTGTACAAAACTGATGACTAATAAGAACCTGCTGCATAAAAAAATAAAATTTCAAAAGTAAAAAAAAAAAGGAATGAAACAGCACTTCTATTTTCTCCTTAAGAGTTGAATAAATCAAATTCTTTTCCCATTTGCTGTGATTCAGAGTTAGTATTTGTAGTTTCTAGGTTAAATGTATGGAGTCAGTGAAATGTCACTAGAAATTTTAAGACTCATAATACATAAAAAAGACATTTTTAGCAAGACAATTATTAGAATAATACTGTATCTCTTTATTAAATGTATTCTTCAATGGTTATAGAAAGAACAGTCAAAATTTTAAACTCAAGTTTGGTTTTTAAAAAAAATGCTGTAGGGCTTATTTGTATTTTTCTCAATAATACAGTTTAAAGTGTTTATTTATAATATATATCACATTATAAAATATTCCATATAACTTTTACAAGGATCATTTTTACAGTGAAATATCTGTAATATATTAAATGGCTTTTCAAATAATTTTGACTATAATAAAACATTTGAGCAAAACACTCCTAAGTTTACCTTACCAGAATCCACTTTCTGTCTCACCTTAAATTACTTTGAAATAAAGAATAATAGCATGATACACAGCCACACCTCTAATGTATAAAAGATACACTTAAAAGGGAAAATATATGCACACTTTTTGTCTGATGGAATCATTGCCTTTAATATAGATCACAATAAATAAAATGGTCTTTGTTTTTCCAACACATCTACTCATCTTTCTCTCTTTAGAAATCCAAAACTTCTAAAATTCTCATTTCTGTGATTTGTTTGTTGAAATTTTGATTAAAATTTTACATTGATTTGTATAAACTTTGAACAGAATAATATTTTTTCATTGAATAAATTTTTACTGAGCACGTTAAAAAAAAAAGTTAAAGGAGTTCATCACCACTAAACCAGCCTGATAAGAAATGTTAAAGAGATTTCTTTAAGCTGAAAAGAGCACTAATCAGTAACAAGGAAACACATGAGAGTAAAAACCTCACAGGTAAAGATAAATATATAGTAAGCATAGTGGATTAATCACTTAAAAAGCTAGTATGAAGTCATGAAGCCTGGGCGGAGATGAAGATGGTGGAATAGAAGGACACGGAGCTCACCCTCCTCCCACAAATGCATCAAAATACATCAACATGTGGAAGAATTCTCACAGGATACCTACAGAGCACTGGCAGAAGATCTCACATGATGAAAGCTGCAAGAAAGTTCGCCATGTAACTAGGTAGGACAAAAGAAATTTAAAAAGCAATCGGTACAGGACCTGTACACTTGGAATGGAGTTGTGAAAGAGGAAAGGGTCCCTCACCCTGGGAATCCCCTTCACCAGCTGGGAGATCAGGCAGAACAGACAGGGAACTTCAGAGGCTCAGAGGAGAGTGCAGCAGCTGGCTTACAGCAGACAGGGCAGAGAGAGACGAGCATAGACACTCCTGGCCACCTGCCTGCACTCCCCAGCCCAGGACACGTGTACACTGCTGCATGTGGGAGCCAGGCACTGAAGGCAGGGCTTCAGCTGACAGACCCAGGGAGTGGACTGGGGTTGGCTGCGCAGAGACAGCCCAAAGGGACAGGAGTGTGGTCTGGCCACAACTGGGGGTTTGTGCAGAACAGAGCCAGGTTCCACCATAGAAGCCCTATTGTTAACGCACAAGTAAAAGGAGGGGCAGGGCCACCTCTAGGAGATCTGGGAGCCACAGGCACCAGTGGATTACCCACACACGAAGGCAGGGCTGAAATCTGAGCCAAGTCCCGCAGCTGTGTGACTTTGGCGGATTTACATGGCTGGTGGCTTTGGATTTATGCGGCTGGTGGCTTTGTAAGTGCAGTTTCTGTTGGACATCCAAGCGGATTACTGGCTTTCCCATGGCTGGGGCAGGTTCAACGTTAGCAGGGGCCATAAGAGAATACTATGAATAATTACATGCCAATGAATTGGACAACCTCGAAGAAATGGACACATTTCTAGAAGCATACAGCCCACCAAAACTGATTCAAGAAGAAACAGATAATTTGAACAAACTGATCACTAGAAGTGAAACAGAATCTGTAATAAAAAATAAAAACAAAACCTCCCTGAAAACAAAAGTCTAGGACTGGATAGCTTCACTGGGGAATTCTACCAAACATACAAAGAACAACTTACACTAATCCTTCTCAAACTCTTCCAAAAGATTAAAGAGGAAGAAACACTTATCAAGTCAATCTATGAAGCTGTCATCACACTAATAACAAAACCAGACAAAAACACTACCTAAAAAGAAAATTACAGAATAACCTCGATGAACATGGATGAAAAAATCCTCAACGAAATGATAGTAGACTGAATTCAACAAGACACTAAATGAGTCATACATCATGATCAAGTGGGATTAATCCCAGGGAGGCAAGAATGGATCAATATCTACAAAATCAACATGATATGCCACATTAACAAAATGAAGGATAAAGATCATATGATCATCTCAACAGAGCAGAAAAAGCATTTGACAAAATCCAACATCCATTTATGATAAAAACTTTCAACCAAGTGGGTATAGAGCAGGGGTCCCCAGCCCCCAGAATCGGTCCTCAGCCTGTTAGGAACAGGGCTGCATAGAAGGAGGTGAGCTGCGGGCAAGCGAGCGAAGCTTCATCTGCTGCTACCCATCACTCCCCATCGCTCGCATTACCGCCTGAACCATCCCCTCCCCATTCCGTGGAAAAATTGTCTTCCACGAAACCGGTGCCAAAAGCTTGGAGACCACTGGTATAAAGGATATGTAACTCAACATAACAAAGTCCATATGTTACAAGCCCACAGCTAACATCATACTCAACGGTGAAAAGCTAAAAGCTTTACCTCTAAGATCAGGAAAAAAACAAGGATGCCCACTCTCACCACTTTTATTCAACATAGTATTGGATGTCCTAGTCAGAGCAATTAGGAAAGAAAAAGAAATAAAAAGCATCCAAATTGGAAAGGAAGAAGTAAAACTGTCACTGTTTGTGAACAACATGATTTTATATAAAGAGAAAACCCTGAAGGCTCCACCAAAAGACTCTAGAGCCCATTAATGAGTTCAATAAAGTTGCGAGGTACAAAATAATACATAAAAATAAGTTGTGTTTCTATACACTAAGAAAGAACCATCAGAAAGAGAAATTAAGAAAACAATCCCGTTTACAATTGCATAAAAAAATAATAAAATACCTATGAATAAATTTAACCAATGAGGTGAAAGACCTGAACACTGAAAACTATAAGACGCTGATAAAAGAAATTGAAGACAACACAAATAAATGAAAAAATGTTCTATGCTCATGGATTAATTTATATTACTTAATTTATTAATATTAATGTATTGATTTATATTAATACTAATTAATATTAAACTATCCATATTACCCAAAGCAATCTACAGATTCAATGCAATGCCTATCAAAATTCCAATGGCATTTTCCACAGAAATAGAACAAATAATCCTAAAATTTGTATGGAACCTCAAAAATTTCCAAATACTCAAAGCAACCTGGAGAAAGAAGAACAAAGCTGGAGGCATCATGCTCCCTGATTTGAAACTATATTACAAAGCTACAGTAATCAAGAGAGAGTGGGGGGGGGGAAGTGTGTTATTCACATAAAATCAGACATACAGATCAATAGAACAGAAAAACAAATCCAGAAATAAACACACACATATATTATTAACTAATTGTGGATAAAGGAGGCAAGATTATACAATGGGAAGAGGACAGCCTCATCAATAAATAGTGCTGGGAAACAGGACAGCCACATGCAAAATAATGAAAGTAGACTACTGTCTTACACCATATGCAAAAATTAACTCGAACTGGACTAAAGACTTGAATGTAAGACCTGAAACCATAAAATTCCTAGAAGAAAACACAGGCAGTAAGCTCCTTGACATCAATCTTGGCAAATTTCTTTTTTTTTTTTTGAATCTGACTCCAAAAGCAAAAGCAAAACTACATCAAACTGTGCTTCTGCACAGCAAAGGAAACCAACAACATGAAAAAGCAACCTACCAAATGGGGGAAAATATTTGCAAATCATATATCCTATAAGGGGTTAATACCATAACATATAAAGAACTGGTACAACTCAATAACAAAGAAACAAACAATCCAATTTAAAAAATAGGCATAAGATCTGAATAGACATTTTTCCATAGAAGACATACAGATCACCAACAGGCACAATGGAAGATGCTCAATATCACTAATTATCAGGAAAATGCAAATCAAAACCACAATGAGATATCACCTCACACCTGTCAGAATGGCTACTGTCCAAAAGACAAGAAATGCTAAGTGTTGGCAAGGATGTGGAGAAAAGGGAACCCTTGTGCACTGTGGATGGGATTGTAAATTGGTGCAGTATTAGAAAACAGTACAGAGGTTCCTCAAAATATTAATAATAGAACGACCACATGATCCAGCAATTCCACTTCTGGGTACATGCCTGAAAAAAATGAAAACACTATCTCAAAAAGATATCTGTACCCCTATGTTCATTACAGCACTATTTACAAGAGTCAAGATACGGAAACAACCTAAATGTCCATCAGTGGATGAATGGATAAAGAAGACGTGGGGGATATGTGTATATATATACATACATACATATACGCAGTGGCATGCTACTTGGCCATAAAAAGAATAAAATCTTTCCATTTACAACAAGAATGGACCTTGAGAGCACAGTTGGCTTTGAACAAACAGGGGTTAATCTGTATATAACTTAGAGTTGGTCTTCCATTTCCATGGTTCCTCTGCATCTGTGGATTCAGCTGTGTAGTTCTGTAGTATTAATTATTGAAATATATCCAGTATAAGTGGATCCACGCAGTTCAAGTCTATCTTGTTCAAGGGTCAATTGTATTATAAAGTAAAATGTCAGACAAAAACAAATACAATATTATTTCACTTACATATGGAATCTATAAAACAAAACAAACGAACAAAGAAGACAAAACTCATAGATATGGAGAACAGATTGGTGATTGCCAGCGGGGAGGAGAGTTGGGGTGGGTGGGCAAAATGGGTGAAGGAGGTCAAGAGACACAAACTTCCAGTCATAAAATAAATTTAAGTCTCGGGGATGTCATTTACAGCCTGGTGACTATAGTTAATAATATTGCATTGCATATTTGAAAGTTGATTAAAAAAATCAATCTGGGCTTCCCTGGTGGCGCAGTGGTTGACAGTCCACCTGCCGATGCAGGGGACACAGGTTTGTGCCCCGGTCCAGGAAGATCCCACATGCCGCGGAGCGGCTGGGCCTGTGAGCCATGGCCGCTGAGCCTGCGCGTCCGGAGCCTGTGCTCCGCAACGGGAGTGGCCACAACAGTGAGAGGCCCGCGTACCGCAAAAAAATAAAAATAAAAAAAATAAATCTTAGTTCTCATCAGAAGAAAAAAAATTCCTGTTACTTTGCGTGCTGATGCATGGTTAACTAGACTTATTGTAGTGATCATTTCACAGTGTATACAAATAACAAATCATTACGTTGTACACCTGAAATACAATATGTCAATTATACCTTGATTTTAAAAATGTCCTCTAAAATTTGAACATAGATTATCACCCACTCCTATCCATGCTCCTGTGCATTTGCTATCGGCTTCAGAAATAACCTCATTTATTTACTAAGTCCCCTTTCTCACATACTTGGGTTATTTAAACCAGAGTTAAATGAAGGCCAATTTTCAACTAGCTAGAAATTCCTCTAGGTACATTTTATAATGTTAAGAAAATGTTCTGAGGTCTTTAGCTAAGCTTTTTAAATACTGGGGTAAAATCTATTGAGTAACATAATATATTTCCAAGCTCCAGAAGAGGTCTTTCGAGAAGAGGGTATTTCTTGGTGAGAGGATATTCAGCCACAAATGAACTGCCTGATACTGGTTGAGGTAAAATACCTATGTGTCATATAAAAAACAGCTACAGTTTACTGAACACCTATTATGTGCTGGGAAATGTGCATTCATTAGCTTTAACCTACCTGATTCTTCAAGGCATTAGTTTTCCACTCTATAGAGAAGGAAATTAAGGTTTTGAAAAGTTAATTAAGTTTCCTAAGATCATGTGACTCACAAGTGGCAGAGCCAGGGTTGAAATCTGTCTATTTTATTTTGACACTCCAAGTTTTTCAAAATTTGATGCTCATAAAGAGATTGTGCCTGATCATAAGACAATTAGTTAGGAGTGAGCATATTATAACAGGTTCTTCCTACCAGAGCCAATACATCCTCTATCTGAGTGAATCCCTGTCATTTGTCTCCCAAGGAGCTGGAGGCTTTGCCTCACATCCAAATCCCATCTAACAAAAATGATCCTCCATCAGACACACTCATAAAGATATTCGTTAAGGTCCATGTAAAAATAAATCCATTTCTTTTGCAGGTAATCAGACCAAGAAAGCCAAAGTTTAAGCAGACCTCTCTGCACTTATGGCACTGATCTCCTCCCCAATTTGTCCTACTCAAGATACTAGGCCTCTCTATGAGCCCAAGGTCACACGGCTGAAAGAGACAGAGCTAAGCCTAAATCTCAGATACCCTGACCCCAAGGTTCACTGCTGCTTATCAGAACTATGTCACCACACCATCAACTAAAATATCTCTATTAAACCTGGAGAAACACTGAACAAGCAAGGGAGAACCCCAAAGCCTTTTTCCATTATTTATGATCCACATCGTGGCTGTATTTTGCTTATCCTCCCAAGAGAGGGGTGCTGACCATAATTTCGTGGCGAACACCCACACCATCACCCATGACTAATGATGCTGTCGAATCCTGGGAAGATGAACTCACCTTTATAGACCCAGCTATGAGCAAATGTTTCTGGGCCATTTAACACCCATTCTTGGGCCATTTCTCTTCTTTGCGGACTCTTTCTTTTCTGTATCATTGTACACTGTACATTGTACATCACAAACTACAGGAAATGGCAGAACGGAAGTTGAAGAATATGAGATGAATATGAGATGAATATGAGATGAACATGAGATGAAGCTAGCTGGCTCACAAATGCACCACAGTCCATGAGAAGCCCTTGCTCCATCCCCCATCATGGTCAGAAGAAAATGAGCACTGAGAAACTACCTGCCTCGGCAGTGCCCCTCTCCCCAAATAAGAACCATATGACAATCTGACTGCAGAAAGGCACCTCTCGGGTCCACATTTGTTCGAGGAAATGGCCGGCCACAGAGCGCCTTCCATCCCTAACCCTGAAGACTCCTTCCTCATCTGCAACACCCCTCAACTGCTCTCTCCTCCCTCACAGTCAACCAAGGACTGAAGAGCAATTGGAAAGTCTCCCCCTGCCCAACTTCCAAAAATCATACCTAAATAGAATGCTTGCCAATCAGAGACTATCTCTGACTTTCCTCTTTTTACTCTATAAAAATGACTCTCCTTTGTAATACCTTCGAACCCTGCAGAACTAAAAGTAATGGCAGATGGATTCCCTTGCCAGAAGCATTCCCTTGCCAGAAGCTTATGAATAAACACTTCGTTAATTTTGTCGTGGACGTGGTTTTTGTTTCTGACAGAATGTATATAGTTAGCCATGTCAATATGTATCCTAAATGAGGGGCTTGATGCATTACTTATAGCCCACTTCTCTGTCCACAAAAAGAAGCCATTAAAAGAGAGATGACTTGGTCCAAAGGTGGGAAGAGATTCATCCACGATAATTTTTCATTCTAATCTCAGGGATAATTTTATTTAATACTATTCAAAATGTTAGAAGAATTTCAAGGGATTACCACACTTAGGTTATTTTTATACACGCCTTTCACCTACCTTGAAGATGAGAATGAAAAGTGAGACATATTAATATAATTAAACCAATTTCCATATGTTTAATACATATTTCACTTCTGCCATCCATTAGATCTGATTCTGCTACTGGTCTAGGATGAACACTAGATCATTGTACTCGAAAATGAGTAATTCTTGCCTTACCACTGCTTTATTCTGAACAATTACGTTAAAATAGCTGCCACTCTGAGTATTTTTATCTATTTCCCATCCCCCAACCATCTGGGCTGAGGGACGGGCTCTTCACTTCTCTCTCTTTTTTATCTCTAATACTCTTACACTGTCTGTGTCCTATCTCTGTGCTGTGATATTGACTAGCCTCTCTTTAAATTCAGAGATAGATGCTATTTTCAAGTGATAAATCAGAGCAGGCTACCCATATAATTGATCTTGAATTCCCCGTGCCCCCAACAACCTTTAGCTCTGGCATTTTGAAGGACTTTGTACCTTTTTGAAAAACTAAATGCTGATGAGAATGCTTAAGGGAGGATGTCTCTCTCTCTCTCTCTACCTTAAAAAATGTTGCAAATCTTCCAAGAAGTGTGAACACTGACCTCTATAACCATTTTGAAGATATACTTTTGAAAAATTAGATGTGAATTACGAATAGCAGCCTGTGGTAAGAAATTAATACTCTCTTACTTCGCAGCTGGAAAAAAAAATTGTATTTCCTTGACCTGTACATGCAACATAAGATAGTGTGAAGTTGAGGAAAATGACCTGTTGCCATCAGTACAAATCTGTTGACTTTGTCTGGCTTATGTACACAGCTTACCCGGGGGAAAGCAATAAGGTGGTAGAACAGACATATATGGGCTTTGGGCTCAAATTCTGGTTTCAGTCTGGGCTTGCTCACTAGATTTGTTGCTTTAAGCAAATAACTTCTCTGAATCTTAGTTTCCTTATGTGAAACCCTAACTCTTCCACCTCGTAGGGTAATGGTGACAATTAATGAGACAAAAACGTACAATACAGATTCAGACACACAGAAGCACTTTGTTAAAATTAGTTTACTTCCATCAAGATTATCATTTTTCCCAGACCGCTGCTATGTCTCCTTTGAATCACACACTCTGAGTCATGTCCCTTGGGGCTTGCCCTGGTCATCTGTAAACTCCTACAGCCAGGTGTATAAAATCTAGAACAGTAGGCTTTATTGGAGCTACAAAAATTATTCAGCAACACACGCACACGCACACACGCACACGCACACAAAATCACTTACTCCCTAGGAGTCACAGAAAACAAGCTGTCAGCCTAGAAGACTGATTGACAGTTTGCTTTTTAAATTTTTTTAATTAAGACTTTTTTTAGGGACGGTTTGGATTCATGGCAAAATTGAAGGGAAGGTACAGAGATTTCCCATATCCCCCTCCTCCACACAGCAGAGCCTTCCCCATCATCAATATCCCCCATCAGAGTGGTACTTGTTTTACAATTGATGTGCCTACACTGACATGTAATCACCCCAAATCCATAGTTTATATTACAGTTTACTGTTGGTGCTAATCATTCTAAGACAAAGTATTTTCACTGACTCAAAAGTCCTCTGTGCCTCACCTATTCATTCCCTTCCAACCTCTGGTAAAAACTGATTTTTTTTTTTTTTTAACTTTCTCCATAGTTTTGCCTTTTCCGAAACATCACATAGCTGGAATCATACAGTATGTAGCCTTCTCAGATTGGCTTTCACTTAGTAATATGCATTTAAGGTCCCTCCATGTCTTTTCATGTCTTGATAGCTCATTTCTTTTTAGTGAATAATATTCCATCATCTAGATATACTTTAGTTTGTGTATCCATTCACCTACTGAAGGGCATCTTGGTTGCTTTGAAATTTTAGCAATTATGAATCAAGCTTATATAAGCATCCGTGTGCAGGTTTTTGCACAGATATACACTTTCAACTCCTCTGGGTAAATACCAAGGAGTACCAATTTGTTTTTGGAACTAAATACGGAAAATTGTAAAACCTGACTCTGAGGCAGAGGTTGACAAACTTTTCCCATAAAGGGGCAGATAGTAAATAGACTTTTGTGGGTCACGTCTCTATCACAACTGCCCAACTCTGCCACTGTAGCATGAAAACAGCTACTGTATACACAATACATAAACAAACAAGTATGGCTGTGTTCCAATAAAACTTTATCTACGAAAACCAAGCAGTGGGACAGATTTGGCACAAGGACCATAATTTGCTGACTCTTGACCTAAAGGAAAGCAGGGAGCAAGTACATGGAGTCAGCATCTTTCGTTCTCCTTCCCTCCTGCTGTGTTTCAGCAAACCCTGGTATTTAAAGTACTTTCACATCCAAACACTTTCACAGGACATCAAGTTTGCAACACTCATATAATATTAGGGCAAGACAGGGAGTTCTTATTGGTCTTCAAAGAATCATTTCTCACTCATACACAATGGTAACATCTGTCAGTATGATAATGAAAAAATAGAGAATAGACACCTCTTTCAATGAATTTGGGTAATCTGCTATAATTTATAAGACTAGTAACTAGAGAATTATTTTCATTCTTTTTTTTTGTCTTTCCAGATCACACAAGCACTAAATTCCTTAGGTATAATCTAAGGTAACTCAAACAGAAAGCTTTTTTGTTTTTTAATTCCTGGATATGAACACAAAATTTTCTCACCCATCCTTGTTCCACACTTGAAGCTTAATGAAAATTTGATCTAAATTGTTTTGCTCCTGGCTGTGAAATAAAACTAGCATTTTCATTCTGCTGCCTCCAATCTCAAAGCCAAGCTTTATCTTTAGTTAAAAACTATTCCATTAAGACTCAATAGTCCACTGGTTACTCATTCCTTTTTCTCTCCTGTTCAAGATTTTTTCAATCTACCTTTAAAACTGGTGCTTTTTATCTGAAAGTCATGCTGAGTATGATCTGGATTTATAACCTATTTTAGGGTAAAGGCTGATAAAGGATGAATGGGTTATTATGAAAGTGAGTGGAAGCATCCAGGATTGACAATGATGCAGTCAGAATTTGCCAGATGCAGTTGGGAACATCACGCTCTCAGTTTAAGTTTATCCAAATGACAGAAGTCAGTGAGTGGTGGGTGCCCCCAGTGGGTAGACTCAGACTCACCTCAAATTTCATTTATTAGCTGCAGCAATGATCGCTCGAGAAGTCTTTCAATTCCACCTACTCCTTTAAGATCACACTTAGTTAAATGAAAACACTAGTGCTTTTAGTGGACTGCAGAAGCGAAGTCTTCTTAATATTAAATAGCCCGTGGACCCAAACAGAAAGCAAAACTTTGACTTCACCAAGTTTATTGCTTGAAAATCTAGAGGCTGAGAAAGAGCACTCTTTTCCTTCTTTCTCAGTCTTTTGCTATGTTTTTGACATTGGGAATAGTCATTCAACTTACACTACTGAGAACAAAACAACTGGGTTTGGTCAGGTGCTAGGGTAAGACACGGCCCCTGCCTACACGCCCATAGGGAATATGCTTCCCATACATGGAACTTAGAGGTTCCTGGTTCATTCCATTTATTCCTCCTTCCAAAAGCATTTACTAAGTGACTACTGCGTTTGAAACACAGAAGACAGAAAGATGAAACAGCTGCCCTTCAGGAGCTCACGGGTTTGAAAACACAAATACAACAGCTTCTTGACGTTCCCATGTCAAGTTTTGTCCTTGAAAGTCCATTTCTGCCGAAGCAGCCTGAGCTATTTTTAAAACAACATAAATCAGATCATATCCCTCTCTTGCTTAAAACTTTCCTTTGCTTTCTCCTTACATTTAGAATAAAGTCTACTTGCTTTCCTATGATCCATACAGGACCTGACGCTCACCTGTCTTTCCTACCACCCTCCTGGTCTCCAATTCTATTAGAACAACACCAAATTTCTATCTGTTCCTTGAATCTATCAAGCTCATTACTGCACTGGGACATTTCTTGTTCTTTCTGAATAGAATAATCTATCTAGAATAATCTTTGTCCAAAACTGGTCCCTTCTCATCCTTCAGGTCTTAACTCTAAGGTCACCTCCTCAGACATGGCCTCTCTGAAGACCTGGATAAACTAGTACTTTCTCCAGTCACTTGCCACCCTTTCTATCATCCTGAAATACAGGATTCATTTATTTGTTCTCTTGTTTGTTATCCGTCTCCTCCAATAGCACGTGGTTCCTATGAGTGTAGAGAGCTTGTCTGTCTTATTCACCGTGGCACCCCAATACTTTGAATAATATCTAACATATGATAGGCTCTCAATATTTTAATAAATAACTGAATGTATATTCACGTGTGAGAATATTTAACACTTATTTAATTTTATGTGCTAAATACTGTTATAAGCATATTATATGAATGATCTCCTTTAATCCCCACACCGTAAGAGGTAATTAATTTTCATACCCATTATACAGGTGAGGAAACTGAAGCACCCCATCATCAAGTTCTAGTCCAAGGTCACACAGCTAATAAAGCGCACAAGCTAGGAGAATGCGCTCTTAAACCATTACCATGTTGAGAAAAATATCCTAGGTGGTGTGCTGTTAACCTGTCTGGGTCTATGCACATACTGCCATTAAGTCCTCTCAACTCTAGTACTGTGAGAAGGATTAGAGCCATGAGACACAGATGCACTGTGCTCGTGCCATCAGGACAAAGGGAACCAAACAAAACAAGATGATGGGCAGTCCCTTGTGCTTACAAACCACTGGCTAACAAATGGCAGCTACCTGGAAATAATCATGGTGCCTGTACCTGCTGGATACCCCAGCAGAGTTGGCCCAGCAAGCTACCATTCCATCCTGGGCCTGAGACATCCTCGATGCTAACATGGAAAGCCAGACTTTCAGCGCAGAACAAATTTCATTAACCAATAAATCAAATCAATACAATAACTAAAATCTATTGAGCCAAATGCCACATTTAGAATGTATTCTTTATCTTGTTCTATCCTCCTAACAATCATAAGCAATTGCTACTATTCTAATCATTGCTGAAAGATTTGTTGGTTGAAGGGCATATTGGTCTATTTACATCAATGTAACAACCAGGAGGACTAAGAAACTGAGGTGACAGATAAGTAATTACCTTTGACTCTACCTTTAACATTCATATACCCAGGACCTCAGAGCCTCAGAGAAGCTCAGGAGTAGCCCCATTGTTAGATGCAACCGCAACCTTGTATGAGAAAGGGAGACAAAGGTGCTCCTTTCTCAAGACATTTCAATGCCACCTACCTGAAAATCGCAATAACAATATGAATCTATAGTAAGTTGAGAACAGCACTCCCTGGAGTTGTGCAAAGTGCAACCTTCACTATCATAAGCAATGTTCCTGCCAAGTCATTTCTATTTTTTTTGAGGCTCTTTGTATATTTTTTGAAAATGAAATTCCAAAATAGGATTATAAAAACTGTAATGATGTTTACCTAACACAAAATAAGACTTGTAACATAACAGTGCATTTTCATTGAGTCATTGGCAATGATTAAAAAAATTAATGCACGTTAATTTACATATACTATATAGCAGTGAGGACTGGTAATAAGGCCCAAGTTTAAAACTGTATGATAGATGCGTAATTTCAATGCTGTCAGAATGTCTCTGTCACCCCAGGCATAACCTTGCAAGGAAATGTCTACAGTCCAAATTAGAGGCCGTTACAAATGGGCCTTCCACTCTGCCTGTGATTCTGCCCTGAATCTTATCACAGCTCATAATAGCCAACAAGAGGTGTTCTGAGAAGCAGTATATGCCCTGGTGACACTGATACCATAAGAGATTCAACTAGCAGTGTGACCCGAAGCATGTTATTGTTTTCTCCAAACCCCTTTTTCTTCCAGAAGGCTCTCATAAAAGGAAACTTAGCAGGCCAGTTTGAGGAGACTGATTCTCGCCCTGGGCAAAATCCCTCCTATAGCTTCTGACCTCAGGCCATGTGCTGCCTCACAAGAAAAACACCCTCCAAGCACTGCTGTGCGGTCCACCACACTCCTAACCAGTTCTTCATCTCTGATATTTTTAACCTTCCCAATGGCCCAGTAAAAAACGTACTGACTTAATTCTCATCTACAATCTTGTTCCCTCCTCTCTACGTCACCTGGGAGCCAGCCAGATGCCCACTCTAGCTGGCCAGTCTGGGGATTCAGTGACCTCCACCTGAATATACATGCTCCAGCCCTGAGGCTCTAGTTCTCCCAAATGGCCCAGCCCCTGCTCTCCGCATTACCACTAGCCCAGCAGTACCAAGGACCCCTAAACTCACCATCCCTTTAGAAAGCCTTGCTCTCCACGTTTCTGAGCTGTCTACTAAAAGTCATGCTGTAAGAGAAAGAGTAGCAAACAGTAACAATAAGCTAATATCTACCTAACACTATGCCACATGCTTTCACACCTTAAATAAGGATTTTTAAATTCAGACATTGGGGAGTACAAAGCATTACAGGTTGAAGAACCTAAGAGAACAAGGAAATGGAGTGAGAAAAATACCCGTTTGTGTAGGGAAAAGCAATTTGTTTTCATTTATGAGAGCATAAGATATATTAAGGGTACAGGCAGAGATAAGTCTGGAGAGAAAAAATAGCACTGGAACCCCATCCTAGAGAGTTTTGAAAGCCAAAATAAGACTCTGGCCTTTGTTCAGAAGGCAGGAGAAAGCTGCAGAGGTTCCTACTTACTGAACTTGCTGAATCTGGGCTGTATTTTTAGAAAGATAAAGTTTGCAGCATGGGGAGGATGGATTGGAAGGAAAGAACTAAAGGTGTTTGTTATTTTTTTGTGGTTTTTTTTTTACATCTTTATTGGAGTATAATTGCTTTACAATGGCGTGTTAGTTTCTGCTTTAAAACAAAGTGAATCAGTTATACATATACGTATGTTCCCATATCTCTTCCCTCTTGCGTCTCCCTCCCTCCCACCCTCCCTATCCCACCCCTCCAGGTGGTCACAAAGCACCGAGCTGATCTCCCTGTGCTATGCGGCTGCTTCCCACTAGCTATCTACCTTACGTTTGGTAGTGTATATATGTCCATGCCGCTCTCTCACTTTGTCACAGCTTACCCTTCCCCTTCCCCATATCCTCAAGTCCGTTCTCTAGTAGGTCTGTGTCTTTATTCCTGTCTTACCCCTAGGTTCTTCATGACATTTTTTTTCTTAAATTTCATATATATGTGTTAGCATACGGTATTTGTCTTTCTCTTTCTGACTTACTTCACTCTGTATGACAGACTCTAGGTCTATCCACCTCATTACAAATAGCTCAGTTTTGTTTCTTTTTATGGCTGAGTAATGTTTAATGTTCCATTGTATATATGTGCCACATCTTCTTTATCCATTCATCTGATGATGGGCACTTAGGTTGTTTCCATCTCTGGACTATTGTAAATAGAGCTGCAATGAACATTTTGGTACATGACTCTTTTTGAATTTTGGTTTTCTCAGGGTATATGCCCAGTAGTGGGATTGCTGGGTCATATGGTAGTTCTATTTGTAGTTTTTTAAGGAACCTCCATACTGTGCTTGTTTTTATGCAAAAGCTTCATGGAGAAATTGTCGTCTAAAGGTAACAGTGTATCTCTGCATCTTTGATTACCGTGACTAACTGATAAGAGACCAGTGGCTACTGGGCAGTTGCAGAGAAAGAGTATGTACATATGTTATTGCTATAGAATCACCTTGGTGCTGTCCAATTCCTCTGTACTTTCAGAAAGTTTTCTTTCCTTGCTGGGTCCACAACAGACTCCCAAAATGGTGAGCTCACTAGAATGGAGCTCTCTAACTCAGAATGAAACCCCAATAAGCTTGTCCTAATTCAACTGCCTAAAACATGACTCCTTCTGACGCTGAGAGCCAGAAGAACAAGTGATCGCCACTGTAAAGAATTCAGCTGTAATTTTCAAGGTCCCCAGAGGCACTACAGATGAAGTATTAAGCTACAAGAGTTCAAGTCGCTGTTAGGAGGAAAATGGTACATTTCTGCGAAAGAGCATTGCCTGGTGGTTCAGACTGTGGGCTTTAGAATCGAGCAGCCTGGGTTTATATCTCACTTGCCTCGCCTGCTCTCTGCGTGACCTTGATCAAATTGCTTAACCTCGCTAAGGGCAAGAGTAGTACCCACCTCGTAAGATCATTTGAAGAAGAAATGAGATGATCCACGTAAATCACTTAACACATAGTTGGTGCTCATATGATTTGATCTCTATTTTTGACAAAGATCGCTCTGACTGCTGGATGTAGACTACGTGGGATGGGGAGAAAAGGGAAACGTAGAGAGCAGAAGAGAGGCTATTTCACTAGTCCACAGAAGAGACAATGGCATCTTGAACATGGGGACAAGTAGATGAACTGGAGGTACATTTCCTGGGTAAACTGGATAGAAATTGCTGGATGGAGACTTGCTTGATGAAGACGAGAATGACTCCCATGCTTCCAGCAGTAGAACTGGATGGGTACCAGTCTAATAGAATAAGATAGTAAAGACGGCCAGGGGTATGTTTAGGGTAGAAAGTCAGGAGTTCAGCTTAGGACACAGTATTTCGAAATAGGAATTGGATGATTATACACACGCTCGGAGCTCAGAAAGATCTGAGCTGAAGATATTAAACTGATGCCACCTAATGTGAATTTATAGGGGAAAAAAGAAACTAAAAAAAGAGAGTTCAGGACTGAAGCTGGAAAACATCAAAATTTTGAGTTTAGTGAGAAGAGGAGCCTGCAAAGATGATTAAGAAAGAGCGACCAGAGAGGTGGGGAGGGAAAGAGGAAAATATGTAATCGCAGAAGAACAGAGATGAAACTGTCCCAAGAGGAGTGCTGATTAGCCCAGGTCACATGCAGCTGAGAGATCAGTAAAGTGGTAACAGGGAGCTTTCCCCTGGATCTGGCAACACGTAAGTCGGAGCAGAGCGGTAGGCTGGAAATGGCACTGGGATAGGTTACAGAGTAGATATAAAAGTCGGAAGCAGCCTAAAGAGACAATTCCGAGGAATGGCCTTGAACAGACATACAGATAGGAGCAAGGGCTGCTAGAGGATGTGGACAAAAAAAGGAATTTTTGTAGGGTGAAAGATAAGGATAGTATACTGAAGGAAGGAATTCTGGAGAGAGGGTGAAATTGATGAAGCAGAATAAAGAGTGAGGTCCCAGGAAAGCAAAGAGGACGTGGAATGCAGAGCACAGAGAAGGACTGGCCTGTAATCAGCTAAGAGGCGCTTGTTGCAACAGGAAAGAGCAGCATTTGGGTGCTGACATGGGGCGGATCTGGGGGTTGGATGACAAGGCAGTTCTCTTCTGAAGATTTATATTTTTCTCACGGACGTATGAAGTAAGGTTACAAATTAACGGTGGGAGTGACAGCATAAAGAGGTTTGGCTGAAAGTTTGAGTAGAAAAAGAAAGCATACAAGGTTACTAGTAAAACATTAGATGATCGCTGAGTAATGTTGAATTTCTAAGTGAAATTCTGTGATCCTAAGTGTAAAATGAAGCTTACCTGGTTTCTTTCTCTGGGAATGCTAAGCTCCCTGTGGACAATGTGGAGAAGCTGGAGAGTTGGGCTCATCCAAGGTTAAGGTGTACAACGTGGAAGAAAAGGCCACAGGCATTGGGAAATATTTTTAAGAAAGTGATTATAATAATGGGCCACGGAATTTAACCTGTACCAAGGAAAGACATGAGAGGACCCAGGAATCATGAAGAAGAGGTGGAAGCAATGGATTAAACATTTCAAAGAGGTAAAGTAATTTTTTGCTGTGGGAATGGTTGAGCAAGGAGTATGGACGGATACAATCTTCTGTCTAAAGAATGGAATTGATTCAAGATGCCGGAAACATTGCCATTTCTGATGATGACAAATCCTTAGGTACCACCATGGAAATCATCAGCATAAAAATATTGTTTAAACCATGAGAAGGAGTTGACGGATGGCTATGGTCAAGTGGAGATAAGAAGCTCACGAGACTGAGATATCACCATGTTGGATAGCTTCATCCAAGTAGATGTTGAAGTCATCAAGAATAATGACAGGAATTGGCATGAAGAGAAAGACTGTAATCAGAAGCTATGGATAAGGGAAAATGATAACACATGAGGGTAGCAAGATCAGGGAGAGATAGGTATAGTCAGATGGTGTGGACCCCAGTGATGAGAGAGATCGTTGTCACAAACTTTTGGGAAGGCAAGTTGGAAGTATCTACCAAAATTTGAAATGCACATTTGATATAATCCACTTACAAGATTTTTTTTCTACAGATGAACATGTACATGTGCACCAAGAGATAAGTTCAGTGATATTCACTGAAAACATGTTTTGAAGAAGCAAACCTAGAAACAACTGGAATATTCACCAATAGCAGTCTGGGTAAATAAATCATGCCAGAGCTGAGCAAAGGAATACAACATAGACATAGAAAAGAGGAAAATGAGTCCATATGCTGCCAACACGGAACTATATCCAACATACATGGTAAGGTGGGAAAAGGGGCACTTAATAATATGTATAATATGCTTCCATTTGTATAAATAAAAAGGAATATATGCACAAACTTATATGTACGTATTTTCCTAAATATGCACACAGTATCACTAAAAGGACATCCAAGAAACAAGAATAGTGGTTATTTCCAAAGAGGGCTGTTGGGGGGGTCTAAGAGAGGCAAGAGGGAGATGTGTATTTCACTCAATAGTTCCTTAAAAAGATTGAATATTTAATGATATATTGTATTGCTTTTTAAAAAAAATAAAACCACTACATTTTATTTAAAAGGAAAAATACAGGGGCTTCTGTCAATTTTTTCCTGCTTGTCTAACAGATTTTGCTTTATGTCTTGATATTTTATTAGTAAACACAGATTCATATCTACAACATTATTAAGGATTTTACCTTTCATTAATATTGACTATTCTCTTTTCTCTTAAAGCTTTTTACCTTGAATTTTATTTTGACAGATATTAATATTGCCTCTCTTGCATTTTTCTATTCAGATTTGTTTTCTATACTTGGCTCAGTTCTGGAATTTTATTGCTTTTGTGCTTTTGTTTTTTTAGAAATAGCACCTATAACATGAATATAATTATTTTTTAAAATTCAAGGGCAGTCTTTTACCTTAACTTTTTATTTATACCATATACTTAATTTTTCATTATCTTATGTTAATTTTCTATATTTTAGGTTCCCTCACCATTTGTCTGTTTATTTGTTCATTGTATTAAGAGCACTGTGATTAGTTTGCTTGTACCTTCTGTGGTGATTTAGAACACTGATCGTCTATCTTTAATTTTACTAGTATTTACCTTTAAGATTTTCAAAAGAAGAATCACATCCCCTCCTCCTGTCTCTCATACATGTGTGTGTACATGTTTTTCCTTAGCAATTAATTTACCTAAAAATGATTTACATTTCCTTCTAAGAGCAATCAGCTTTGATATCCATTTGTATGTTTTTTTATTAAAAAATCATTTATTAAAATGATTACTCCATTCTTGAGCTCTTTACTTTAAATTATTTCCTGGTTATGTGGTATGCCTCTTCTAATGTATAAACTTTGAGCCCTTAGACTTTCTGTTGTCATATATAAAGAACAATTTGACTGGAAAGGTATTTCTTAGATTGCATAATTTTCTCCATCAAAACTCAACATAATTTCTCTTTTATCTTTTGATATCTTGTTTTGCAGAGGAAAAGTCTGGGACCCACTTGATTTTGTTTCTTTGAGGCTATAATTTTATTTTCATTTTTATTTCGTCCTCTAGAAGATTTTAAAATTCTTTATCTTTGAAAAAAATCATCAGAATATATTTAGGCATAGTACTCTTTCTGCTATTGTTACATGGAGTCTTTTGTTCTATGGATGAATATACGTTTTGGTTTTACAACTGATTATATAATTTACTAGTCTCTGGTGTTTTCAATGTTTCATTTGAGAAGCACTACTATGGTTGCATCCTATCTATAACCTTCTGACCCATTTTTTTAATTTTTTTTTTTGTCCTTTCCCTGCTTTCTAGGACAACTTCTCAAGTTTGAGTCTACTGATCTGCTATTGATTCTATTTTCCACCGTGTTACTTATTTATGGTACAGAACAGGAATTTTAATTCTGCTCTTAATTTTTTAATACTCTTGCAACAGTTGCCTTCTCAGTCAATATGTCTATCATCTTGAACTGAACTTCAGCTTACGGGCTTTTTACAGTATTCTGATATCTCCTTGTGATTATGTACTTTTATTTCCTATCTTAATGAGATATCATCTAAAACTGCCTTTTGTTTCCTGTGGAGCATCATTTACAAAGGCATGTAAATTATTCTATGGCTTATGTTATTCTGGTCCATTTTTAAATAAGCTCATACGCTTTCCTTTTTATACATCTTTAAATGAACAGAGAGCAAGGTAGAACTAATGACTAAAGGGTGTGAAAGGTCCTTTCCATCACTTTTATTCTCTTGAGTACTTGTTATTTGTCCCTCCATATTTAAAACTGGAAGGTGAGCTGACATGGACAAGACCTAGTCCGGCTCTGCTAACACTCTCAAGTACAGTTCTGCTAGCCAGTGTCTTCTCTTACCTCCCCTACCTGACTCTGTAATTCTGAAAAAGACTTTTGTCCAAGGAAACTGAGATGGTTTGTAATCTTGCTTTAATGTAATCCAGCCTATGAAAAACCATAATTCCCTGCACATACATCATTTCCGGGTCATTTTCTGCATTAGCTCCTGCCTACAGTAGTGTATGTGAAATAACCACAAATGCAGGCAATGTCCCGTATCTTGTTTACAGTTATAGTCTTGAGTGGAGGAAAGTAAGGAGCCAACGAACGGTAGCTAAGGGAAAAATCCAGCTCTGTCCAGCTCAGAACATGATACCCACGTCATAGAGGGTCAGGCCCAATTCTGGTTGATGCAGACTCTACACCCATGCTGGACACTGATGGTGGGATGAGTTGAGGCTGTTTTCAATCTTTTTCCTATTAGCTGAACTATTCCACATCCAGAGAGTAAAAGACCATTTCCAAAGCTGTGTTTCTCAATCCAACCTGTAAACATTTGAGTCAACAAAATTTCCTCCAGGCTCTGGAAAACTGTTTAGTCATCTTTAATTAGCAGTTTAAGAGTTCAGCTGTTTACATCTGCATAAAAATTCATCCAGAATCAGTAAGAACCCAAAAGAGACATAGTCAGAGATTCTAATAGATTCCAAGTTGTTCTACGACCAAGTTTTTCTCCTTACCACTCTCAATAACCATGTTTCTTCTGAACTCTGTGCCATGTGACCCATTATTGAAAAATGGAGAGATAAGGAGAACACTGCAGGAAATGTACTTTCTTGTGAGTTTAAGAGTGAATCGAAACAAAAACACTGTAGAGCTGAGATCTTGGCAAAGACTGATCTGTGCATGTATCACCCATGGTTACTTCAAGCTTGAAGCTCCCTCCTCTTGCTCATGACATTATAATGAAACTTGGCCGGTGTAAATGAAGAGTATGTGGAGTGGGGCAACGCATGTATCAATACTATTTATCTTAACTCACCTTTAGGAAAGGTACAGGGAGATACTTGGAAAGTTTTGTGCAACACACAATGAATAGATCGAAAAGGAGATATCTTTAATTACAGATTTAAAAGGTACTAAGGTCATGTGTTCAGGAATTTCTTTGGTATGGTAGCATTTGGGAACTGTTGACCGAAACCACGCGCCTTGGCCAGACACAGTAATAACTGCTTGCATGAGCTGTCTCACAACAGGAGGTCCCGATAAGGAACATGGTGCTGCCACCAAAAACTAACCTGGAGAATTCCAGAGGGGCTAAAAGGAGGGAGGAGACGCCAGCCCATAAGATGTCCTGCCAACCTCCCAGAAACCCTCACGCTGGAATCCATCCTGGCTGAGAGTTGCGTGTGCCGCCACGAAGGACCCTCTGTCAGACCAAATATGGGCACAAGCAAGATGACTGTCCAGAGACAACCCGGAAAGCAAACCCCACCACTATAAATCCTGAGACTATGAGCCACAGCCATGTGGCAGAGCAGTTCTCCTGGGCTCCCTTACCTGCTGCTCTCCGCCCAGCGCCCCTTCCCAATAAAACCTTTTGTTTTGTCAGTATGGGTATCTCCTGACAATTCATTTCTGAGGGTTAGACAAGAGCCCACCCTCAGGCCCTGGAAGGAGTCTCCCTTCTGGTAACAGTATAACTTGTTGCTCCTGCTGAAGTTGGTCATACTATAGAAAATCTATAGGTCTAACTATTTCACACATCACGTTGCATAATTTCTGTATGAAAAGGAACCCCATAAAGGAAATAGGTAGGAAAGTCCCCAGATGTCACTATCCACCAAGTCCATCAAATAAAACGGACATAATCCTAGACGCCTGAATTAATTCTCTACCCCAGTGGTCCCCAACCTTTTTGGCACCAGGGACCAGATTTGTGGAAGACAATTTTTCCACCAGGGGGAGGGGTGCAGGGGATGGTCCAGGAGGTAATGAGAGCAATGGGGAGCGGCAGATGAAGCTCTTCTCGCCTGCAGCTCACCTCCTGCTGTGCGGCCCGGTTCCTAACAGGGAGTTGGGGACCCCTGCTCTACCCCATGAAAATTAATCATGAAATCCTGTTAATTCAACCTCAGAATTCTCTGAATTCCTCCCTACATCGCTGCTTCATACAATCACACACACCTTCACTTACTGACAATGTCCGAATTCGAAGCCTCTTGCGTCTTCCATCTGGGAAGTATAATAACCTCCTGCTAGTTTTCTTCCAGGGGCTCTCAAGCTTGGCAGCACATTAGAATCATCTAGAAAGCTTTTTAAAAACACTCATGTATGGATGAATTTTGTGGTATGTAAATTATATCTCAATAAGGCTGTTACAAAAATACTCATGTATAAACGCCACCCTAGACTAATTAAATCGTGTCTCTGGAGGTCTGGCCCTCATACTGGCATTCTCTGAAACACTACAGGGGATTCTAGTGAGCATTCATGGTAAGAATCACTGCTGTGGTCTCACACATCAGTAGCTCCCAAACCTGGATTATCAGAATGTCTGGGGGAGGTTTTCAAAATGTGGAAACTTATACCTAATCTCTACAACCTCCCCACAACCCTAGCCCCAACTTCTAATTCATTAGATCTGTGTTACTGCTGTTAAAAAAAATGCTACCCAATTGACTCTGATTCAGATGACTGTCAGTGAGGTATGACTGCATTGCAACATGCTGCCCACACGAGAATACTTCTGCTTTCTGCAATAGTGCTTCTCAAATGTGAAAGTGCCTACAAGGAACCTGAGAGTCTTGTTAATATGAGGAATTGATTCAGTAGGTCTATGAGGGTCCTAAGATTCTGCATTTCTAATAAACTCTCAGATGATGCTGATACTACTGGTTCTGGACCACATTTTGGGCAGCAAAGTCCTTAATCTCCTAGAAATGCCATTTACCACAAAAACTCATCCTCAACCAATAAGGCTAAAAAACTGGTTCTCCCAGTCTTGATCTAGTTCTCAACTATATACCAAATGTTTGTCTTTTTAATTCCTGACTACTTGATATTCAACAGCTACTGGAAGGAGGTAGTTGCCCATTTCTCTCCAGCTTAAACTTTATCGTGTTTTGCTTAGAAGCCCCTTTTTCAACTGATAATGGAAAAGGTTTACATATTCCCTATTTATAGCACTTGAATTAATTGGTTGAACCTAACTACAAAAACAATTTTTAAGATATATTACTAAACTGTGAAGTAATAAAACACCTATTTTTATTGATTTCACTTTACTGCCTTCAAATCTCAGATTAAATGCTACTTCCTCCAAGAAGCCTTTCCTGACTGTGCTTGCTCACAATAACTTTATGCACCAAAGGTCTCACCCCATCCACTAGAACTTGCATCTGAGGGGCTGACATCTCCTTTGGCTCAACACTGAACAGCTACACAAGAACTCAACTTGAAAATCATCAACTCGTTCATTAGATAAACTGTCCTTACTGACATCTATTTATATCCAACTGCAGATTCCCAAAACTGTCAGACTGCAATAGACTAAAAATTGGTTTCTATCTGTACTTTCTCTTCCATTCAAGATACATCCTGGAAATGGCACCCTCTGATTCTTTCTTCAGAAAATCCAGGCACTGAGACTCCAGATCAATCCTAAGTAATCTATGCCAAGGTGGCCTATGATGATTTCCAAAGATTATCTGCAAAATGCTAGCACTGATTAAGGTTTGTTATCTGCCTCCCAGGTGATGAGACCAGACAGTCATTCAACATAACTTCCAGGTGTGGAAAGAGTTGTCTCCAAGTCATCTTGTACAAAAGAGCAGCTTGCAACGTCAACAGCAGAAAGAAAAAGGGAGGGAGATTGCCTAAGAAGAAAAGGTTCAGGGAGCTTTGATGAGATAAATGATGAGGAAAGAGCCAAGAGAGGTTAAAAGGTCAGGGGCATAGTTCTGGGTGCTGGGTACCTGAACAGGAAGTAGAACACATGTTAGTGAAATGTAGGCTACAGCCACATTGTTGACTAAAGACGTACACATATGGTTAATGGAATGTATTCTGAATAATCAACAGCAAAAGAAGCGTTTTGCTTCTGAGACAACAAAATTAGGGCATGTTATTCCTGACTGAGGCAGCCACGTCTCAATATAGCTTTGAAGCATACGTTCTTTCCTTTTTCAATTCCTCTTTACTCATTTCTCTGGCATGAACCAGAGTTCTGTTTCTCTGTATCTTTGCCAAGCTTTATGTGCTAGGTTTTGTTACAACTTAACCACCTATCTTTAGTCTGTCATTTTTTATATCTCCCATCCATATAAAGAATTGTTACTGTGCTATATTCCTCATAGAAAACACCAAGAACTTTCAGGGCAAAGAATGCTCTTACACAATGAACTATTGATGTTTAAAATGAAAATAGAATTCAAGTCAGAGTTCTGCAGCTGAGGGGAAAAAAACAATTTAGCTGTGAATTATAAATAAAATCCAGAGATCACTCTGCACTGGACAATAGTAGTGAGACAAATGTGATGTATGAAGTTTCAATATTTCAACTTGTATTGTTCTTTCCTTCAAATAACAATGGAGTAATTTACAAGCACTCAGTGTTTCTATTCCAGGCCATTACACTTGTGTTTAATAATTCCCACAGTTACTGACTTGATTGTTGTATGGCATTTGGCTATTAGCCGCATCAGCTCTCTAGAAGTTCACCTGCTACACTAGCAACTCTGATGGCTTCCAGCACCAAGCTAAACAAGTTAACAGACCAAGCCTTCATAAAGATATCTTAGTTGCTAGTCTAAATTCATTCCCTTCTGCATATATGGGTAACAAGGTAATCCAATTCCCCTGATAATGAGAGGGGCATGGCTCCCATTTTCTTTGCTTCTCACGAACTTCTGCTATCCAGTTGGACAGGATGATGAAGACCTGATCATTATGAGACACATTGAGCCATCAGACAAAAAAGAAACCCTACAAAGATATCTGAGATGTCAGACCTGAAAAAGCGTGAAACACTTTCATTCAAAGATACTCATTCTTCCAGGAAGGAAACAAATGCTTTCTGGAGTGACTGTCCCATTAGGTCACCTATCAAGCTAAAAGACTGGAAGAATTTGCCATCTTCTCTGCTCTTAGTAAAGTTTTGAGTCCAGATGTCTCAGTCCATGAGCTACCTGCTGCTTCCAAGAGCCACCCTCATCAGTCTGGACGCACAAGGCTAAACGGAGAGATTAGAAGTCATGTCATCCTCACCTGATGAAATAAGAGTCGGCCAGAGACCCATCCAAAGCCACACTGATGATTTAAAAAGGGATCTAGATGACAGGAGACTGCTTTGCAAGATGCCATTTGAAAAGTATCCCGCCCTCCTTCCAGCTACAAAATACTTTGTAGTTTTCTATTTTGGCAGATGCAGTAACTTAATGCTAATGATACAACTATTATTACTACTATCCTAAACATTTTGAGACTGATATATGCCAGGTTTACTGCTAAATGCTTAATATGCATTATCCATTAATTCCCATAAGTAATATTTATTGAGCATCTGCTATGGGTATCAGGGTTACAGCAATGTTCAAACCAGACTCAATCCCTTCCCTAGAGAAAGCATACATTCTGGTTAATTTATTTACTTAATCTTTACAATAAACTTACTAGATAGGTACTATTATTAAAATTTGCCCAAGTACACAGTAAATAAGTGATGGGGCAGGATTTAAAACCAAGGCACCCTGATTCCAAAGCCATGTTCTTAACCTCTTAACTATGCTGATGTTCTGAGGCAAACCTGGACTATACAATGTGGGAGGGCTGGAAACAAGGTGAGCCCTTAGAGTACTTGGTGTCTTTACACTGGGAGACATGTTTGTCAGTTTCTAGGCAAGCAAGATAAGTAGGTTTTCCAGTTGTCAAAATGAGGGACAAAAAAAATTGCCCACTATTATCCATCTGGCAAGTGGGAAAGCTGATGTGGCTAAGAATCTCTCCTACTTGGAGATGCTGTTTAAGACATCTTCAGGCTCAGATCTTGGACAGTGATTTCTCAGATTTCTTCAGACACAAATCCTAATGTCACTGGGCGCTTTGCAACTCATCATGAATGATGGAGATTTTATACTCAAATCACACTGTGCTGAATTTTGTATGTTCAGCACATACCAGGCTCTAGATAAGAAACAGCAGGTGCCAAATTTAAGAAAAAACATAGAAGCATGTCTTTCAAATAAACACATTCTGTGTACTCATGTACTTTCATGCAAAGTAGGACAACACCTGTATTCTTCCATTTTAGTAGCAGACCCCTCATGGAGCCCCTGAAACGACAGTAATAGACTCACTGCTCTTGGATCAGCCCCATTGTCTGGTTTTCTAATTCTTTTGCCTCTAACTGCAGCCTCTGAGAACCCGACCTCCCAACACCAAACAGAGAGAAAAAACAGTTCTGATTTAAAGCTCATCCAGAATCCTTAACCATGAGTATCAATTCCAAAACCTTCTTTATGTTTATAAGGGCTTCTTAACTCCTGAAATTTTCTTTTAATTTATTTTATTGAAGTATACTTGATCTACAATGTTGTGTTAGTTTCTAGTGTACAGCAAAGTGATTTTTTTCATATTATTTTCCATTATAGTTTATTATAGGATATTGAATATAGTTCTCTGTGCTATACAGTAGGACTTTGCTGTTTATCTCTCTCTTAAATAAGAAAGCCCCGGAGGAGAAAGGTTATGTACAGATATTAGTGTAAAACTAGCTTCCTTCCAATTTTCTTCTCATTTACTTTAGCACAAGGCCCCACGCTGGAATCCTGATCGGTTTCCCTTTGGCATCAGGCTACTTCAATAAAACCGCCTTGGAGTGACCAGGTAAGTGAGCTACTCGGGGTGTGAGATGAACCGCACGTGCTGTTCGGGTCAGGAAAATGATTTTGTCCCTTCAATTTAAATGACCGCATGATCCCTGACAGCACCGTATTTGTCTATAAATACCTATATATCTGTGATAAGGGAAAAAAATAAAGTGAATATACAAAGAGTACCTAACTCTATGTCAGGCATTGTGCCCACATATTTCATCTTCAAGCTTACAATGACCCGAAAAGAGCTCAGAAAGGTTAAATAACTTTCCCAAACAGGGTCACACAAACAGTAAGTGGTGAAGTTGTGAAGCTGCCTCCACGGTCCATATTTTTCCAGTATATTCCTCGGGTCCTTAATTGGCGATTCCCAGCCTACAGTATAATAACCATTTCAAGAAAAATTCAAAAGTCCTCCAAATAATACTGCAAACCAAAAATCAATCTAATTTTAAAACGGTTAATAATAAATGTATGTCCCACAACCCTCTGTGTGTAAGAACAGACCTAATTAAATAAAATCAGGTTACACAACTTCACAAACGGTTGGGACTTACTGGACTGTATGTACAGAATTTACTCTGCACATTACTTCCCCTCCTGACCCCCTTCTCCCAGAGTAACATTATCAAGCCAAGTGCCAGCAATAACGCCCCAAAGCTGCCCTTCTTGAAATCTTTAAAGAGTGTTGACAACTTCTAGAAGCCTCACCACAAATGGGAGGTACAGTGCGTAATCATTTTCCAGGCAACGAACCATCCAAAGGGCTTGAAAAAAAAAACGCATCTGTTTCCACATTCTAAGGCCTTCTGTTCTTGCCAAGTGGACAGAGATATTCACTGCTTTCAACTCCAGACGATAAGAGCCAAATAGAGTGTTTCCACAAGAGAGAAAATTCCGAAAGAAACGCAGAGTCTGGCTCTGTTATGTAGGCTTTAGGTCCCCGAGGACTCCAAGGAATGCATGTATACCTGTACATATACGTGTTTAGAGCTAATCCATTCCTGCTGCTACTGCCTTAGTTCAGAGGCCCACTGGGCCCCCAAAGCCTTGTTTATTTAATAAACATTAAGCACATTATGAGACCCTGGGGGTTTTCCTCCAGGCAAACTCCAGGTGTTCTAAAGGCAGTCCTGCCCCATCAATCTAGCCCCAAGATTCGATTCACCTCGAGTCAGACTGCACAGCTGTGGCAGGCACCTGGACTCCTGAATCTGTTGGTCAATAGCAAATTGACCAGCCCACTGACCTTCTTTTTCCTTCTTCTCTCAACTCTTCAAAGTTGAGATTCTGATTGTACTCTCCGCAGCCCCACCTAGCTGCTCTATCCATTTATCTTGAGCTGATGTGGAATCGAAACTCTGGAAAACGTGCATGTTTGAACATATGTGTGTTTCTGTGTCTGTGTGTGTGTGTGTGTGTGTGTTGAAAAGCAAAGAGAAGTAAGAAGAGAAGGAGAGGAAGCCCCAGATGGAAAGTGATAGTTCAATTTTTACACGTACCCCAGGTCTGTCAGTGATTCTAATCCATATACAGTTATCCTCTGCTTATGTAACTAAGTAGAAAAGAGTGGACTCTGGGCTCAGAATGTCCTTCTTTAAATCCTGAGTCTAGTTATTAACTCAGCAGCCTTGGGCAAATAAATTAAGCTCTCAATGTCTACGTCTAAAATGGGGAGAACATTGATTATGAGGATTAAATAAGGTAATGCGCGTAAAAGATATAAAACAGAACATACCACGGGGTAGGCACTCCAGAGATGTTAGCCACTGTTCACGTCATTACTCTGTCCTGTAAAGCAGGGCCCTTCCTACAAAGGGACTTGCATTCATCCTATCGAAGGGTCTGGCATACACCCAAAGTCCACCCACACCACAATGAACACATCACCCTTTATGAGAAGGACTGACTGAAAGCAAGGGAAGTGTCAAATCTGGGAGGAAAAGAATGTAGATGATGGAGTTTTAGAAATGTATCTTATTGCTGGTATACACCAAGCCAGTGATCCTCCCAAGCTCTTTGTGTTTGCCTCTAGTTCCTTTCTAGACTTCTTTGTGAATGCATTTTTCCTCAGTGAAGAGGAAACCCCCCCTCTGTAAAAACCTGTCAGTATTTCCCTTGGCCAAAGACCATCCTGAAGATATTCCTCTGAACATTGACCATTGCCTTGTTCCCAACATACGGAAGGTCTCAGCAGAACAAGCCTTACTTCCATTAGAGACAGAGTGTTTTATCCCAGGCTAGGCCAGGGAGATTGAACACTACTTTAGAATGCAAGACTTTCAGAAAATATCGTGTCGGCAAATTTAGAAGCTTTCAAGTCTTGCAAGCAGTCAGTATCTAGGACATCTGGCTTAATGTGCTGTCTAGAAATCTCCCTTGATCATTTGCTTTCTTTGCACTTGTTAGGGACTCTCATGTTTAAAACGTGTGACTTCACATGAACTCCCCTTTCATATTCAAAAACAAACCAACAGAAATGAAACAATAAAAAAATGTTAAATATACTTTCACTAAGCTAATCCCTTACTCTGCAGGGAAGGCGAGTCAAGGAATTAACTTTGTACTTAGGAATTACTACGTGTCGGACAGCCTCATTTCCTACCTCATTCAAGCCTTAATAAAAAGATCCAAGAGAGCAGGAACTATTTTATTCAGGTTATAAATCCAGTGCCTAGATCACTGCCTGGCATGTAGGAGTTGTCAATAAACACACAATGAATGATTGAATGATAGTACCTGTTTCCTTACAGATCAGTAAGCTGATGAGCACAAAGAGAAATAAATAACTCAAAGTACTCAGACGAGGGAAAAGCTACAGATTGAAAACTGTAAATCCACAGCCCATATTTTCCCCACTATTCCATGTTGTACTTTTTCATGGCATATTAAAAACAAAATCAAAAAGCATTCCTTTGCCAACTCCACTGATACGGTCAGAGCAGAGAGTTAAAACACTTGCTACGGACCACTGCCAAGGCAAAATGTGAGATCATCAGAGGATGAATGCAATTCCAGGGCTGCCTGTTAAGGTTTTCTTATCAGAGGGATGAAAGTGGTACCCTGAGAGAACAGGGAGACATCACATCTTTATAAAAAGATTGGCAGCTCTAAGTAAGGGAAAGGGGGAAAAGATGTCATCATTTATCATTCACATATCTAGCCTGAAAAGCCTTTTGTTTCATTACTAGCAAGGAATCCAGAGCAAATGAACCCAAGAGAACAAATTTGATGAACTGTGTTCATTTAAAAGGGGAACTAGAAATCCCACTCAGGAAAAGGCTGACAAATCAGATAAATTGTAATATTCAAAATTATAAAAGAATTAAGGACACCTAGGGCAGAAATGGATGAGTTCCCCAGCAAAGGCATAAAGTGTTTATAAAGGGTCCTACCCAGAGCATTTTTGACAAAAAGGGGAAAATACTTGATCCTTGAAGATTGCTAGTTTGATTTTTTAAACTGATGTTTTCTCTTTCTTCCGTAGCTCAAAGAATATCAGAACATTTAATCACACAAGCACTTACCCAGTTGAATGGGGAAAAGTCGTTTCTTCCCAGATTCATTGCAAAACCTTTTGGCATGTTTTATAATAACTGAAAGTGAATTCAGAGTTAAGACAAGCAGTGTCCCCTTAGAATTATTTACTCCACAGTTAAAATCGAGCCCTATATAATATAGCTAGGACTAAACATCTCTTTTAATTCAATACATGCAATCCAATGCCAGGCTACCAGGAAAATAAAAAGGAAATCTATTATATAGTCTGGTAAAAACAAAACCAACGGTTTGTACATTTTTTGAAGCCTCTTAATAATTCTCTAGACGCCCTCACTGAATCAGGGTGGAAAATACTTCCATGGCGACATGAACAGACCATATTAAAGCAAATGGAGTCAAGGAGCAAAATCATCAACTCATTCCAGCAAATCTAAGATCAATGTGTCCAAGAGACTCAAGGTGACTTCTGAAAAAGAAATGTAGAAATTATATAACAAAACCTAGGACACTGACTATACTTGAATTTCTCTAAAGTCTTGCCATCATGAAGCCAGTGGGAACCAAATCCTTTTAAAAGGTACCTCTCAGAGTGGCATTGAACCAAACGTGATATAGCTAGTGGGAAGCAGCCACATAGCACAGGGACATCAGCTCGGTGCTTTGTGACCACCTAGAGGGGTGGGATAGGGAGGGTGGGAGGGAGACGCAAGAGGGAAGAGATATGGGGATATATGTATACGTATAGATGATTCACTTTGTTATACAGCAGCAACTAACACAACAATGTAAAGCAATTATACTCCAATAAAGATGTTAAAAAAAAAATGTATCTCTCAAATGAAACAGCTTCCTAACTGTCCTCCTGTTATCCAGGGTCATTTAATCCGTTAGGCTTATAAGCCTATGAGATTTTTAGGAGCCTATAAAAATCTTTAAGACCTTGCGGGGGGGAAAGAATGTGCTCAAAAATACAAAAAGAAAACTACACAATCAATATTAATGTGTGCTGATTTGTCTACAAAATGTACCATTATGTCAATTTCAAAAAGTTATTAAAATTTACATTTGCAAAAACACCTTTTTATCTGAAAACAATTTGTAGGTTAGACTTTTCTCACTTATCCTAGGTATGCATTATGACTGTTGAGAAGTCAAAGTCATTCATGAATTAAATGTGTAACCCAGGTCAAAAATTTCAAAAGCAAAATTAATAAACTCCTTTAAAATTATTACAGTAAAAACTGCTATTTAACAGAGGACGTGGGTATATTTTAATTTGTTTCATAGGAAGGGGGTTAGGTCCTCTACAGTATGAGTACTTAACAGTTACAAGGATTTAATTGCCTCCCCTGGCCCCAGCATCCTCTCCTCTTTTCCCCTTTCCCATCCTTCCTCCACAGACCCTCCAGAGTGATAGCTGTAAAATACTAATGTAATCAGAGAACTCCTCTGCTTACACTCTTGAGTGGCTCCTCACTGCAGCGAGAATAAAACCCAAACTCCTTATCATGGCCTAGAAGATATTCAGGGGCCAGTCTTACCTTAGACCATTCAATCCCTCACTCTCCAATTTTTGAGGAAACGCTATTAACTCTATCTTCAAAACACATGCAGAACTGGACCATTCTCACCACGTCCTCTGCCATCACCCTATTCTGAGCAACGATCATCTCCTGCCTGGAGAATGACAACTGTCTCAAAGCAGATCTCTCTTCTTCTATCCTTGCCTGCTAGAGTGAATTTTTACATAGCAGCCTGAGTCAATGTTTCAAAAGGAGTCAGGTCACGTTACTCCTCTGCTCAAAATTCTCTAGTGGAAAAGTTCAAACAGAATAAAATCCAAAGTCCCCATCAATGGTCTACCAGGCCCCCCATACAGTCTGGTCCCTTGCTCCCTCTACTTTTCTCCTTTTCTTTCATCTTCATTTGCTTGGTTCACACTGGCCTTCTGGTGGTTTCCTAACCTACCAGGAACATTTCTGCCTTTGGGCCTTTGCGCTGGCTGTTCCCTTGGCCTGGAACATACTTCTTCAAGATTTCTGCAGGGCTAACTCCCTCACCTCCTTCAAGTCTCTGCTTCAGTCTCTAACAAGACCGACTTTGACCACCATATTATAAGTCACAACCTATCACTGTCACACCAACCACACCAGCACTGGTAATCCCTGTTCTACTTTTGCTTTTACCCAGGGCCCCACCCTCTAATATAGTCTGTAACTAATTTACATAGTAGGGCTGTTGTTTGTTTTTTTGTTTATTGTCTGTCTGCCCCTTCCTGAATATAAGTTCCAAGAGACCAGGGATGTTTGATGTTCACGGTATATTTCAAGTTTCTAGAACTATGCCTGGCAGCTCAATGAACACAGGTTAAATGATGAATTGGTCTATTTGCTTTTCCCACACTGGACTTTTCAGTCTGTTGTATAATAAAGAATTTGCCTAGCCTTTGTCCTAGGATCTGGGTACAGAGCTTTTAAAACTCTTAGAATTTCCCAAGTAATAGAAGTGTTTTCGTTATTCCTGAGCCCCCTGGATCACATCTGAGTTTTTGCTAATGGGGTGACTCTTGGTGGGCCCCTCGGTAACTTCACGATGGGGGCTAGTCACCAGAAAGACCAACCACATGACTACAGGGTTGGAACTTTGAGCCAACCTGACCTCCAGGGAGAGGAGTGGCGCTGGAGATTGACTTCAATTACATAGCCAGTGATTCAATTAATCATATTTACATAACAAAATCTCAATAAAAACTCTACATCAGAGCTCATGGACCTTCCTGGTTGGCAAACACACTGATGTGCCAGGAGGGTGACACATCCTGACTCCATCGGGACATGGAAGCTCTATGTTTAGGACCCTCCCAGACCTCACCCTATTCTTCTCTTCATTTGGCTGTTCCTGATTTGCATCCATTATAAACTGCAATTATAAATATAGAACTTCCCTGAGTTCTTTGACTTGTTCTAGTGAATTACTGAACCTGAGGGAGGCTGTGAAGCCACCTCCCACCCCAGATTTGTAGCCAGTGGGTCTGAAACTAGGACAGTCTTGTTGTAAGCTGGGCCCTTTAAGTCACAGGGTTGTGCTAACTGTCGGTGCTTAAGGCCAGAACTGAAATGCAATACACCTGCTGACGTAGAAATATAGTCCCTCAAACCTATTAGGGACAAGGGGCCTAAAGTTCATTCTTTCCATTTTTTTCAATTTTAATTAGTTTATAAAATAGAGAAAGAGCATTCAACAAAAGGGATCAAATTAATAATTTACTAATACTGGGCTGAAGACTCTGGCATAGATCTAAGGAATCTCCTAGAATCCTCATACTTCTAGATCAGCACCATTCAAAGGAAATATAATGTGAACCTCAAATCTTAGCCACCTACATATTTTTAGTTTTTTTACTAACCACTTTTTTAAAAGTATAAAGGGTAAATTTCATTTTAATAAATTTTTATTTAACTCATTATGCCCAAAATATCATCCCCAAAAGTAATGAATATAAAAAATTATTGAGATATTTTACTTTTTTTCACACTAATTCATCAAAATCTGCCACGTATTTTATACTTATACTGAAAACAAGCAGGACCCTATGGGGCCTTCTGGGGTACAAAAGCCTTTCCCAGTCCCCTATTCCTTGTTTGTAGAAAAAAGGTTTTAACCTCGTAGGCCTTCCAAGACTTCCAAAGAACAGGCTCAGGCAGTTAAGGGTTAGGAGAAGAGTCACAGGACTCCTAGTTCCTCCTAAAGGCATATGGATAACAATCTGATGTAGATCTTTGAGTCCTTCTAAAGAAACTAAGAGTCCCCCGCCCCAACCCAGGTGGAGGATGGTGACTACATGCTGACCACAAGCATGTAGACACCAGACTGGTTGGAACCAGAAGGTTGGGATTCCCCAAACATCACCACCAACCAATCAGAAGAAGGTACATGAGCTAATCATGCATCCTATGACCCTCACCCCTAACAACTACTTTAAAAACCCTTGCATGAAAGCCACTGGGGAGTTCAGGTCTTTTGAGCATGAGCTGCCCATTCTCCTTGCTCGGTGCCCTGCAAATAAACCCTTACTTTGCTGCAAATACCCAATGTCGGTTTGGCTTTCTGTGCCCTGGGCACAGGAGACCCTGCCTGGTAACAACAGCACATCTCAAAGTGGACTGATCATATTTCAAATGCTACCAATAGCCACATGTTGCTAACAGCTACCCTACTGGACAGCTCAGTTCTAGATACCAGAAACTGTCTTGAAAAGAAGAGACTAACCAGTTACGAGAGGCAAAATGGGAGAATGGCTGGCCTGAGGCAGGTCTTGCCTAAGTCACTTCCTTTGAGCAGGAACCTCAGGCTAGGAGGTAGGGAGGGGAGGGTGCTCATTTCAAAAGAGCGGAGCCCATGGGGCTTCCCTGGTGGCACAGTGGTTGAGAGTCTGCCTGCCGATGCAGGGGACACGGTTCATGTCCCGGTCCGGGAAGATCCCACATGCCACGGAGTGGCTGGGCCCGTGAGCCATGGCCGCTGAGCCTGCGCGTCTGGAGCCTGTACTCCGCAATGGGAGAGGCCACAACAGTGAGAGGCCCACGTACCGCAAAAAAAAAAAAAAAAAAAGAGCGGAGCCCATCCCTCCAGAGCAAAGAACACGTTCACCCGCTTCTAGGGAAACACAGGTTCACCCTCTTCTAAGGAAACACGGCCCCGTGAATGTCTCAGACTCTGACTAGTCGAATTGGAGGGGAAGTACAACAGGGAAACAGCAGAAATCCCACAACCTCCAGTTCTCCACAGGGGAGAAAAAAGGGAACTTTGCTTCTCTATCAGCCACAGCAAAAACAGTAGAGAAAACGGTTTCCCTTTCACTGCAAGGCTTTTGCAAGTGTTAATGACAGCTAATGTTTCTTGAGCAAGGCACCTCATCAAGAAATTTAAGAAATATATTTCATTTAATCTTTACAGCAGGGACTTCCCCAGTGGCACGGTGGTTAAGAATCCACCTGCCAATGCAGGGGACATGGGTTCGAGCCCTGGTCCAGGAAGATCCCACATGCCACGGAGCAATTAAGCCCGTGCGCCACAACTACTGAGCCTGTGCTCTAAAGCCTGCGAGCCACAACTACTGAGCCTGCGTGCCACGACTACTGAAACCCACATGCCTAGAGCCTGTGCTCCGCAACAAGAAAAGCCACTGCAACAAGAAGCCCACTTGTCGCAACTAGAGAAATCCCGCGCACAGCAACGAAGACCCAACGCAGCCAAAAATAAAACAAATTTATTAAAAAATATATCTTTACAGCAAACCCCTTTTTCAGATAAGTAGATTAAATACAGTGAGGTTAAATATAATACTTTATCCAAGGCCAGCTAGTAAGGAGCAGATTTGAATTTGGAAACCAAAACTTTGACCCCAAAGCCTAACTTCCCAACTAAAATTCTACAGTGTAAACAGCTTTCCCCCTTCCTTTTCACCTGGCCAATTCCTGCACACCCATCAAAGCTCAATTGAAAGACCACTTCCTCAGTGAAACCTTCCATGATCTCCTTGCTCAATAAAGTAGACCCTACTACCACTCCACCCCAACCATTACTCTAGTTGATTTTGTTAGTGTCTTATCATCACTTGAAATTTTTACACACACACATTTCACATATTTGTCTCCTCACCGTCTGTCTCCACTAGGATATAAGTTCCATGAGAGCAAAGACGTTGTCCGTCTTGTATACTGTTGTAGTCACAGGGTTTAAATCAGTGATTTGTACATATAGTAGGAAGAGCTGATAAATTGACCAGATGTGTCAGCCGGGTATCAGGTTTTCTGATGCCAAAGATGCTTCAGGTATTAAAAAAAATAATAAAGGGGAGGGCTTCCCTGGTGGCGCAGTGGTTGAGAGTCTACCTGCCGATGCAGGGGACACGGGTTCATGCCCCGGTCCGGGAAGATCCCACATGCCACGGAGCGGCTGGGCCCGTGAGCCATGGCTGCTGAGCCTGCGCATCCGGAGCCTGTGCTCCGCAACGGGAGAGGCCACAGCAGTGAGAGGCCCGCGTACCGCAAAAAAAAAAAAAAAAAAAAAAAAAAAGGGAAGTCCACAAACACAACCACTGTCAGTAGAGGTAACTGAGGGGATCCTAGACAATTCAAGAATTTTCTTCTGTTGTATTTTATTCTTCCCTACACTCTGGTTCATTATTTGGTACATAATAGGATTCTGAAATCAATAATATGACGTTTTACCAGATGTCAGCAAGCAAACGGAGAAACAGGTTGAAATGTTACGTAAAAACAGAGAGCACGCAAAGACCATCCTCGTAATAATGATGGCACAGCTGATCCACATCTTCACAGGAAACCAAATGACATAACTTATTAGTTAACAATAACAGTTAACATTTTTAAGTGCTTATAATTCCCAAGGTTTTAACACATATTATGTAATTTAACTTAATCTTCAAAACATTCCTATGAAGTAAATAATATTATCGCTTCCATTATACAGAGGTTATTAGTCAGTGTGCTCCAGAGAAACAGAACCAATAGGATAAATATATATACAGATTTACATATATATATATACATATATATATAAAAGGAGATTTATTAGAGGAATTAGTTCATGTCATTATGGAGGCCAAGAAGTCCCACAATTTACCAACTGCAAGCTAGAGAGCTAGGCAAGGCAGTGGTGTCCGGATTAGTCAGAATCCTGAAGGCCTAAGAATCAAGGGAGCCTATGGTGTAGCTCCCAGTTTGAGGCTAAAAGCCTGAGAACATGAGAGGCCACTGGTGTAAGTCACAGAGTCTGAAGACCCGAGAACCAAGAGCTCCAATATCCAATGGCAGGAGAAGACGGACATCCCAGCTCAAGAAGAGAGAGAGAATTCACCCTTCCGCTGCCTTTCTGCTCTAGTCCGGCCCTCAACGGCTTAGATGATGCCCACCCACACGGGGAGAGCAGTCTTCTGTCCTTAGTCTACTAACTCAAACACCCCCACAGACCAGACACACTGGAAGTCATGTTTTACCAGCTATCTGGGCATCCCTTAGTCCAGTCACATTTTCACGTAAAATAACCATTACAGAGACGGAAACTGAGACTCAGAGAAGTTAAGTAATTTGCTCACAGTCCCAAAGCGAATAAGAAGCAGAGTCAAGATTCAAATCCAGGACTGTGTGAGTCCAAAGCCACAGCTCTGCTAAGTGAGGCTGGAGCTACAGAAATGGCCTAAAGAAATGAATAGTGACAGCGTGGCCTTCCCAAGGAGAAGCAGAAGCGGAGAGTGACACTAAGGTCCTATTTACCTAGTTAATATGTCCAACGCCATGTGGTCCATTAGCACAAAGCATTCTTCACTCTGGCTGCCCTGCTGGGCCCATGCAGATAGACTCCTGAGGATGTCATAAGATGAATTAAATTTTTTAAAATATAAGAACATAGATCCAACCTCTGATCCAGCAACAGCGTACTCCACTTAATCCCAAGGGCGGCAATGGTCGAAGCACTAGTACAAAGCAGACCTATTTATTCATCCTCATGCCCTGTCATCCCTAGGTCTCTTAGGGCAGAGAACAGATGCCAGCTGTCCTTGAGAATACGGGAAGCCAGCCATATCATGTCGATCACTTTCAGACCCTAATGTATATCAGAAAGCAAGAAGCTCTTAATTTCTCTGAATTGGTAAAATACACATTTTGCTTTTCCTGGTGAAATAAAATTATATCAGAGTAAGTAAGATTGTCTTGTTGGGATGCCTTCAGTATCACCAGGAATAAAAGCCAGGAGAATCTTGCCCCAAAGGCAAGGAGTGAAGGTGAGGAGAACATTTGAGGAGGATTCTCTTGGAGAGGTTCAGAAAAGCAGACTGGGAAATTTCCAAAGTTCTATTCAACGTATGAGGTAAATATTCATTGAGTATGACCATGGGTTAGACACTGAAGATAGTAATCTAAATAAAATTTGGTCTGTGCCCTCAGGAAGCTGAGAAACTCACAGTATAGATGTAGAGATAGAGTTAAGACTAAGTGCCACGCAAGGTGAAAAGTGTGTAAAAAGAGGTTATCTTTAAAATATTATCAGAACTCGATGAGGGAACTCTTTGTTCTACCATGGAGAAGGGTAATATTTGCACTGAGTCCTGCAGGATAAGCAGGATTTCACAACTCATCATGTGTCTAATATAGCATTAGGTGCCAGGGCTGCAAAGACTCAACCAGAGGAGACCAGAGAAAATGGTGACTGTCTGACCAAAGTTGGCTCTGGGTCCACAATCGACGGAAGTTAATTCTCGCCCTGCAGAAAATCATAACTCTCATTCTGGAACTCAACACAAACCCAAAGAGATGACACAACAGTGAAAGGGTGGGAGGAAAGGAATTAGGGCCAGAAGTCTTTTGGAAGCCCCATAGCACGTAGTCCCTCTGATGTCTCAATGCATCAAAACTAGATGTCACATTTCCTTAAGACACTCTAGAGCTTTAAAGCCCTGTTTATACAAATAATCCACTGCTACATCTGACTTAATCACATCTCCCCCACAACCAAGAGGAAGTTCACTTGGCACCGTGGATAAAGAAAAGTTCATATTAGATCTGGGAGATCGCCTTGTTTTACAAGTGCAGATAAACACAAATATCACCACTAGGATTTCAGCAACAGGAGGCTTACGTGTCACCAAGAGAGCAGAGGGTAAAGTGCTGAGAAGCCTCCCATCTCACTTCCAGAACAAATCTCAACGCACAGTGCAGTGAAATAAGAAATGACACAGAGTGTGCTTCGTAATAAAAGTGAAAGAAAACAATTCAATTTAAACCAGCTAATCCAAACATTTGTTTCACTTCAAGTTTGGAAAATGCCCTTTCATTAATCATGTTTTCATTTCAAAAGATGACAGTCAGACCCAAACTATTTTATTATAATAGAAGAAAGGAACATAAAGCAAATACATTTCATTCATTCATTCATTTATGGCTGTGTTGGGTTTTCATTGCTATGCACGGGCTTTCTCTAATTGCGGGGAGCAGGGGCTATTCTTCGTTTTGTGATGTGCGGGCTTCTCACTGCGGTGGCTTCTCTTGTTGTGGAGCACAGGCTCTAGAGCGCAGGCTCAGTAGTTGTGGCGCACAGCTTAGGTGCTCCGTGGCGTGTGGGATCTTCCCCGACCAGGGCTCGAACCCGTGTCCCCTGCATTGGCAGGCGGATTCTTAACCACTGCGCCACCAGGAAAGTCCCAAGATAATACATTTCTCGATTAAGCAATTCAAAATGTATCTGAGATTTCAGAAAAATTTTATAATGAACTTATGAATCACTAAGCCTAAACCAGAGAGAACCGTGAACAAATCTGCTTCAAATGACATCCATGGACCCATGCTCACATAATTGCCCTTCTACCCATGAGTCCAACAGTTACATAGTATGGGAGCTGTGCCCATTGGTGAGTGATAATATCTCCCTAGACAGAGGACTTGTCCTTGTACACAACAACATTGCCTATATTCTGGGATCTTCTATTGTCCAGATTTTGAGCTCAAACTCAATCTCCTTTGGCTAGAAGCTGCCAAACAATTGACATAGCAGCTTTTAACCAACAGCCTCTCTGCACATAATAAAGGTATAAGGAAAAGGTATAACAGTTTCTTTAAACCATTTAAATGTCTTTGGAAATAATCCAAATACTTATCTTTTTATTGTTATGATAATAACTCATTGTCATTATAGAAAAATAAAGAAATATAGATAGATAAAAAGTTATAAATTATTCATAATCTATAGCCAGTTTTAAATTTGGGGGTTATATTTCCAAATGTTGATTCAATTTTTCAAAAGAGAGATTTAATTTAACACCCCACTTGCAGCTTGCTTTTTGTACACAGAATATTATATCAAGTATTTATTTCTCTTTTATTGCAGACTACATTTTTGTTAATTACATGGATTAACATTAATGACACTTGATCAGTTTCTTGTTATTAGACATTGTTTCAATCACTATTTTAAAAATGATAGGTGGATAAACATCTAGATATTGACATATTTATAACATGTCCTAAAGATAACACAACCATAACACGTCCTAAATAAATTCTGAGGGGTGAACTGCTGGCTCAAAGGATGTGTAAAAGTTTAAGACTTTTGATGAGCACTGCCCTATTATTGCTCTGCTAAAAAAGGAAAGTATAAGGGTGTCCATTTCCCTGTTTGTGCTATCTTGACACATTTGATAGTTTGGAAAATGGTATCTTGACTTATTTGATAGTTTGGAAAATGGTATCTAATTGTTTTAATTTGCATGTATTTGATTAACAGAGAAGTTTAACTTTTTTTTCCATTAGATCATCTTTTTTTTTTCATTGAAGTTGACTTAAAACCACCTATATTAGTTTCAGATGTACAACATACTGATTTGATATTTTTATAGATTAGGTACCATAAAAATTATTACAATATTATTGACTATATTCCCTATGCTATATATTACATCCTTGTGACTTATTTTATAACTGGTAGCTTGTACCTCTTCATCCCCTTCACCTGTTTCATCCATTCTAATTTTTAATGGGCCGATATATTTCTTCTTTTATGAAATGTCTTCTTATATGTCATGTTTTGCTTGATATTTAAAATTTCCATGTTTATCTTTTTATTGATATGATGAAATCCTTAATATACGAAGGATATATACAATGGTATTATACTGCAAATTTGTCATTTGTCTTTTACTTTTAAAGCTTTCAAATTTTGAAACCCACAAACCCCTTTTCTTATCCTTTTTCCTAGAAATGACTTCAATTTTTCAGGCCTCTGATAGCGAAATATTTTTACCATGAAAATCAGGGAGATAACACAGGCTGTAGCTAGAAACAAAACGTGGTTTTTGTATCACATTCCTGCCACCTAATTACCATGTGATCTCAGGAAGTAATTCAGCATCTCTGAGCTTCAGTCTCCTTATCTGTGCTAGACAATTTCTAATATCTTTTCTGGTTCTAAAATTTGGTGAGTCTATGAAATGACAAATATTAAAGTCTACATTTGATGTGCATTTATGTTTTAGAGGAGGATTTCTTTTTCAATTTTAATAAAAATTGAAAAGAAATTTAATGGCGAGAAGAGCCTGCTAAAGCAAATGATTAATTCAAAACATAAGCTTTGTGCTCAGCATAAAAATATAGTCAGTCTCAAATGAATGCCCATTTGAAAGGTAGGTCTGGGAGCCTATCTTCTGAGGGTAGAATGTTGTATTATAATCATAGGTTGTTAGAGTTCCTGAAAAGTTCTCTGAAGTTTACATAATCCACCCCCATTTTTCAGATGATGACACTAAAGTCAGAAAATGAAAGTGACTAAGTCACGCACAGAGTTAGATGAAGAGTTGAACAGGAATGCAAACCTCCTCGCTTCTGCTACAGCCCGTCTTTAGCTTTTGGATCCCACGCATAAACGTTCAATTTATGGAAAGCAAGTAAAGTCATATTATTTGCCAATATCATGTCATTGCCATGGTCAATACGATGTCATATAATTCACTGGACGGGACTTTCGCTAATCAGTGTAACTCAAATTAGCATTTGGGAACAAGGGCTATGGAACTGCACTCCCTGGCTTCAAAGTCTGGCCCTGCCCGCCACTGCTGCTGATACCTAGGCAAACTGCTGGAGCTCTCTCACTTCCGCTTTTCTGGAGACGACAAAGTGCCTAGCTCACAAGCGTGCTGTGGAGATTAAATGCATTCACGTGAGCTTCTTGCTTGGCCCAAGACCTGGGAAGGTGACAGTACTCAATAAACATCAGTGGTACACTGACTTAGATATTACAGTGTTCCCAGCATGGAAATCAATATTTCCCTCCATCCCTCCTTTCCCAATCTCACCTATAAGCAGAAGTTAAAAAGGATTATTATGGTATTTGTCTCTCTCTTTCTGACTTACTTCACTCTGTATGACAGACTCTAGGTCTATCCACCTCATTACAAATAGCTCAATTTCGTCTCTTTTTATGGCTGAGTAATATTCCATTGTATATATGTGCCACATCTTCTTTATCCATTCATCCGATGATGGACACTTAGGTTGTTTCCATCTCTGGGCTATTGTAAATAGAGCTGCAATGAACATTTTGGTACATGACTCTTTTTGAATTATGGTTTTCTCAGGGTATATGCCCAGTAGTGGGATTGCTGGGTCATATGGTAGTTCTATTTGTAGCTTTTTAAGGAACCTCCATACTGTTCTCCACAGTGGCTGTACCAATTTACATTCCCACCGTATGCTAACACATATATATGGAATTTAAAAAAAAATGTCATGAAAAACCTAGGGGTGAAACAGGAATAAAGACACAGACTTACTAGAGAATGGACTTGAGGCTATGGGGAGGGGGAAGGGTAAACGGTGACAAAGCGATAAAGAGGCATGGACATATATACACTACCAAAAGTAAGGTAGTTAGCTAGTGGGAAGCAGCCGCATAGCACAGGGAGATCAGCTCGGTGCTTTGTGACCGCCTGGAGGGGTGGGATAGGGAGGGTGGGAGGGAGGGAGACGCAAGCGGGAAGAGATATGGGAATATATGTATATATATAACTGATTCATTTTGTTGTGAAGCTGAAACTAACATACCATTGTAAATCAATTATACTCCAATAAAGATGTTAAAAAAATAATAATAATAATAAAAAGGATTATTATGAATAACCAACAAGTACTTTTTACAAAAGTTTTTAATGAGTTTCTATGGTGTGTTCAGAATGATGCTGAACTGTATGAGGAATAAAAGTTGAAAGAGAAACAATCCATGTCCAGGTGTTTCCTCTTACAGGAGGCATCCCTGACCCCTACTCCCATCAGGCCATGTTTAAACAATCCCTCCTCTATATTTCCTCCACTCAGTAAGACACCCGTTAAAAAATAAAACCATAGACCAAGATCTTTCCTAAATCAGACCAACATTCAGCTAGAACATCTAACAAAAGTTTCTGTCCATAACAGTGAACCATAGGCTTAAATACACAGTAATAGATTTATAAAGAAATATGCAAGACTGTAAGAAGAAAATAAACTCAAAAATTTTAAGGGATTTGGAAATTGACCTGCAAAAGAGAGAGAAGCTATATTCCTATAAACATGGCAATGCTCTCAAAATTACCTACTGATAAATTTAATGCAATTTCAACGTAAATGTCTTTGAAAGTTGTTACAATTATTAGAAACACCTTCTGAAAAACTCAATAAGGAAGAAGAGTCAAGGAATTTTTAAAGAAAAAAGAAGAAAAAGAAAGAGAAAGAGATTTGAGGTAAAAACTTATATAGTCTGATATTGAAAACAGTGCAATACTACAAAAACTGAAATACTGACTTGTTATTTTTTTTATTTGATAAAAGATTTTAAATCAGAAATAAAATGAGGATTATTAAGTAAATAGTTCTGATTCATTTGATCAACTATTTGAAGAAAAAAATAATAATGCTACACCCCTACTCACCACAAGGCCAAGTAAAGCACAAATAATGGTGTTAAATGAAACTAATGTATAAAATACAACAGTCCATCAGTGACAAATATCTTTCTAATCATAAAAGCAAATAAGGTAGCAATGATGATTAAGATTTTAAAGATTTGATGTAAACCAAAAACTTCTATTAATCCAGGAACATCATAAACAAAATTAAAAGGCAAATGACATACTTGGAAAATAACTGAACACGATTATAAAACACAAAAATAAAAAAGGCAAAGATGATACCCTGAGAAAACCATAATTCAAAAAGAGTCATGTACCAAAATGTTCATTGCAGCTCTATTTACAATAGCCAGGAGATGGAAGCAACGTAAGTGTTCACCATCGGATGAATGGATAAAGAATATGTGGCACATATATACAATGGAATATTACTCAGCCATAAAAAGAAACGAAATTGAGTTATTTGTAGTGAGGTGGATGGACCTAGAGTCTGTTATACAGAGAGAAGTAAGTCAGAAAGAGAAAGACAAATACCGTATGCTAACACATATATATGGAATCTAAGGGGAAAAAAAATGTCATGAAGAACCTAGGGGTAAGACGGGAATAAAAACACAGACCTACTAGAGAATGGACTTGAGGATATGGGGAGGGGGAAGGGTAAGCTGTGACAAAGTGAGAGAGTGTCATGGACATATATACACTACCAAACGTAAAATAGAGAGCTAGTGGGAAGCAGCCTCATAGCACAGGGAGATCAGCTCGGTGCTTTGTGACCGCCTGGAGGGGTGGGAGGGAGGGAAATGCAAGAGGGAACAGATATGGGAACATATGTATATGTATAACTGATTCACTTTGTTATAAAGCAGAAACTAACACACCATTGTAAACCAATTATACTCCAATAAAGATGTAAAAAAAAAACAAATAGGAATATTCAATGTAAAAAAAAAAAAGGCAAAGATGAATACACTGATAAAAAAAAACAGGCAAAGGACATGAATTTGCAATTCCCCAAAGAAGAAATGCACATGTACAATATGCATATGAAAAATATTTAACACATTAAGAATCAGACAAATGTAAATTAAAACAGTGCACTATCCCTTATTGACCTATCAAATTGGAAAGACTCAAAAACTAATATCATGAGGATAACGCGGTTGGGGTAAAAGTACTATATAAACTATGTGGGGTATGAAGCCATACAATTTTTTGAGGACAATTTAGCAATATTTCACAAGAACCTTAAAAGGGTAGAATCTATTTTCTTTAGCCATTCTACATGTTCTAAGAAAAAAACAGAGATATTCACAAAAATGTGTACACAAAGTCCCCACAATTGTTTAAATATTATTAAACTTTAGAGAATTATAATACACAGAAGATATAATGCAAGAAGCCACTTAAAATTATGGTCTTGAATATTTAATGCTGAAAAATATATTATTTAATGGAAAAGCATTTAGCACATAGTAAGTACAATACGATACGAACTTTATAAAAAAAGTGTTCATATTAGAGAGAGAGGGAAAGACAGAGATAGAAAAGAGAGAAAGACAGAGACAGAAATAACGGAGACAGAAACTGCAAAAGTCATTATGGAAATGTTAACTGTGGTTGATCTCTAAGTTATAGGATTATGGATGGTTTTATTTTGTCTTCAGAGATTTTCCTACATTCCAACGTTTCTGCAATGAAAATAGACTACTTTTGAAATCAGGAAAAGCAATTATATTTTGAAAGATACATAGGAAGAACCTACAAAAACGTTAATGGGAAAAAAACACACATCAAGCTTTTTGTTGCTGTTTTTATTCCTATTGTTTAGATTCCATAGAAACAGGAATTGATTTTGACCAAGAATCTGGTTTATCAGAGAGACACATTCACTCAAGTAAGGCACCCTGCCACCTGAAGGAGACCTATTGTAAACGTGGACACGCACACACAAAGAAAAGCAATTTTGCCAAACAATTATGTTTCAGGGAAAGCTTCCTGGGCCTGACAATTTCCCCAACTGCCTCTGTTTTTTGACTGATGGAGATGATGGCAGGAAGCTCTCAAAAGTGATAAAAAATGACTGAGAGAAATGCTGATGGATTTTTTTCCCCCTTAACTGTGCAGGACTCCAGGTAGTTTATTCTGCACCTCCTGCAACTTACATGCTGACACTGAGTATGTAACGTACGTAGCATACAGCTGAGTATATCCCCTGGGCTCCCTGGGGAGAGCTCCTGCCCTGAACTCTTGAGGGTCTCAGAGGAGATCCTATGAAGTCCCAGTGCACTTGAGTTCAGAACGGGTCATGCTAACATAGACCATCCAGCTGTAACGGATCAATAGTCCCAGCTTCACCTCACTGGTGCAGCTGGGATGGAGCCTTACTGAATATGGGCTCAAGACAGCTGGCAGTCAGCTGCGGCAATGTGGTTCTAGTATCAAACCAAAAATGCCTGTTTCGCCCTTCAAGCTGTCTGATGTCTCTGACCTGACAAGGCTCAGCGATTCAAACTCTCCCCCTTGATCCAATCCCCACCCTGATTTAGCCCCGTCCACCTTTCCAACTTCATTTTCTATCTCCACATCCACTCCTTCGACTCACCCACCCACTGTAGGCTCCTCATGTCCTCAAACAGGCCAAGCCTGTGCTGGCCCCAGGGCCTTTGCATCCGCTGTCCCCTCGGCAGTGGAATGCTCTCCTGAAACGTTTTACACTGTAGCTTCTGCTCCTTCAGGTCTCAGCTGCCTCTTCAGTGATCAACTAACCAACTCACCAGTGCTCTCAACGACTCATCTCTAGAGTCCAAGATATAACTCACTTCTGTTTTCTTCACAGCACTATTGGAGATGCCCTTGCTCACTATATCTCCACGTCTGGAACTGGCATACTAAAGACCATTCAACAAATATCTGTGGGGTGATTCACTAAATTAATACATTGTTGACTATACCCCCGAAATATATGTAGAATGTTATCACTCTCAGCATCTCCACTGCTACCACTGTGGTCCCAGGTACCACCATATCTTCCTGGATTTTCCCAACAGCCTCCTGAGTGATCTGCCTGCCACCACCCTTGTCTCCTCACCCGCGAAAGTCTATTCCCAACACAACAGTCATAGCGATCCTGTGTAGAAATGTCAGACCATGTGACTCTTCAGCTTAGGTTCCCCTGGGGGAAAGTTCGCTCGGAGCAAAAGCAAAAGTTCTTACAATGATGCACGAGGTCTGGGAGATCTCACTCGCCCTGATCGCTCCATCTCCCCTCGTCCCCACATTCCAGCCACACTGGCCAGACTCCTGCCACTGCTCGCTCCTGCCAAGAACATTCCCACCTTGGGCCATTTGCACTGGCTGTTTCCTCAGCCTGGGACTCTCCTCCCCAGATATCCACATGGCTCACTCATTCTCTTCAAGTCTCATCAACTGCTCTTCTCAGTGAGCAGCACCCTGACCGCCCCGCTGAGAACTGCACCCTTCCTAGGGTCGGCACTGCCCATCTGCCTGACTCTACTGTATCTTTCTCCCTAACACTTACCATCTTCTAAATCATTATATTTATGTTCTACTTCCAATTGCTAGATAGGAATGTAAGCCCTACAGAAGCAGGATTTGTGTCCATTTTGTTCACTGCTCTATCCACCCCCCGCCTCCGCAGCCCCCTAGAACAATGCCTGACGCGTTGTAGGCACTCAACAAATATCTGCTGAATGAATGAATGAACCACGAGAAGAAGAAATAGAACAGGTACTTATTTTGGCACCATTTGTGTCAAACATGTGGTGAAGGTCACTTCCTTATCTCTCTGCCACTGCTGCCCCAGAATTTATAAATGAAAAATGTCATGTCCCACAGTTAAACAGATGCAACTAAAATGCAACCACTGGATTTGATTGGGTGCAGAGTCCAGAAAGGGAGAGGTGCTCCTCTATGAGCTCCTGTCCCTGGGATCCCTTCCCACTAACAGGACACAGACCCCAGCAGCCGTGACAATCTTGGTGAGCCAGCAGGGTGGTGAGGAATTGTTAAGAGTAGCCCCCTGAACCTCAAATCTACAGAGGCATGGTCACTTGGCTGTCAAGAATCGATCTTAGAGTCACAGAATTGCAAAATGAGATGCAAACTTTGTGGCCCCTGAGTCCAACCCCCGCAACTTTACAGATGAGAAAACTAAGTCCCAGAGAGGTTAAGTGACCTTGGGGTCACCCAGGTATTTCCTAATCTTGGTTAAGGCAAGAGGACAAACGTTAAAGAATAAAACTTTTTCAAAACCATTTCTCTAACAAAGAGGCTCTTGCTGACCCCAATCCTAGCTGTGCTGATGCAGGATGTAGGGCTGCAGATTTACATGTCACAGCGCATTTAGAAATAATTCTTCTTGTCTGAGCCAGACAACACTGCGTATTTTAATTCTGCCAGTCGTTTCAGAGTTTGTGCTACCTACACCTTATTAAGTCAACCTACCCCCCAAAAAACCCAATTTAAAATAGACTGTCTCAAAAATTACATGTATATAATTTATGAGTTTTAAGTAATATCTATTCAGATTGTCACTTCTAAGAATCTGATTACAATTATTAGCTTACAGAAGAAAGACTGAAGCAAGCCTTAAAAGAAAAAAAGAAAACCTTGAAGGTGTTTCTTTTGGTTTCCCCACCTATCCCTGATATTATGATGCTAAATAAAACCATACAGATGATCTCCTGTGATGGGAGGGGGATGGGACGAGCCAAGTTAATAATACTGCAGACAAAGGCAGACAATTATATCTTATTTTTATTCATGGGCTCTGAAAGCATTTCAAATGCAGCACAGCCATCGCCAGTAACTGACATCTACATCTGTGTTTGCTTGTGGCATCCGTTGTCAAACTAACATTTCATTAATACATTTTTTTTTTCAGTTTAAATTTTAAAGCCTTGAATTTGGGCCTGCAATGGGGAGTTGCCAGGAATTACTGAGCTGTGTGGGTCTTCAAAAGATTGAACTCGTATGTAGCAACATAAAGTTGAGATCTTTGCTGGGGGTAAGTCTATGTTCTGAGACCCACCAAATTGGGGGCGGGGGTACTTCAAGTGATGTCTGTGAATAGGTATCCAGGCATAAACAGTTTTTCCTCTTCCCCGATGGCTTGGCAGGAAAATACTTAGGAACTCCTAAAAATGCAGTTCAAAAATCTTAAACACGGTTCACTTTACTGTTGAAGGAGGGAACGCAAAGGAACTAGGGGACAAGAAGACAACCTCAGAGATGGATGCAGAACATGGTCCTGAGCCTCCCATACTGCACAACTTCAGAGGGTGCCACTCACTAATTCCATGTGAACAGCACTCCCTGACTTTATGCAGTGACCCCACCTTTCTCCCAGCTAACCTCTCTCCTTCCTTCCTTATTTTCTACTTATTCCCATTGTTCAACATGCTGACATTTGTAAACCCATGAGATCAGTTCCAAGGGGCAAGATCAAGGGCTTTGTGCTTTACTATTAAAAAAAAAAAGTGCTGCCATCTATCAGTAATTCCCATCACTCTCTCATTTCCTTCATTCACTCATCCATTCTACAAACATTCACTGACAGCTTACATATTGCTGGGCACTGGCCAATGACAGAATCAAGTTGAATTGAGTCACAGTTCTACAGAGGGGCAAAGAAACCACATCTAATATGCAGAAACACCTCAGACACCAAGGGTATGAGTAAGGACCACCAGATTTCCTGCTGACATAAGGAAAAAGTAGTGAAGGGGACTCAAGGCCATATAAGCTGATTCCAGGACACTGCAATTTCAGACACTTAAGCAAAGATGAAACACGTCTGTCACACCATCTGAGGATGGTACCTGTGGTAGAGTGTTGGCAAAAATGCCCATAATAATTCTCCTCCCTGTAGCCTTGCCTTTGGGTAGTCCCCTACCACACTAAGTCTCATCTTGGCCATGTGATCTGCTTTGTCTAATAGGACAATAACAACCATCACAAAAACAGAGACATAAAAAGTGCCTGTGTGTTGGCACTTGCCCTCTCGTGCTGCTCTTGGGAACTCTGAAAACACTACCACGTGACCAAGTCTAAGCTAGCATCCTAGAGGATGGCAGATGTGTGGCTAATTCCCTCCATGCCCCACCTGACATTAAGCCACCTTCTCAGTCATATACGTAGGCCCTTCAAAGACCATCCAGCCCAGGCTGACCTGAAGAAACATAAGAAATTATACACATTTTTGTTATTTGACAATAACCTTGAGGGTGGTTTGTTATTCAACAAAAGTTACTGAGTCAGTACCTCACTCTAAGGCAGGGGAAACTCAAAGATACATCCTATGACAGTGGCCCTGATTGGGAAAGACTGTGTTTAATGTGCAATCCTAGACATTTTAATCCAATACTATCTAGCTCAGATCTTGGGGGAGAATTTGCTCTGTGTTTCTTGATTAATGAACATTTCAAGTAGCTACAGTTTCTGGCATCATCGCAAAGCCAAATCAACTAACGGTAGTTGAAAGCGATGTAATTTGGGGGGAAAGATAACATTTGAAAACATTTGTGGCAGAGATGCCTGGTCAGGAGAAGTTTCAACAACAAAAGCAAAAGTGGGAAAGGACAACAGTGAGTCTTCCTGTCATGGCTGCAGGGCTATGCTGCTGCCCGGCTCCCTTTACAGGACTGAAGCACTTAATCCCTCCAATTTTGAGAGTGTTGGCAGCTGACAGATCTCAGCTGAGTCTCTCTCTAGGAATTTCCCTCAGCTGAGGAGAAGCTGCCTTGCCCAAGGTCATGCCCCCTTCCTAGGATCACATCCAATGACTGGTCCCCCCTGGGTTGATGCAATCTGCTTATTCAAATGCAGGACAAGTCTGCCAGCCAAGCGCACTCCAGAGCTTCCTGTGGGATTGGCTGAGGCTTTAATTTTGACCACGTAGCAGTTCAACTTCTTCCCTTCCCAGTCCTGCTTCCTTCCTTTCTTCACGGGCATTGATCCTGAGATCACTCCCTCCCAAAATTCCTGCATGCTACTCTCTAAGCCAGGGTGGGCGTTCAGGTAAACAGGATCTGAGACACTCCCAGAAGCACTGTCTTGCCAGATGAGGAAAATAAAGGGCAGCAGTCACAGAAGGAAGCCATCACGTAACAGAGAAGAAAAGGAGGAAAAGGAGAAGAAGCCAACAGAAGCATGAATGTGCCACAGGCATGAAAAGGAAGCAAGGGAAGTAGCCTACGGAAAGAAAGTAGTGGATGAATGGGCTTACACACCCTTGTAACCGGCGCCCCACGGTTTGTCTAGCCCCGAGAAAGCAAGAATCATGTTTGTTCGCTTCGAGGAGAAGACCAAACCTAAGTCACAGGAGCCAGAAAACAGAAAAATAATAAGCAGGTGAAGAACTCCTCTCCTGGAAAAGAGGGGACAAGAAGCAGGAGAATGTGTCCACATATCAAACAAGGATTGTAAGAGGCAGAAAGACATCAACAGATCAAATGAGACAAAGACATAGGAATACAAATGGGAATCTAACAAAAGACCTGAAGGAAAGTGGAAATTATAGCAATATTTTGACTTTCTTGTTAATGAACATGAAAATTTTGAAGAAATAAACCACTCTCTAGAAATCACGAGATCACAGGTTGATTCAAAAGTGTAAAATCTGACTAGACCAAAATGCATCTAAGAAATGAAAAGACATCCAATAATTAGTTTCAAAAAAGCTTCCAGATCTACTTTCACCAGAAAATTGTTTCTAACTTCAAAGTTACCAATGACCCATATGCGATATTGTGTCCCAATTAAAGGAAGAAACGGATGTTCCCTGATGAGCCCAGGCCTGCTCTAGGGCTGATGAAACAGTGAGAGACAGAACACGGAAGTACCTCATTGTGGTAGAGTAAAGCCTTATATGGTAAGAGACGGACCCTCCAATGCGGATGAGCCATCCAATGCGGATGTGAGCATTTCAAGAATGCTCATGAAAATCATAAACAAATAAATAAAAACAGGATGCCTACTATCATTTTTTAAACATTAGTTACCATTAGACAGTTCTGCCAATAAGCTAACATAGAGAGCAACTGAAAATGAAAAGATCTCATTGGTACCTCTTTCATAAAACACATGGGTTGTATCATTTTACCTCAATTTCCCAAGAGCAACATTTCTCACACTTGGCTTCACAGAATCTTCCTAAAGGTTCATGGATGGGTACATTCTCAGGGATCCTCCAGTTCTCAATAGTGCTTTTATGTTTATATTTTTATTTCCATGATCATCTGAAATATAAACTTTTAAAAATCTAGAATAAATGAATGGGGAAAGCTGAATTTGGCCTGCAGGTCATAGATGATTATAACTGCGAATGGCCACATAATTTGCTCACAATTATTCCCAAGTATTATTGGATTTTCTTTAATTTAGTTTTTTATTGAAGTATGGTTGCTGTACAATACTATATAAGTTACAGGTGTACAATATAGTGATTCACAATTTTTAAAGGTTATACTCCATTTATAGTAATTATAAAATATTGGCTATATTCCCTGTGCTGCATTGTACAATATATCCTTGTCGCTTATTTTATACCTAATAGTTTATGCTTCTTAATTCTCTACCCCCATATTTCTCCTCCTCCCTCCCTTCTCCCCACTGGTAACCATTATTTTGTCCTCTATATCTTTGAGTCTGCTTCTTGTTATATTCACTAATTTGTTGTATTTTTTAGATTCCACATATAAATGATATCATACAGTGTTTGTCTTTCTCTGACTTATTTCACTTAGTATAATGCCCTCCAACTTCATCCATATTGTTGCAAATGGCAAAATTTTGCTCTTTTTTATGGCTGAGTAGGATTCCATTGTATACATCTACCACATTGTATATATATACAACATCTTCTTTATCCATTCATCTGTTGATGGACACTTAAGTTGCTTCCATATCTTGGCAATTGTAAATAATGCTGTTATGAGCAATGAGATTCATGTATCTTTTCGAATTAGTGTTTTTTCTTTTCTTTTTTTTTTCGTTCACATATATATCTAGGAGTGGAATTGCTGGGTCATATAGTAGTTCTATTTTTAGTTTTTTGAGAAATCACCATACTGTTTTCTATAGTGGCTGCACCAATTTATTAATACATTACATTGGTACAAAAATTAGTGTACTAATTGTTGAGTGCTGATAGGAAAAGAACACAGTTGCACATAAATTTAGCATTTTCATCAAGTGATGACATAAATGAAGGCTTTGCAGTAATGGAATGAATGACACTCAGAGAGAGAACTGAGCCTTCACAGAGCACGATATTTGAGATGTGTTGAACCGTATGACCCTGGGCTGAAGCAATCAGTACACCGTCACATCACAAGCACTGGTTTGAATTCAGCAAAATAACATTATTAACTACATGTAACGCATGCTGTTAATCTGACGTGTATTAGTTTTGTGGCTTATAATTAAGAGCTACCAAAAAAGAAGCATATTCCTAGTTATAAGTTTTTATATTTTAGGAATGTTATTCTAATTAACTTCAAGAAATAATTTAAGTCATTACACACTGTTCAAAACATTGTTTTCTTTTAAAAATTGGTCTACGCCTTACTGAGACTTAAGAAACACTGCTTTAGAGAATCAAATAAAATGCCATTAACACTAATAAAAGAGTTCAGTAATAAAGACAGATACAAAGTAAATATACAAAAATCAATAGCACCCTTAAGCACCAGAAATAAAAAGGTATAAAATATAGTGGAAAAAGATAATCACCATATTAGCAGCACAACAAAAAATAACCAGAAAAACATTAACAAGAAATATTCAGGAAAGGCATATGTTGGGGGAAAAAAACTATTAAAATGTAACCTAAAGACTCAAGAGTACTTGAATAAGTGGAAAGAAAGGCATTTGGGATAAAACTAAATAATGTTTAAAAGGCAATTATGCCAAAATTTAATTATATGTTTAACTCAATTTCAATTAAAGTCCACACAAGATTGTTACTGAAATGTAACCATGTTGGCCTGGAAGAATAAAACGGTGAGAATAGTCAAGAAAGTTTAGCAACAGTTAAATAAGAATGTGGTCCCCAAAAAATTATAAAAGTTAATTAATTTAACTAAACAGGTATCTTTCTACCAGAGTTCTTGGTGCCTTTCCAATGCAAATATGACCTGTATCTGAGGAAGAGGAGTGATAGAAAATTATGCAGTATTTACCAAGTGCATTTGACAAAGAAACTCTTCTTTATAAAATAGTCCCTATACATATTTCCTCTGCACCATAGAAGACAGTTTGAGAAACTCTAATACTACAAATGAGTCTCCTGGACTCTGTTTCTTGACCTCTTCACTATCAACACTCTTCCTTCAATCCACGTCAGCCATTCACACCATCACTCGCACCCAAGACCTTATCAGGACCAGAAATTTTATTTCCTTCAACAATTTCATTATAAGCCTCTAACATTCAAACCAATAGCTCTTTATACTTCTGGCTCACTGGCATTGCTTCACTTCTGTCACAATTCTTCTACCTCATAGAATAGTAGATCCATTAATCTACTATTTACTTTCTCATTGGTCACCAGCCTTCTCCCCTGTCTTAGATTAGATTCCATGTCTTTCTTTTTAATCATTTCCTTAACCTCGACCTCCTCGGTCATCTGTTCCTCTATATACTTTGTCCAGGCAAAACCCTAAGCCTTGTTGAACTCAACTCTTTGTTTTGCTTTGCCTTCACACAATTAATTGAAAGTTCCAAAAAAAAAAAAAAAACCAACAAAAGCACTAATTCACACAACTAGCTTAATGGACACTCCTATACATTCCTTTTAACTGTTCCCTCCCCAACTGAGAAGGCTAGTTAAACCTTCTCCTCTTACCTCCAGATTCCCATCGCTGTATTCTTACCACCTCTCATCTGATGACCCCACTTCACACTCCATAGAGAAAACAAACTGCCTAATATAGAACCACACTCATCTCTCCACCAACAAATCAACACACCAACCACACCCATCTTTTACTTCTTAAGAAAAAAGGAATGTCCATTCCCTATCAACGGGCAATTTCTATACTTGTCCTATAGATGCTATACTACTTGCCCCCTAAACGATCCCCTCTCTCTGACATCACAACTCTCTCCGCTATTGCATCTTTTCCATCCATGTTGGTACATGCTCTGATCTCTCTCATCTTAAAACATGAACATATGTACCCACAATACCCAAACAACAAAAACAAACTTCAACTTGTCCCCTGATCTGTCCCTCTGCTCCTAACCCATTTTTCTGTTACCCTTCAAAACTTCTCAAAAGAGTTGCCTACACATGTCTTCTCCACATTCTTACTTTTCATTCACTCCTCAACCTACTCCTCTCTGGCAGCCTTCTGCCTCAACTACTCCCATTGGGAACTGCTCTTTACTAAAGTCACCAACAAAAAAAACCTCTTGTTGAATCCAACAGATATTTTTCTGATCTAATGTTTCTCAGCAGCATTTGAAAGAATTAATTCCTCCTCTTGAAATCCCTATCCTAGGCTTCTGCTTTCTCATTGAAAGCGCCTTCTATCTCCCTGGGCACAATGTATCAGTCATCTTTGCTAGCTGCTCCATCTCCTTTAAACTCGAAACTTTAAATCCTCAGGATTTGGTCTGAGCCCCTATCATCCTCTCTTGATGATCTCAGCTGTGTTTATGGTTTCCAATATCACTTACATCCTGATAATTCCCACATTTGTATCTCCAGTCTGCACTGGAGACTTCTCCTTTGAACTCAGGACTCCTATGTCCAACCTCCTACTACTCACCTCCTCTTGGATATTTCACAGATATCTCAAGAACAACATGCCCCAAAGGGAACGCTTGAATTTCCCTCTCACAAAGTGACACCATCATCTACACAACTACTAAAGCCAGAAACTCTGTGATCATCCCTGAAACCTCTTGTCTTTTATTCCACTCTATTCTCTCCATCCCCAAGTATTATTATCTGTTTGAATATATTTCAGTAAATGCATGTCAAGTCCATCCACTTTTCTCCATCTTCACTGCTACCATCCAGTCACCGTCCTTTCTCCCTGGAGAAGCCTCTCTGGAGTCCTTGTTTCCATGTGATCTCCTCCACCACATTCTTCATAAATCAGTCATTAGATCATATAAAAATATAAATCCCATGTCCTGTCTCTGCTTAGAATCTGTTAGTAATGAATCCTTACACTTAGAAAAAATTAAAAATTCCTTAGCACAGCCCTCAGACTCTTCAACATGTGAACTCTGCCAGCCTCCTGAACTGCATGGTGTGCCTCTTTCCCCCTATTTCTCTACGCAAACCCACACTCCCAAAAACACACCATGTCCTTTTCCAAACGTAAGGCCTTGACTTCTAGCATTTATTAACATTTTTGGCCATTTCATTTATTTTCTCATTTAGTATCTATTTAATATCCAGAAAATAACTTTCACAAGTTCAGAGCCAGACCCTGTCAACCTCTTAACTGCTGTATCCCTTGCAATGAACATAGGTGCTTGGCCATTATAGATTCACAGTAAGTATTTCTGAAGTTACCGGGTGTGAACAGAAGTACTCTCCTTGCCCACATGCCACTTTCACCCCAAATGGGACTACCATATTTTCCTGCACTCATCTTTAGCTACTTTTAAAAGATAATTTTGTCACAGCCATGTCCCATTTCCATCTTTGTGCATTATTAATAGCAACTAGATCAGTATTCATAAACTTTTTATGAATTTTACATGCATTACCATAAGAAACCCTCAGGGTGCTTATGACAATTTCAAAAGCTACTTCAATGCATTGATCCATAATTACTATTCATCTGGGTCCTCGATTTACCAAAAGACATGTTTATGCACTAAATATGAAAAAAAATAGGCATTACAATGAAATACGATCTCGCAAAGCACGTTCTGTGTATGCAGCTAGGACACATGGATAAAACAAATACAGTAGAATTCAGTTCACAGGGGGGCTAGAACACAAGGCTGGGAATCTGTGTCAGCAACAGTTCCCTGACCTCCCATTCACCTCCCATCAGATGTTCTCAAGCATCATCACCTGCAAGTCCCCAGGTCAGCCTGGCAAGGCGCTGGCTCTCACCAGCAAGAGGTGAAAAGACAGGACGCTGCAGTGAGGAAGCCGCTGTCCCCAGAGCGGGTTTGCATTTCAGGCACCTGATGCTGAGACTTCTGACACCTCTGTGTCCAGGCTAAGCTTTGGGAGTACAGACCATTTGGACTAGCAGCGCTGTTGAGTCTCTCAATGAATATTGCTCCACGGCATTGCTAGGCTCAGTAACACCTGTGAATATTTATTTTCCTAGCCTGTTTTATTGTTTTCTCCCAGACACTGTCTTCCCTGTGGGTTCATGAGCAGAGCAGTATGGCCCAGTGTCCTGGAAAACCGTCAACGAGACATTAAGAATATATGGATGCTTTCCGGGGTATGTGAATCCTACTGCAATACAATACGTTTTGACAACAATCTTTGTTTTATGTAAGGATATCTGGGGTTATCTGGATGAACTCTTTATAACAGTGCTGCTGTGCAATTTTTGTGCCCATCTTTGTTTTTTATTTATAAAGCGATGTGCTAAGAGGTTATACTTTAAGGACCGTTAGCAAATAAGAAAGAGGTGGACTTGACTGATAAAGCATATGTTCAAGGCCAAATGAAATTTATGGCACACTGTCCAAAAGAAGACTTAACGATGGTTCAGATACAGAAAGTGGAGGCAAACGCGTGGTCACACCGCAGTTGGTGGTGTACATGTGCCAAACCCAAAGAACCTGTACCTTAGAATCCGTGCTCTCTACATGCCGCCACTGCAGGTTGAATTCCAGCACACACCATCATTGGTCATGTTGAATCAATGAAATTAAAATTTGAATTTTATTGGCCTGTGGTTTTGTTTATACTTAACTAGTCAATCGGTTTGCCTTTGTAGATGTATAAGAGCTATAATTATAGGGAACATATACCTGATTTTATGTTTGTACGTATTTAAGAACTGTTAGAACAGACATATTTAAATCAAGGTCAATGTTTGCTTGTTGCCCTTTAAAAGTTTATGAATACTGATCTAGTACAAAAGGCATGATGTTTAGAATCAGACCAATCTAAGCTCAAACCCCAGCTCTGCCAGCAACTAGCACTGCAGTCTTTTGGAGCAATTTACACATTCCCTTTGAACCAGAGTTTCTCCAGAATGATTGTAAGCATTATGAAAAGTGATGTATGCTAACCACCCAGCCCACAGCTGGTGAGAAAAAAAGCTTGGTTTCCCTGGACTTGTTGCTCTGTAAAACCAGCTAAAAAACTGAACTCAATAACCACTCAGTGTTCACCCATTAATGGCACAATACTACATTATATTAACCCTTTATATTTTTATAACACAGTTAAGTGTGAACTGAGAGTAACCTTGGAGGCAAGCAATTAGGCATTATTAGTCCAGTCTTGTTGAAGTGGAAGATGAATTTTAAAGCAGCTGATAAATTAGGAGTTTGGGATTAAAATATACACACTACTATATATAAAACAGATAAGCAACAAGGACCTACTCTATAGCACAGGGAACTATACTCAATATCTTGTAATAACCTATAATGGAAAAGAACCTGGAAAAGAATATCTATGTATGTATAACTAAATCACTTTGCTGTACACTTGAAACTAACACAACATTACAAATTAACTATACCTCAACAAAAAAAAGCAGCTGAGAGACATTGAGAATCAGTGATACACCATCAATGGTATAGTTTGCACTCAGCTCCTTTAAGTCTTTTTACTCAAGTGTCACTGTTCTCTTCACTAGACTACATCCAGATTATGATCAAAGGAGTCCTCTAGCATTCCCTGGTGGCGCAGTGGTTGAGAGTCCGCCTGCCAATGCAGGGGACACAGGTTCGTGCCCCGGTCCGGGAGGACCCCACATGCCGCGGAGCGGCTGGGCCCGTGAGCCATGGCCGCTGAGCCTGCGCGTCCGGAGCCTGTGCTCCGCAACTGGAGGGGCCGCAACAGTGAGAGGCCCGCATACCGCGAAAAAAAAAAAAAAAAAAGGAGTCCTCTAAATTCTTTCAATGTAATATTACACTGTGGTCTGCTGATAGGTACGTGAAAAGGGCCCAGCTATTTCATAAATAATATACAACAACAAAGCTGAGAAAGAAAAGCTGTACAGCCATGGCAGGGAACACTGGCTTTAAAGCAAGGGCACTGATTACTGACCTTGACAATTTCATTTTTCCCTTTCTCCTTTCATCATTTTTCTCACAATTGCATCCTTTCAGATTTTAAAGTCTATTACGAATTCATGCTGCAAAGAGGTTGTGTAATGGCTTTGGAAATTATATTAGGTCAGAGAAGAGTTATTCTTTTTCTAATGACCCAAGATAATATGAGGGATAAGCGGTTTAAGCTTTCACCATGAAAATACAGGTACAGTTGAATTTCCATTGAAACTGGGGGAACTGCTCACTCTCTTCTTTTTTACCCAAGATTGGCTATGAGGGCCAAAGTCCAAGACTGGCAAACACTATTGCCAGAGAAATTTCAGGGTCCAAGCAGACATAAAAATTCCCAATTAAGAATATGCCAGATCCTTCTAGTGCTGACGTGAAAAGGAGGCCAAGCCAGCACTAGCAGCAAACCCACAGCTCCACCAGCACAAACGTAACAGAAGCAGAAACATAGGGGCAGGGTAAAGGGTAGAAGGCTACAACGCTTTGACACACGATGCCACATTTGCACACACCCACTTCATTAATACAATTTAATTCCTTCAACATGCATTCAAAGATGAATCAGAAGATGTTTACCAACTCATACATATAATAGGGGAAAAAATTAAAACCACCTAATAGTCCAAAAATAGTGGAATGTTTATGTAACTTACTCTATCCTCGTGATAGGATACTGTGCAGCCATTCCATTGACGTTTACAAAGAATTCTAAGGACATAGGGAAGTGCTTTTGACATGATGTCCAGTATTTTTTAAAAGGTGCAAATATTCAGTGTCATCTCAACTGTGTTTAAAAAAATTAAAAAATTAAAAGTATGTGGGTGAATAGAAAAAAAGCTGGAAGGAAATACATGAAAATATATGTTATAATTTTAGGTTGGTGAGATTAGGAGGAAATTCTTTCTGATTCATATTTTAGCTGTATTTTCCATCATATCTGAAGTGATCATGTTCCTTCAGTATCAGTAATAATACTAAGTGACAGAACTTCTACAGAACTATTAACATTTCTTGCATCCACTGAAACAGAGCTGAGCTCCCCTCAAAAGAAGACTTTGTATCACCTGAAGCCAAAGAAAGGTGTGTGTTAATGGAATAAGGGCATTAAAGATCTCTGTCGGCTCAGAGATGACCCCAGACTACCTTCAGGAATTCCCACCCTCCAATTTCATGCCTTTTAGAGAAGGATTTTCCTCTGTTAGCCCCTGCATGGGGACTCAATAAAGCCAAACCTGCTATTACTGCATTTTTTTTGTTGTTTTATGCAACAAAAACTGAACCAGTTAGCAATGATGATGTTGGAGATTTTTAAGAGATCTTGGTACAGATCTTCCCCAGAAAACTAGATTTTCCCTCATCTAGAAAATCATCCAGCAGTGTTAATTTTTTATTTATGAATCTTTTTATGAATCTTAAAAAACTTTTCTAAAGGCAGAGTAAATATGTGCTTTAAAAAAAATCCCTGGAGTTTCTCTCCTAGAACTTGCACCCTTCCCCTTAAACATAGGGCCTTCCATTCACCTCTGACCTGCCGTCCCCTTCCCACTGAGTCCTACCCCTATTCCTTCCTACTTCCTTGATCCTTTAACCCTTCCTCATCCTCTAACCCTATGTTATTAAAAATGATTATTTTGAGTAAGTTTTGTTTCAGTCCACAAGTTAAGAAGTTTATTCCGGAATGTACTTTGTTCTCAGATAAAATTTTGCTGCAAAATAATAATAATAATACCAATAGAGAAAGGAACAAAAATGTCATCTAAAATAAGCAGCCTACTTAGTGGCTTCATTGATTTACATCCTGGAGTAAAGTTCAATTTCCTGTCATAGACCAGCAACAAATATCTGGATGGCAGTATTAGTCCACATACCACATTTTGAGTTACTTCAGGGGAGAACTGTGTTTGAAGGTGACTTATGAGTTGGTAAGCAGCAGCTAGCCAAGCAAAGATCTAGAGGAAGAATTTCCAGGTAGAGGAAATAGCTGGTGCAAAGGTGCTTAGGTAGAATATGAAAGTTAAGTAAGTATGATATAATTCAAAAAGATATTGATACATGCACCCCAGTGTTCACTGAAGCACTGTTTACAATACCCAAGGCATAGAAGCAACCTAAATGTCCACAGACAGAGGAATGGATAAAAAAGATGTGGCACATATATACCATGGAATATTGCTCAGCCATAGAAAGAACCAAATAATGTCATTTGCAGCAACTTGAATGGACCTAGAGATTATCATACTAAGTGAAGTAAGTCAGATAGCATATGATATTTGTCTTTTTCTATCACTCATATGTGGAATGTAATTTTTTAAATAGAACTTATCTACAAAAAAACAGAAACAGACTCACAGATTTTGAAAACAAACTTATGGTTACCAAAGGGGAAATGCTGCAGGGGCAGAGGGATAAATTAGGAGCTTCGGATTAACATATACACACTACTAAAATAGACAACTAATAAGAACCTATTGCATAGCACAGGGAACTCTACTCAATATTCTGTAATAACCTATACGGAAAAAGAATCTGAAAAAGAATGAATTTATGTATATGTATAACTGAATCACTTTGCTGTACACCTAAAACTAACACAATATTATAAACCAACTATACTCCAATAAAAAAATTTTAGGTAAAAATATGATAGAATTATTAAGTGCAAGTGAATTTTGGAAGTCACCTAAGCTAGAGTATCCTAAAGCTCCACAGGACGTTAAGTGGTACTTCATTTTAAAAATGCTCCCTGCTCAAGTAAGTTTGGGAAAAGTTGAGCTAATTAAGTTTAAACTGTTTAAAGAAAAAGTCACTCAGCTGCTAGTGGGCACTGGGAATCTCCAAGTGTTCCTTGGAGTCCAAGTTGAGATATGCTTTCCAACACCTAAAGTTGAGGATACTGAGGTTCAAAGACATTTGATGACTTGACCCACATCCAGTGGTGTGCTGGTAAATGTTTAACAACCAACTCTCCTCCTCCCTCCTGTCCCCAGAATACACATACTGTGATGGGCATACTCTTAGGTGACCTTTGTGATCCCCAAATTTTGATGCTCACGCTTTTGCGTATGTTCTTCCACTTGAATGTGGGTAGAACCTGTGACTTGCAAAGCTGATGAGATGTCGCTTGTGTGATTAACTTACAGAAGACCCTATCTTGCTAGTAGACTCTCACTAAAGAATTTCTTTCTGCCTACTAGCTTTTAAAAAGTGGCCGTGGTATTCCCTGGTGGCGCAGTGGTTGAGAGTCCGCCTGCCAATGCAGGAGACACGCGTTCGTGCCCCGGTCCGGGAAGATTCCACGGAGCGGCTGGGCCCGTGAGCCATGGCAGCTGAGCCTGCACGTCCGGAGCCTGTGCTCCGCAACGGGAGAGGCCACGACAGTGAGAGGCCCGCATACCCCCCCCCCCCAGAAAAAAGTGGCCATCCCTGAAAGCAGAACCTGAAAAAAAGACTTGGGTACAGGAGCTTCTGGGGAATCCACTGTGTGTGTTATGCTTCACAATAAATAAGTCAACACCAATAACAACAAAGGTCTTAAATGTAATAGCTAACACTTATTAAATGCTTTCTATGTGCTAAAAAAAAAAAAATAAGTGGCCATGTGGGAGGCCCACAGGGCAAGGAGTGAGGGTGGTCTCTAGGAACTGAGAGCAGCCTTTAGCTGACATCCAAAAAGAACCCAGGGCCTCAGTCTTACAGTTGCAAGGAAATGAGCTCTGGCTACAATCTGAGGGAGGCTGGAAGCAGCTTCCAACCCTGTTGAGCCTCCAGATAAAAACACAGCCCACCTGACACCCCGATTGTAACTTTGGGAGACCCTGAGCCTAGAACCCAGCTAACCTGTGCAGGACTCCTGACCCACAGAAACTGTAAGATAATAAATATATACTGTTTAAGACAATAAGTTTACCATAATTAATTCTGTAGCAATCTATACCTAATATAGACATATATATGTACACACTTTTATTATAGTCTTACTGCTATAAAGGATGTGTAGTACTACAAATAATAAAATATGCAATAGTCTTTATTATCAATTCTATATAGCCAGTTGATTCTCACAGAATGCTATTGTTGATTTTTTCTGAATTCCTGAATCCATAGACAACCTATTGTTGCAACCGATGAACAAGCAAAGTTCCAACATGAATGCTGGTTGACATTCTTATTTAAACTAATGAGGAAGATGAAACAAAAAAGACACATTTCAAAACTTTGTTCATTTTATGCTGAGAGACATTTTGCTGAATTGGAAAATAGTTTTTGAATCCCAGAAGACTACTTCCTCCATTTTTCTGTACTATTCACAAGGTATCTAATACAGAAATGAAACGCTCTTACATTTACTCTGTATTATTAATACTTTCTCTGTCACTTTGTTTAGTCTAGGTCAGGAATCAAACATTTTCTGTGAAGAACCAGACAGATATTTTAGGCTTTGAATGCCATATATGTATGTGTCATGTATTCTTCTTTGTGTATTTTTAAAATTCGTTTGTTGCTATAACCTTATAAAAATGTAAAAAGCATGCCTAGCCTTCTAGCTATATAAAATCAGTCCTGAGCTGGGTTTGTTCCATGAGCCATGATTTGTCAAACTCTGGTCTAAACAATCAACAAAACAATAAATCAAATACACTCTGATTTGTATCATTTGCCAATTTCTGTGAAGCAAATACTTCCAGCATGGCCAGTTTGAAGCTACTGACATGATGTCACTATATGTGGAGCTGGGAAGAAATGCATAGTAGCGCACCATTTGTCTTAGTCTGCTCAGGTTGCCGTAACAAAATGACACAGATCAGGTGACTTGAACAACAGAAACTTATTTTCTCACAGTTCCAGAAGCCGAGAAGTCTAAGACCAAGGCACCGGCTGACTTGGTCTGCAGTGAGAGCTTTCTTCCTGGCTTGCAGGCAGCCCCCTTCTCTCCATGATCACGTGGCAGAGAGAGCAAGCGAGCCAGGTCTCTGGTATCTCTTTGTATAAGGACGCTAATCTTATCCTATCAGGACCCCACCCTGATGACCTCATTTAACCTTAATTACCTCTTCACCTATCTCCAAATGCAGTCATATTGGGGGTGCAGGCTTCAAAGGATGAATTTTAGGAGGACAACATTCAGTCCATAGAACCATTTCATAGCATTTCCACCACACAGATGCAAGATCACAGATAGTAACAGTAAAATGTAGAAAAATAATTAGGGGATGATGAGTTTTCCGTATTTATTACCTTTGTTTTTAATATGATTTACTTAATCATAAATTGATGTAATTTAGTTTTAATATGGGCTATGCTAAACTGGCTCTCAAGATGCCTGAAAACATCATGCTTGGCTCTCACAAGCCATTTCAAGCCAATTCCAGACAATTCCAGCACATCACTGCCAAAAGCAAGTTAGTGCCAGAGCTGGTTCTAGAATCCATATATTTTTTTTAATTTTTATTGGGGTATATTCGATTTACAATGTTGTGTTAGTTTCGGGTGTACAGCAAAGTGAATCATTTATACATATATCCACTCTTTTTTAGATTCTTTTCCATATAGTCCATTACAGAGTATTAAGTAGAGTTCCCTGTGCTATACAGTAGGTTCTTATTAGTTGTCTATTTTATATATAGTAGTATGTGTATGTGAATCCCAGTCTCCCAATTTATCTCTTCCCCTCCTTATCCCCTGGTAACCATAAGTTTGTTTTCCCATTTTTTTAATCTAGTGTTTTCTTTCTCCTTCAGCAAATTGCCAAGACAACATTATTAATACCTGTATTGCCTAATATCAAAAGGCAATGCAATCAACCTATTGTGCCAATTAGTTTTTTTCTTAATTTCTCCAGGTTTTAACAGGTATGAAGACGAATTGATTTTTATCCCACAGCCTATAAATCCCTGACTCACTCAATTATGCATGATTCCTGTACAAGTTTACTATTTGCTTTCTCGCCAGTCCAGAATTTTCCTGACAACATTTTGATTAAGTATCAAAGAAAGATTATAAACCAGTAGTTTCCCAAATATCTATGCACTGGAATCAACAGAGGAAGCTTCATAAAACAATACGCCTGACAAATTTAGTCATATATCAGAATTTGGGAGGGATGGACCCCAAGAATCTCTATTTTTAACAAACGCTGATGTTGATTCCAATGTAACTAGGCCAGCATCTGTTGTCAGACAAACATTTGAGAACTCTTAGTATAAACGATAAAATTACTCTAAAGAACATGCCTTTCAGCAAGCTCAATATTTCTTATTCCTTCATACGCCTTTCTGGGGGTCCTTTTCAATCTTATCTGTATCAATCTTTACAGTAATGCTTTGCTTCCATCCTGTGGACAATATGAACAAAATATAATTTTACTAGTTTTCTCATAAAAGTTAACAAGGCAAAACTGTAAGCGTATGCTGTTTCTCCAAAATGTTTCCAATCTTTCCCTTCTGTTTCCTTTGCATCTCCCTGAATATTCTATCTTCTTTATCAAATTTGCTCTTAGGAAGGGATTAGATAAGCTTATTCATACTAACATGTAAATGACTAATATGGGAACAATCTCAATTTTGCTCTCTCTCACAAACTATATCCCATCTCATCAACAAATCCTATCAATGTCATCATGTATCTATCCAAGAAGCCAACCACTTCTCACCAGTTTTTCCACTAGAACTCTAATGAGGCCACGAGCCTCTTGTGCTAAACTATTATAACAGCATTGTAATGGATTCTCCTGGTTCTACCTTTGCCTCCCATTAGTCTGTTCTCAACACACAATCAGAATGGCACTTGTGAGGTATAAATAAGTATGTCATTCTTCTGCTGGAAACTCTCCAGTGGCTTCCTATCTTACTCAGAGTGAAATCCAAAGTCCTTAGTTACCATGCTCTACAAGAACCCACACGATCACCTCTCTGCTCACCTCCTACCCCATCCCCTCTGTCACATGCTCCATCTACACGACCACACCTTCCCTGACCAGCCCACATAAAAGAACACACACATCCTACATCTCCCCATCATTTCTTCCCACCCTACTGCATTTCTTTTTCAAAGCACTTGTCATTTGACATACTATTTATTATTGTCTGTCTCTTCCACTAGAAAGTGAGCACCATGAGAGCAGCAGTTTGTTTTTGTTCATTAGTTTTGTTCACTATAGCTTTCCAGTACCTGGCACGGTGTCTGGCATGCGTAGTAGTCATTTAATATTTGTTGAATATAAATAATTGACCAAGAGGTAATTTTTTTTACCTTCCCACAGGCATTTCTCTCCACCAACTGCCTATGTGTTCTCCATCGACCTCTGATGGCCACCCTTCAGCACATTGGATTCCTCTCAATCAGGACCAGCTTCATAACTTGTGGGGCCCAGTGCAAAATGAAAACATGGGGCCCTGTGTTCAAAATTATTATCAAAAATCTCAAGATGGCAACAGCAGAACATGAAATCAAGGGCAAGGTCTTTCTAAAGGCAAGACCCTGTGTGATTATACAGGTTGCTCACCCATGAAGCCAGCCTGCTTTCAGTTCCCTGAACCTGCCACACTTGTCCTCGTGCTGGCCCTGCATGCTGCCTGACCCACCTTCCCCTTCTCCCTAACCTAGTGGTCCCAGATTGTCCCTCAGGGAGGCATTTCTAAGCTCCCTGGGATAGATTTGACCTTTTGCATTTCCACTGTGTATTACCTCTTTCATAAAACCTTCACCCTTGTGATAACTGTGTTGATTCTGGTCTTCTCTGCTAGGCTATAATGTAGCTGGTAATGTATTATGTAACTGTATTCCCACCACAGAGCCTGGAACCTAGTAAGTACCAATAATTCCTTGTTAAATTGGCTGAAATGACGAACAACTTGCTGGTTGTAGAATTTTAGATATTATGAAGTAGACTGGAAAGGTATTTGGATCATCAGGGAACTCTCAGGCCGTATCAAAACTGGCTGTAATGGGAAGAGACTAGGACCCAAGCAGTCTATTGGGAGTTTCTGCCTCAGGCCTAGGAAGGTGTGGACATAGGACAGTGTAGGTCATAACAACTGATACAGCTTGGGCAGCCTTGGCAGTGAAGCATGTAACAAGAGGAAGAGGAAGACGTTAAAGTTAGGAAAATGCAAGCCTGAGAAGAAGGCATATAAAATCAACAGTATCCCCAAGCCATGCTGAACCTGAGACTGCCTTGTTGGCATCTTGATTTGATACACAGGAGCCATGAGAGGCAGCCAGGCATCAGGACTTTCTTGGCAGTGATGGTGTCATGATTCAGTCAAGAGCATCAAAGGGAAGGGGCTGCATAACATGAATGCAGGTGTCCTACCCTCAGCCCGGCGTGCTGAGGTGCCAAGGACAGTCTGAAGCACAGTTAAGAATCAAAGCTGAACCCCAGCCCCAGGAATTGGAGAAACTCTTTAGCACTTAAAGACTAACTAGAACACGGAGCAAATAGGTGGAAACTAGGGTCTCAGCTAGGTATTCCATTCCAGAAGCCTGGTGCTAGAACAACAGATGAATTCCAGATCCCAGCCACCAGCTGGTGCACACAGGTTGGCTCTGGGACGGAATGAGGCTGGCGCCGAGGACAGAAGTCCTCGGGTGCTCATCAGTACAAGCAAACAGAAGGCACAGCCAGGGCAAGTGGGCTTTCCTGCCTCCCACAATGTGACTTTCTCACCCAGGTGAGTTCCAGATAATTAGTCTCACCAAGTAGATTCCAACCATTCTAAGTTTCCAGCACTGCACTGTAGAGGACACTTAGTTAACTATCTCCGTACTCATTCCCAATTCCTTCCTTGCCTACCTTCTACTCAAGAGTTTGAAAAAAGTGAAGCAATCAATTTTCCAACATCCTTTGCAGCCAGGGGTGGCCATGTGATACAATCCTTTCCAGTGAGACAGAAGAGCTTGGCTCTGTGAGGGCTTTAGGGAAAGTCTTTTCTCTCCCCATTAAAGGGACAGACGTAGCTGCCACTTCTTTTCCCTTCCTCCTACTTTGAAGAATGTGATGTCTGGAGTATAGAAGCCATCTTGCAACCATGAGGCAAGCCTGAGGATGAAAACCAAACATGCTAAGGATGGAAGGAGGAAAAATAAAAGAGCCTGGATCCTTGACAGCATCACTGAACCAGCATCCAGACATCTTGCTATGTGAGAAAGAAAATTACAAACACCGTATTATAGCAGAGAGCACACCTACAACCTTCACTTACACCACTGATTCTGTAGTTACAGAAATCAAAACATGCAACATTAGAGAGTATTTCTAAAATGATGTGCAGTGGTTCAGAGTCGGGCACTGGCTTCAAACCTGAGTCTCATTGCCTATTAGATGTGTGAACTTGATCAAGTTTCTCAATCTGTCTGTGCTGATGTCCTCAATGGAGAATAATGTCCTCAGTGGAATTATAACGGAAGCTACATTATGGAGTAAGTGAAGGGTTAAAAAGAAAAACGAATAAGCTTTTAGAACAGTACACAGAATACGGTAAGTGTTCAGTGAATATCGTCAATTACAATGATAGAGCTGAGAGAATAAAATTAAAAGATTCAGAAAAGGGGCCATCACCACTAGCTCTTCCCCGTTTTTTATTAGCGAAAGTACAGTCCTACAGTCTTCCTAGTACACATTACCCATGGCCTTCTCTTTCTGTATTACACAGTTGTTTTTTGTGTTAGCATCTAATTCATATATGCATTTTAAAATGGAGAGGGATAGAAAATATATTGACTACTTAACACCGAGAGACTCATCAAATCAAGATCATCTTTCCAAAAACAATCAAAACAAATAAAACAAAAGCATCTACAACATACTGCCTCGCTGACTGAACCTCACTGTTATCCCCTAGGTTTCTCATACAGTTGCAATACGAAAATGTATCCTTCACAATGTGGATTCACGGCTCACAGATCAATAATCCTATGCGCCTTGATAGAGCTGGGAGAATAGGATGCTTGCAGCTTGCTCATAAACCAGGTACATAAAACCCCAACTACTAACAAGTTAGTAGTATTCAGTTGCCAATACAAAGTGTCATGTTTCATCTATTTTATTCATGAACTTAACAGCCCATGAAAAAGACCTATTTACATTTCTGTTCTGTTATTTAACTACCAACAAACATATCTCCCCACGCCCAGCAAGAAAGGCCTCCAATATCTGCCCACTACAAAGAAATTACTCAGAAGAATTGGAGACACTTTCATTTCCAGCAATAAGGCAGAATAAATATCCTGAGAACTGCCTATTTCATAACAATGAGTGTTGTCAGATAAAATATAACAAACCCGTTTCGACAAATGAATATCTGAGCTTACAAGGATAGAGAAGAAATTTGCAGTCAGCAAAAGGAAGGGGGAACTAGCAACCACAGACATGAGTGACTGATGACCAAATGACCACCAGATTTCACTGTTCAGGAAAGAAGAGAAGGATTTAGATTTTCTCAAGATTAGAAACAAAATCCTTAAGTAAAGCTGGGACTCCTAAAGAATCGTGCATGCATTAGGGAAAATGTGGGCTAAAACTTCATCTGCCCACCAGAAAAGGGAGATGGATAAGTAATGCGCCTCTCCTGTACGTATAAAAATATCCCCCTGAATTTGTGTAATCATAGGCCTAGACTGACAGTTTCAAGATCAAATCTATTCATCTTTGTAGCATGGGATAGATACTACAGGTAAAAATATTAACATAAAGTGGGCTCAAATTAGTAGTTCCCAAGTGTACCTGGAAGAAGCAAAAAGCCCTATGTTATCCAGCCTTATGACTAAATTAAATTTTTTAATTAAATCTTAATTTAAAGTTCAGTTCCTCACATTAGTCACATTTCAAGTGCTCAATAGTCACATGTGACTAGTGGCTACCACACCGGACAGCAGAGATAGAAAACATTATACTTCCATCATTGCAGAAGTTTCTATTGAACACTACTGGTCTGTACATACACACTCTTAAGCCAGGCTTCATAAGATCCCCACAGCTAACTGGTACTGAAAACGAGTTCATAATCCACAATTACTAAAAATAAAAAATACACGGAAATAAGGCACCATGAGTGAGGGTAAACAGAAAAAGAACAGTGGAATAAAGCTAATAACAACTTGGATAATAGAATTTTCCAATACATATTATAAAATACATGTTTTAAATGTTTTAAAATTGAAAACGGACTCAAAAATGTAACCAATTAAAAAGATGCTATCAAAAGGGGTCAGGGAGATTTGAAAAAGAACAAAACTTCTAGAAATACATATGTATGTATATATATGTGATATATGTGTGTGTGTAATCACTGAAATTACAAACTCAGTGACTACAGAAAGAATTCATTCACTGGCAACACAGCACTTTCCACAGCAAGTATAGAAATATGGGTAAAAGACATGAAAGGCAGAGTGAGGAAATCTAACTGGAGTTCTAAGGGAGAGAGAAGAGAGAGAATGGCAAAGAGCCAATACTTGAAGAGAAAAGCTGAATATTTTCCAAATTTTATGATACTCACCCCCCCTCAAATTGAGGAAATTAATACCAAACAGGATAAATATAAAGAAATCCACACCTGGATAAATCTTTTTTTTTTTTTTACAGTTAAAAGACACAATTTATTTTGTCATTGTTCATAAAAGAAATGAATAAATCTTAATAAAACTGCAGATAACCAAAGAAAACAAGATTATACAGACTAGAAAGCATCACAATATTCAAGAGAATATTGACGACCACAGCAGCAGATGTCTCCATATCAACAAAGGGAAGCCAGGAGGCTGTGAGATAATGAGATAATGATAATACTGAGAGAAAATAAGTGACAACCTAGAATTAAATATAGAGATAATTCTTCAAGAATAAGATTGAAATAGTCATTTTCAAACAAACAAAAACTAATATATTTACCACTAATAGTTCTCACTGAAGAAACTTCTCACGGATACCCTCTGACAAAAGAAAAGTAAGCCAGGACAAAAGAATGACAGGTAGAAAGGAATGGTGAGCAAAGACCACGTGGGTAAATCACAACAATGACTATGCAGTATAATTAGTTTGGGTAGTGACGAAACAAAATAGAACTAAAATTCTGAGAAAAGCAACATAAAAGACAGAGATGGCTGGACTTCAAGCATTCTAAGTAAGGTCTGTTCAGAAGGGGGATAAAAATAATAACTTTAGATTTTGTTAAGCTAAGTCTGGATGTTAAAACTTGAAGGATAACAACCAGAAATAAAGTGGATAACTTCAAAGCCAGTGAAGTGATAAAGACATACTAGGAATGATAAAAACCTAATTCTGAAGGGCAACTTTTTGGGGGAAGGGAGAGGCCATGCAATTGGAGTGGGTACAATCCCTCAATTAGATGAGTAATTGTTACATAAATAAATGTTTTAATTCCTAAATCAGATGCTGGCCACACGGATATTTCTTTTGTAACATTTCACTTGTCTAAAATACTTAATAAATTAAGACAAACAAAATGATATGCCTCACTTGAAAAATATCTGCTGTACGAAGAAGTATTAAAAAAAACCTCACAAGATGAAAGTGCTTTCAAGTTTATGAAGTGCTTCTATTCTCACTGCCTCATCTGATCTTCACAACAAGTGGAAAAGAAAGTAAGATGAGTTTCATATTCTCCATTTTGCAAACAAGGAAGCAACAATGACCAGGGCAGTGAATCCCCTTCCTAAAGTCACACAACCAAAAAGTAGCAGAACTTGTCCTCCGTCTAAGTCTTCTAACTGTAATTCAGTGTCTCCCCAGAACACAATGCTACCTTGCATCTGTCAAAAAATTTAAAGACTACTTTATAGAATCAGCAAGCCCCGTAGAAATGGTATTTTACCTGAAAAAAACTCTGAGTATTAACATAAGAATATACTCAAAAGGAATTTAAACAAGATTTATGCACAAGGATGTTCACTGAAGCATTATTTATAAAATTGAAAATGACCTAAATATCTCACAATACGGAAGTGCAGAGAATGGTATATTTGTGCAATGCAATGTTACACAGTCAGGATAAACCATATTCTAAAAGAATATGTGTATCTTAGGAAAATGCTAATGATATAATATTAAGGGGAAATATGGTAAATATTAACACTGTAATATCCATTCTTTTAAACTACAGATGTTGATGTAAAAAACTGGCAATGATGATAGATATAGGTATATTGAAAGCCTATAAGTAAATGCACCAAAACATGAACAGTAATTATATCTGGGGTGGAGGGGTGGAAATCATCAATGATTTTTATCTTCATTCTCTAAAATGGACACATATTGCTGCTCTAATCTGAGCAAAGTAAAATTAACAAATTTTAGAACTCTCTTTTCACAAAAGCACCAGAAACTTTAAATATCTTACTCCCCCACTGAGTTAAACAGCTAAAAGAAACCTGCTAAGAGAAACCATGCTAAGAGAAACCAAAACCAAAAGAAAATAAAACAAATCAAAGATGAAGATAAAACATTTTTGAAATTGCATCATATGAGGTCTGGTTCTCATTATCGCTGGGTCCTAAACGAATAGGTTAACTGGCCTCAGACATATAACTGAAAACCAAACACAGAAGGACACTAATGCCCCAAGTTTCTGGAGTACCAACACTATTAGCTGAATATCAAAAAGGTTGCCCCCCCAAAAAAGGCACTCCACTCCAGCTGTGACATTTCCTCTATAACAGTTGTCTGTGCCACTGAAAGGTCAAATGATGTCTCAGAAAGTACAAACCACCCAACTACAGAGACACATCATATCTTCTAATCCTAAGGCTGTAACCTGAACCAGGACAAATTAGGGACCCTTCCAAACCATCTACAGTTCCTAAATCCAGGCATGCAAGGGCAGTAACAATTTTCTTGTAGAAGATACTCGTTCTGAGTCTCTTCTGCTGACTCCTAAAGAAAGATCTAATTTAATTTTAAAGTTCAATTCACAAGCCAGCATCCAATACTACAGGCTGTCACTTCCCCAAACTTTTGTGTACCCATCATCTAATATACCGTGATGAGCTTCTGATCACTTCATTTAGTTCTATACTGACAATGTCTTAAGTAACTATTCAGCAGGTCACTAGAGGTCTTGCTGAGGATGGAGAAATTTTAAGATCTTCAATCTTGTTTTCAGGTATAACGTCCCTGCCATCAAAATAAAAGCAGTTAACGGTTTTCCATTTCTTTTCTGTTAGACAAATGGTGAGTGGAGAGGGGAATGAAAGCTGGAAGCTAACATATTAGGTGATTCGTCCCTTTATTTCAATCAAACGTTCTTCTCATATCCTTTATTCAAGCCCTCTCCTGTTTCTTTCTTCCTCCCCTGCTTTTCCTTGGCACTGTGAGCCTGAATCCAAGCGGTTCAGGACAAAATAAGTTTGGAACTCAGAAAAATCAGATGAATCTAGCTGAAGTCAGTAAAGTGGATTTTTCAGAGACAACCCTGGTAGGTCAGGCTCTTGCATAGAGACTCAGATCTCAATTAGGTACCTTTGGGTGGTCACAGTGATGGTGGTAGTGATGATGATGGTATGATGATGGTGAGGGAGAGGAGGAAGATGTTGAGAAAGAAGTGATATGAGCTGGGAAACTCAGCAAAGATTAGCCTATGAAACAAAACATATTTGTTACACAAACACCAAAGTGACTAAAATACAACCGACGTCAAAGGAAGACAGTACAGACCTAATTATGATGTGAAGTTTAAATTAAGCTTAACTTTGCCATTTATTGAAGACAAAACCCCTGTCTCTTCCACCTTCAATGAATGTCAGGAAGGTACAACACAACAAGGACATTCCTGACATCCAATTAAGGTATTTACCGGGGGCTTCCCTGGTGGCGCAGTGGTTGGGAGTCCGCCTGCCGATGCAGGGGACACGGGTTCGTGTCCCAGTTCGAGAAGATCCCACATGCCGCGGAGCGGCTGGGCCCGTGAGCCATGGCCGCTGAGCCTGCGTGTCCGGAGCCTGTGCTCCGCCGCGGGAGAGGCCACAACAGTGAGAGGCTCGCGTACCACAAAAAAAAAAAAAAAAAAAAAAAAAAAGATATTTACCGGGAAGCAAATAGTTCTGTACTTCACTGCTTGGTTTCTGAAACGTTCAAGTTAACACTTACAAACCTACACATGATGTACAGGATGAGAAAGGAGCATTAGCTGGCTCAGGTGATTCTAATGTAACCTGTACTGTGCTAACCCAGCAAGGGAATCTATTTCTATTAGGTTCCAAGAACTCACAAGAGGCAGAGAGCAGAGTGGGGGAGGGCAAAATCTTCAGGGCAACATATTAAGGATAACTTGAGAGCTTTTTTTTGGATTTTATTTTATTTTTTTTATACAGCAGGTTCTTATTAGTTATCCCTTTTATACATATTAGTGTATATATGTCGATCTCCCAGTTCAGCCCATGACCCCCACACACACTTTCCCCCCTCAGTGTCCATACGTTTGTTCTCTACATCTGTGTTTGAGAGCTTTCTAATTTAAGAACTATAAACGGGCTTCCCTGGTGGCTCAGTGGTTGAGAGTCTGCCTGCCGATGCAGGGGACACAGGTTCGTGCCCCGGTCCGGGAAGATCCCACATGCCGCAGAGCGGCTGGGCCCATGAGCCATGGCCACTGAGCCTGCGCGTCCAGAGCCTGTGCTCCACAACGGGAGAGGCCACAACAGTGAGAGGCCCACGTACCGCAAAAAAAAAAAAAAAAAACTATAAACTGGCCAACTAATTTGTTTCTAAGATAAATCACTGGGAACACACAATTCCTCAATAAACATTGCAGACAACACAAAATACACCTCATCTCATACTCTGGCCAAAGGGAGAAATAAGAAAAGTAGAGGGAAAAAGTGATGAAAAATATAAATCAAAGAAGAAAGAGAAAGGAAAAGAGAAAGAGGTAGAGTGTATGGATACAAAAGAGAGGGAAGAAGAGGAGAGAATTGCAGAGAGGGGAAAGAAGACCAGAATAAAATCAGACTGTGAGTTACGATCAGTAGACTGTCACATAAATATATTAATTAATTAAACTGGTTTTGCCAATCCCAGCTTTTCATTTCATCAGTGGACACTCCCTGTTATCACTGCCCTTTGAAATGCTGATTAGGTCTTCAGTATGAAGTCATTCACTTAAAGCCCCTGTGTTCTCCAAATGTTTTTTCTAGCTCTGAATGGGTCATATTTCCTCTGGCCAAAGCACTCCATAAAGTCTGCAGGAGGAAATAATTCTCTTTGCACCAAGACCAGAGAGCTTGACTAAAGCCGTAGTTCTCAATCCTTGTATTAGAATCACAAGGAGAGCTTTAAAAGAAAATACTGACGCCCTGTCTGCTCTGAACTAATTAAATCAGAATCTCCGAGGACTAGTCCTCAATGAGGAAATCTTATGCTCTGGGTGGAAAACATTGTTCCATCCCCTCAAAAATGTAGAAGGGCTTCTAGAGTGTAGGTTCCTACACTCTAGATTTTATAATTATGATATATATAATTATGTTTTTTCTCTGTTTTCAGCTGGGTTCTGCAAAAAAGAAATGAGTTTCTAAGAACCAAGTTCAGAAGCAGGTTTTCTCTGCAGACTTGTGTCTACCTGACCTTTGTAACGTGTGAGCAAAAGAGGAGCTAAAACCACTGAGAAAGCTAAGCTGCAGCAGGAGTTGTGTGTTCAATGACCCCTGAAGCACAGCTCAGCTTCACCCCGCCTTGTCCACTGCCAGGCCCACCCCGGCAGCTCAGCACCTTTTAATGCCTTTTACCTGTTCATTTTAGTCCAACAAATAAACCGTTCCAGAGAGGGTGCTAAGGTTTCAAGGAAACTAAACTGCTAAAAATCAAAACAAAACAAAAGCCTTTTAGAAACTGTAAACCGTAAGAAAATTGTCCTTAAAACTGACCCTCTGGGGGCTTCCCTGGTGGCGCAGTGGTTGAGGGTCCGCCTGCCGATGCAGGGGACGCGGGTTCATGCCCCGGTCCGGGAGGATCCCACGTGCCGTGGAGCGGCTGGGCCCGTGAGCCATGGCCGCTGGGCCTGTGCGTCCGGAGCCTGTGCTCCGGAATGGGAGAGGCCACGACAGTGAGAGGCCAGCATACCACAAAAAAAGAAAAAAAAAAAAAGGGCTTCCCTGGTGGCGCAGTGGTTGAGAGTCCGCCTGCCGATGCAGGGGACGTGGGTTCGTGCCCCGGTCCGGGAGGATCCCACATGCCGCGGAGCGGCTGGGCCCGTGAGCCATGGCCACTGAGGCTGTGCGTCCGGAGCCTGTGCTCCGCAACGGAAGAGGCCACAGCAGTGAGAGGCCCGCGTACAGCAAAAAAAAAAAAAAAAAGAGAAAAAAAAAAAAAAACAACTGACCCTCTGCCCTCTGGTTCCATTGGCAGAATCCCAGAACCTGAGAGGTGGTTATCGCTGAGACAACCCAATTCTGAGAGAACCACAGCATTATTTGTACATAATCCATGGACATCTTTGAGCATTAACAGGACAGTGGAGGAATAAACAGGCATGAAGATCATTATCAACTCTGGGCCTGGTGTGAAGACTCTCAACACAGGATGTTTGAGAACTGACTTCGTGTCGTCGTGTATTCCTTTATTCTGCCAGCTTGGAATTTTTTCTTTACTTTGGTTAATAGTCAAGAGTGCTTTACTCATTGCTAATTGGAGACACGGTCCCTGCCCTGCAGGAGCTGGAACACTAAGTAGAGAAACCAGAAATAGAGAGGAAACAGCTAAGTCAGGCTTTCCCCAGAGTAATCACGGGAGCTTTTGGAGCTTCAATCAGAGATGCCCTGTGAGAATGGCCAGCGCTCTCAGACATGGTGAATTACTGCCTTGTGAGAACTAAACCAATGGGTATAACATTTTTCCTACATATGTCGTTCAAAATAAATTTTGATCCTAAACCTTCCCCTCAGCTACTCCCTTATGCTCCTTTATGAAAGAAAAATAATCACTGGCATTGATTCTCCTACCTTCCCCCAGAGAACATCCGTTAATCCTTGGCAGGACACTAAGAAAGGACATGTTACAGCCCACCAGAAGGAAATGTCCCCAAAGGGCTAACCGTGCATGTGTTTCTAAGAAAGAGAGGGACAGGGGTCTGGGCTGGCATACAAAAAGCAGCAGAATGTAATTATCTGGAGCCGGGGTCTTGAGGTGAAGCAGACTCAGGTCTACACTTAGCTGCATGACCTTGAGCAGGATATATCACCTCTCCAAGCTCAGGTGTCTCCTCTGTCAAATACGTATGATAAGATTATTTAATTCAAAGGATAACAGTGGATATTTTACAATTTACTAACGAACGCAAAATGCTCAGCACAGTGCCTGGCACGAAATAAATGCACGATTGATTCACTCACGCAAGAAATATTTCATGAGTATATACAAGGTGCCAGGCAACGTTCTAGGGGCTGGGACGAGAAACACGACACAAATTCCTGCTCCTGTGCTGCTTACCATCTACTGTTATGGTGTAGAGCGTTTCACGTGGTGGTGATTGCCATGGAGAATATAAAAGCGGAGACGGGGGACAGGGAGTGGGGATGATACACAGTTTGAAATAGACCTTACTGATTTGACAACATGTCAAATCAGGAAAAACCTGAAGAGGTATGGGAATGAGCCATACAGAGGAAAAAGCCACTGCAACAGCCTAGAGGGAAAAGTTTGTCTGGTGTGTTTCAGATAAGTGCGGAGGTAGGAGGGGCAGGAAGAGGCTATGTATGGGGAAGGTTAGGAGGAGATGAGAGCCAAGAGTTAAGGGCATCGCCAACTAGGGAGGGCTTTGAAGCTTGGCTTTTACACTGAGTGAAGCTGAGGAAGACGTCTGGGATAAGTGACACGATGTGATTTACACTCTACCAGGATCCCCTTAGCAGCGATGTGCAGAAGAGATGGGGGGGGGGTGTGCAAGAGCAGACACAGAGAGGGCAGTGAAGAGACGGTTGCAATCATAGAGGTGACAGTTGATGGTGGCTTAAACCAGATAGTGACAATAAAGATGGGGAGAAGTGGTCAGATAGATTCCGGATCTATTTTGACGGTTTAGTCGACAGAATTTGCCACTGAATTACATGTGCAATGTGAGAAATCGGAATCAAGGATAGCTCCTGAGGTTTTAGCCTGAGCAAATGGAATGACAGCCTTTAATTGATGGGAATGATGGACAGAGAAGCAGGTTGGGGAAGACAGGTCATGGGAAATACAAGAAGCTCAGTTTTAGATGTAAGTTGTACATGCCTTCCATACACCAAGTGGAGTTATAAAGTAAGCAGTAAAGTGTGTGAATCTAGGATGGAGGGGTCAGGGCTGGATTCACATGTGAATGTGGGAATCACTAGTATATAGACAGTATTTAAAACCATGAGACTAGATGAGATCAGCAAGGAAGGGAGTCAAAACAGAAAGAGAAGTCCATGAAGAGCACCTGGGAGCGTCAATGGTCAGAACTCAGGAAAGCGAGGAAGAACCAGCAAAGGATACTGAGAAGAACTGGCCAATGAGGACAACCAGGTGATATATATGTAACCTAAACTTCCTTTAAACTTATTCACTTAATTATGCATGCCCCCCATGTACCTACCCAACTAGTATGGCAAAACAGTTCAGAACATGAACTTTAAAATGCGATAAACTTGGATTCAAATCCAGAATCTTCCACTAATGAGGTCTGTGATGCTGGGAAGTTCTTTAACCTTGCTGAGTCTCTGTTTCCTTGACTATAAAGTGAAGAGAACAATGCTAATTTCATAGGATTATGAGGAATAAAGGAGACTTTGCATATAGAGCATAGAGCTGGGTAACCCAGATGCTTGAAGAATAGCTACATCATATATAAATCAATGAATTTAGAACATTCCCTCACACCATACACAAAATAAACTCAAAATGGGTTACAGACTTAAATATTAAGACATGACACCATAAAACACCTAGAAGAGAACGTAGGCAAAATAGTCTCTGACATAAATCGTAGCAATGTTTTCTTAGGTCAGTCTTCAGAGGCAATAGAAATAAAAGGAAAAATAAACGAATGGGACCTAATCAAACTTCTAAGCTTTTTCCCGGCAGATGAAACTATAAACAAAACGAAAAGACAATGTATGGACTGGGAGAAAATATTTGCAAAAGATGCAACCAACAAGGGATTAATTTCCAAAATATAAAAACAGCTCATACAACTCAATAACAACCCAATCAAAAAATGAGAAGACCTAAACAGACACGTCTCCAAAGAAGACGCACCGATGACCAATAAGCACATGAAAAGATGCTCAACTTTGCTAATTATTAGAGAGGTGCAAAACAAAACCACAAGGAGGTACCACCTCATACCAGTCAGAATGGCCATCAGCAAAAAGTCTACAAATAATAAATGCTGGAGAGGGTGTGGAGAAAAGGGAACCCTCTTACCCTATTGGTGGGAATGTAAAATGGTGCAGCCATTATGGAGAACAGTATGGAGGTTCCTTAAAAAACTAAAAACAGAATTACCGCATGATCCAGCAATGCCACTCCTGGGCATATATTCGGAGAAAACTCTAATTTGAAAAGATACATGCTGCTATGAACATGTCCAATGTTCATAGCAGCACTATTCACAATAGCCAAGACATGGAAGCAACCTGTGTCCATCAACAAATGAATGGATAAAGAAGATGTGAGATATATATATATATATGTGTGTGTATATATATATGGCTACAGTTTTTGAAATTATTACTCATTAAGCACTTTTTCATCACCTACAGGGGATGCAAATAACACAGTCTCAGGCACTGAGAACAGCATTAAATCTATCAGAGAACAAAAGATGAAAAGTTCAAAAACATTATACAGACCACGGTCCCCAAGACAAGCTCATCGAAAGAAGTGGCCTTTTCCATTTGATTGATTCAGTCTTATTAGCAAGTGGGACAAGCAGGGCACTCAAGTGTTTCAAGAAGGAATGAATGAGAGACTGATGTGAAGAAACACTTAAGAGTTTGTGGCAGGGAGAGATCACTGGGAGTTGAAATGGACACTGAACACTTCATGAATGAGATGGGGGAAAACGTTTTAGGTAAATTTTTCCCACTGAATGAACCACAATTTACATAAAGAGCCAAGATGAAAGAGAAAATAAAGAGAGTCTGGATTATAAAAAACTATAGCACTGGGATTACTGAGTAAGCCTTGGAATCTAAACAGAGAATCCTTTTGCCTTGCTACGTTTTGTATTAAGGAAGTTTGTTTTGTTTCTCATTTGTCAATCCCAGAATGCAATCTCTTTCACTCATGAATATCAGAAATAAAAGTGAACGGTCATTGAGCTCTAACTTGGGCCAGGCACTCTTGAATGCAATCTACATTCAGTTACTCCTCAAAACAATCCTCCAAGATAGATACTATTATTATTCCCACTTGATCGATGAAGAAGTTGGGACAATACAATTTTAACTAACTCTACTAAGTACTTAGCAGAGCCAGGACTTGCACCTCTACTCCAGAACTGAGCCCTTAGCTATTACAGTGTGTCCTGAGGAGACTATATGAGTGCATAGGTCCAAACACTGACAAGCGCCAAAGAACCTGTTAGGTAAAGAAAGCCATGGAACAGAGAATTTAGTCAAATTAATGGTAAAGATGATAATCAATATCATTCCCCTGACTGACTTGATTTTGAGCAAATCCATTTTTCTAAGTTGGTTTCATAGTTCAGATATTTGTAAACGAATGAACAAAATACACACATTCCAAAAGTACCCTAATCTCTGAGTGAAACTGAATGTGCTTGTTCTTACTTTGGAACATCAAAACATCTCTAGATCTTTTTTCTTCTCTCTAAAGGATGAGAATTGTTACTAGTTTTGAAAACCCATTAGCCATCTTTATTTGCAAGAAGGCTTTTGAAAAACATTTGCACCTGTTCTGGTAGAGCAGCTTCTATGCAATGATGCACCTCCTTAGAGAAATGCTTAGTGACTATTAATACATGCACAAAATGGAAATAAAACAAAATGTGGTGTACTAAAACCCATCGAAGCAACTGAGCAGAACGCCAAACACGTCTGTTTTCCCCAGAGTGATGGGCCAGAACAGAGACGCCACACCAGCCACCTGTGCCCATGCAGCTGGGACATGGGGGTGAGCGTGAACAAGCATCTTGCATTGTGTTTATTAGCATGTTCCATGGTACATTATCTCTCAGGTAATGGTCCACGGGCCCGGCAGGGTTACACACTACCGATGTTCTAAGTCTTAATACTCAAAGGACTTCTTTTTTTCTAGGTAGGGAGTATTTTTCCCCACTGGCCTATTCAACCTGCAGTCTCATAGCCTTAAAAAATAAACGAGCAGCATTAGATATTTTCTGATTTGCAAAGTGATAACATGCGCATGGTAGAACATTCAGAAAATACAAGTAAACACAAAAACCTATAAAAGTTACCTGTATTGCCACTCCCCAGGGGTACCTCCTTAGATTCCAGCATTTAAAAATCAAAGTACAACTAAAACTAGCACCGGGGACTTGCAGGGATGACAGTGTCGTGGCTGACTAGACAGTTTCTTTTACTGTTCTTTTAACTTTGCTATAAAGTCATTCTGTGCGTCTTTTTTTTATGTGAAAGAAGATATTAGGGCTTAGTTACAATTCTTTTTATAGTGAGAAAATAAAGGTTTAAAGGAGGAGATCAGGACCACCCAGCTGCTTATCTGAACAGAACTAGAACTGCTGCGTTCCCAGCACCAGGCTTGGCCCTCTCTGTACTCAACTCTCCAAGGTGAAATCCCACTGTTATAAATTCATGGCTTTGGGTCTTTACGGCATTTTGCTTTTCAACAGTGCCCTATAAGTTCACAATATCCTAGGAAGGGAGGAAGAGCTTAAGCTTTGAGTTACAAAATTTCAGTGAGTATTCTTTCCAGATGCAGCCTCTCAGGGGAGCCAGAGAACGCTGACAGCCCTACACGGCACCCCCTCGCCCAGGACTCTTCCCGCCTATCACAGCCCCTAGGATTCTGCCTGCTTTCCTTTACGTCTTGAACTCTACCGCCTCCTGTCTTCTCCTGGGGTTGATACTAATAATGTCAATTCTTTATTGAGTGTTTAATGTATGCCAGGTGCCATATTATACATACATTATCTAATTTAACACTTAGGATAGCCTTGTATTCAGTTTATTATCTCTATTTCACAGACACAGAAATACAGGAGGCATAGTCCCAAGGTCATGGAAAAGTAAATAGTGAAACTCAGATTTGCATCTAGGACTGTCCAATTCTAAACTCTTCTTGTTTCTGGATACTGAGAAGGATGAATTCTTCCAGGGTCTTGCCATGGCTTGCCTTTTATTGTTAAGAGTTACTACAGGTCATGAAGAACCTAGGGGTAAGGCAGGAATAAAGACGCAGACCTCCTAGAGAACGGACTTGAGGTTATGGGGAGGGGGAAGGGTGAGCTGTGACAGGGCGAGAGAGAGTCATGGACATATACACACTAACAAACGTAGTAAGGTAGATAGCTAGTGGGAAGCAGCCGCATGGCACAGGGATATTGGCTCGGTCCTTTGTGACAGCCTGGAGGGGTGGGATAGGGAGGGTGGGAGACGCAAGAGGGAAGACATATGGGAACATATGTTTATGTATGACTGATTCACTTTGTTATAAAGCAGAAACTAACACACCATTGTAAAGCATTTATACCCCAATAAAGATGTTAAAAAAAAAAAAGGGTTACTACAGATCACTCTGGAGAAATCAGACAGAAATATCAAAACAACCAATAGGACTTTGGATGTAAATCATCTTGATTTCAAGGTTTAGCAACCCAATTTAGTAGCTGTGCTCCTGACCTTTGGCAAATCACTTGAATTTCAGAGCTTAATTTCCATTTCTCCAACTGGGAGGATCTAAGTATTTTACTCAAACCTATGGTGTCTTTAAAATTTGTCATTCAAACCTGTATACTTTTGAAAGGGAAAGGGGGGGGGGTGCTATTAATCATTGTGGTGTGACAACAGGTATAAAACAAGACTTGCCAAGGCAAATCAGTACACATGGTCCTCTGTTAAGGTCAAATAACCTCCTGAATTGCCCAGCATATAGTTGAGGATCACAGTGTAATAGACTCCTTTTTTTTCCCTGTATAAATGAAGCATTGAATAGTACAGTGGTTTTTCAAACAGGGGCAATTTTGCCTCTTAGAGAACACTTGGCAATGTTTAGAGACATTTTGGTTGTCACAACTCCGGGAGGGAATGCTATTGGGATCTAGTGGGCAGAAGATAGATAGGCTACCAAACACCCTACGATGCACAGAACAGGCCCCTACGAAAAAAAATGGCAATTATGCCAAGGTGGAGAAACCCCCAAAATGCACTTTCCATTAAGGCAGCAGAAGAGAGGGTAGAGAAGTTCTGATGTCAAGGACAGAAGTTCACTTGGCTTCTCACGGTTTTATCCTAGGTCAGCCGAAACATGGCGCTACTGAAATCAGTCCCCTTGGAATTCAAGAGAAATGGTATTCTTTTGATAGTTTAATTACTAGAAACAAAATTGCAAATGGGCCTACCACCACTCTGAAAGTATCATCTAACATCTCAGAGGCAACTCCCTATGTAAGGAATCAAGAGGCCAAGTACAGCGTACATAATGCAATCTGCATGCATTCAAAGAACAGCAAGCTCGCATGCAGTCAACACAGGTGCTTCTCTAAAGGTACAACATTGTAATTAGCAATAATAAAGCCTTCATCTGACCTGCCTTCCCTAGGACATGCTCTGATGCTGAAACAAGTTTAATTTTTAAGACCTATGCCTAAAATGAAGCAACTATTTGGGGAACCAAAATTCTCTGAGCGTGAATGAGCAATTACCCTCAACTGTACGGGCCATAATTAATTGATCATTCACTCATATTTTCACACTCAGATAAACATGAAAGAGATATTAAAGATTTAAAAAGCTCTGTTCAGATTTGCAACCCTCCCTTACCCCCAATCAGGCCAAGCTTCAATATTCAGTGTTTCCTTCAGTCTGTGCAGCTCGGCTCAGGAGACTGGCTGTAAGGCTGGATATATAAACACATTTATCTCAACTCTTAAGGCAAATGTAGCTCATTAAAACACAGTTACAGGGCTTCCCTGGTGGCGCAGTGGTTGAGAGTCCGCCTGCCGATGCAGGGGACAGTCCGGGAAGATCCCACATGCCGCGGAGCGGCTGGGCCCATGAGCCATGGCCGCTGAGCCTGCGCATCCGGAGCCTGTGCTCCGCAACGGGAGAGGCCACAACAGTGAGAGGCCTGCGTACCACAAAAAAATAAAGTAAAATAAATACAGTTACAAGCAAAACATAATCCCTCTTTCTCTGCAGAAAGGGCACTTTGTAGTTTGGGTACACTTCTGAAGGTCTAAAAACTTTAGGAAAGAGAATATTTTTTTTCTTAATTCCTAAGTTTCTCTCTGTACTATCAGCCAGCAGATCCCTACCAGGAGAGGTTTCCTCCTGCTCATCACGAGGGTAAACAAGTTCACACAGCTTCACAGATCACTGCTGATCAGTACAATGTCCAGCTGGTCTACTGCAGGGGCTCCCAAAATTAGTGGCCAGTTTGGGCCTCCTACAGTGGTATCTCTTCCAAGCAGGAAAGGGATAAAAGGAGCAAGTTCAGAGGCCCTCCCACACAAAGATGTCTTTTCTGACACAAGTCTATTTATCAAGGCAGAAAAAGTACAGAGACAAGAAGGAGTGATGTCTTCCTGTCACTGCAGATCAGGGAGATAAAGTCAAAGTGATACCAGGCAGGGAGACTGAACAGCTGAGATGTGGAGAAGGTTCAAGAGATAAACCATCTTGGGCTTCCCTGGTGGCACAGCACTTAAGAATCCACCTGCTAATGCAGGGGACACCGGTTCGAGTCCTGGTCCAGGAAGATCCCACATGCCGCGGAGCAACTAAGCCGATGCACCGCAGCTCCTGAGCCTGTGCTCTACAGCCCACGAGCCACAACTACTGAGTCCACACGCCACAACTACTGAAGCCCGCGCACCTAGAGCCCATGCTCTGCCACAAGAGAAGCCACTGCAAGGAGAAGCCTGCACACCACAACGAAGAGTTGCCCCCGCTCACCGCAGCTAGAGAAAGCCTGTGCGCAGCAACAAAGACCCAACACAGCCAAAAGTAAATTAAATAAATAAATTTAAAAAAAAAGAGAGAGAGATAAACCATCTTGAGTTTACAGAATAAGGCGAAGTTTCTGCTTTCTACCAGGAAAGTCCCTCTCCCCATCTGCTTTTCCATCTCTTAAAAATGAACCTTTTTTTAAAAAAAAAACTTTCTTCTCAGATAGCCTCAGATAGAATTAACCACTCCCAATTTGGAGCGCTATAAGAGAAGATATACAGTTCTATTATATTCATTGGACTAAACTAATACATTTACTTAAATGTATGTTTAGGGCATTTTTAATTTCCTACTGCCCAGCACTGTGTCTTGCACAAAATAGGGCATAAAATAAAGTTCTGACCAACTGAATTGAAATTATATGGGAACCATATCCTGATGCTGTATTGGTGTGTACTGGCTCTGGAGTATAGTCAGATACATAATGGTTAATATCTCTCAAGCACTTACTAAGGGCCAAGCACCATTCTAGGTGCTTGGTAGTTGGCATACGATAGTATTATTTCCACATACTAATTGGACTACAACCGAGTAAGATCGGTACTCATATCTCTATTTTAGAGTCAAACAAGTGAAGGCACAGAGAGTTGTCTGTGGTCGCGTGACTTATAAACGACAGGTCAGGATTCAAAGTAGGCATTCCATTTGTTAAGGCCACATTCTTAACCATTAGGTTATACTGATGCAAGAGACTATTCCAGGGTGAACAATGGGCAGAGAAGAGTCTAATGCAAGTTCACGTCATAAGCAGGTACTGGGCTCAGATTAACATATATACACTATTATATATAAAATAGATAACCAACATGGACCTACTGTATAGCACAGGGAACTGTACTCAATATTTTATAATAACCTATAAGGGAAAGGAATCTGGAAAAGATATATATGTATATAATTGAATCACTTTGCTGTACACCTGAAACTAACACAATATTGTAAATCAACTATACTTCAATAAAAAGTAAAATTTTAAAAAATCTGGGGCTTCCCTGGTGGCGCAGTGGTTGAGGGTCCGACTGATGCAGGGGACACGGGTTCGTGCCCCGGTCTGGGAAGATCCCACATGCCACAGAGCGGCTGGGCCCATGAGCCATGGCCGCTGAGCCTGCACGTCCGGAGCCTGTGCTCCGCAACGGGAGAGGCCACAGCAGTGAGAGGCCCGCGCACCGCAAAAAAAAAAAAAAAAAAAAAATCTGGAGCAGAATTCAGGATTTGGGTCCAGGGCTAAACCAAGAAATGGCCCTCAGGCAGGCCACTCAGAGTGCGCATCACCTCCGCTGGTGTCTGCATCCAGATGGTTGCCGCTCCTCCTGACTAGTCCTGGAGCTCTGGGACAGGACGACACAGAACACATCAGTATTTCTCAACCACAGAGCTACTGGTGCTTGGGAACAGATAATTCTTTGTTGTGGAGGGTTTGTCCTGTGCACTGGAGGACGTTTAGCAGCATCCCCGGATTCTACCCACTAAATGCCAGGAGCATATCCCAGTGGGGAAAACCAAAAATGTCTCCAGACATTACCAAACGTCCTCTGGGGGCAAAATCACCCCCAGCTGAAAATACGTGTAGCCCCTAACCAGACAAGACAGACTCAGAGTGTACAATGACCCTACTTCCCTTTCTGTCATCAGAGTAAACCACACTCACCTGGAATGATGGGACACTAACTCTTAAACCCCTCTTGGGCCACATATAGTCAGCCTTTCTCCCGCCACTGAATATTGGCAGGACAGAAGGGGATGTTAAAGTTCAGCAGTGTCTTACTGCTTGGGAGTCTACGTTTCCTGTGTAACGGGTCACTCATTTAGGGGAAAAGGAGTCCAGCTGACCCTCGAACAACACGAGGGTCTGGGGCGCCAACCCTCCGTGCAGTTGAAACCCTATGTGTAAATTACAGTCAGCCTTCTGTATATGCAGCTCCTCTATACCAGTGGTTCCTTTATCCACATTTCTGTATCCACGGATTCAACATCTGTGGCTTGTGGAGCACTGTAGTATTTGCTACTGAAAAAATTCCGTGTATTTGTGGACCTGAGGTGTTCAAATCCACGTTGTTCAAGAGTCAACTGTACTGGTCCTGGTTTTGCCCTAGAACTAGAATGCCCTTCATCAGACTAATATACCCTAGGAGATAAGAAGAGCAAATGTAATCATTCCTATTTAATTTTTTTTTACTTTTATTTTTTATTTTATTTTTTTTACATCTTTATTGGAGTATAATTGTTTTACAATGGTGTGTTAGTTTCTGCTTTATAACAAAGTGAATCAGTTATACATATACATATTTTCCCATATCTCCTCCCTCTTGCGTCTCCCTCCCTCCCCCATCCCTATCCCAGCCCTCTAGGCGGTCACAAAGCACCGAGCTGATCTCCCTGTGCTATATGGCTGCTTCCCACTAGCTATCTACCTTACGTTTGGTAGTGTATATATGTCCATGCCTCTCTCTCGCTTTGTCACAGCTTATCATTCCCATTTAAAACAGCATGCATACGAGACTCAGGTTAGGTGATTTATCCAAAGTCACAAAGCTGGCTTGTGTTAGAACTAAGACTCAAGCCCAGACTTTTTATGTCAAACTTGATTATAGCTCCCTGACACCCCCAAGGGGAGTAAAGCTTTCACAAGACCAATTAAAGCAGAAAGAAAGGTGAAAACTTCCCAACTGCATTCTGATGACTAAACCATCTTGAGGCGAGAGTGGGAAATGTCCAAACATTAGGAACACTTAAAATGAAGCAGCATAACAAGGGCTGAATGGGAAGCAGCCTGTGCCAATGAAAAACAAATAAGGATTCTGCCACATCGCATCCGTCTCTAACTTGTACCATGTGGTAAATAACAGAGCTAAGCATTCCTGCAAAAACCCACTCGCTAAAAATTCCCAAGTACAGCTGAAGAGTCACTGAAAATATACATCTTTTCTTGCACCAGCTTGGGGGGAAACAACAGCACATTACATGTCGGCTTCATCTTTACACCTGCAGCCAAGAACCTCTTTTCCTACCAGACAGCCATGATGTAATGGACCTGCCACAATGAAACAGCCCGTGACGAGAACCAGGCAGACAGAGAGGAAAACAGTATCCTCTGAAGAACTGAAAATTCTCCTAATCAGGGAGATCAAACCCAAACATCTGACACCCCTGGAGCCACAACAGTGAGAACAGTTTGTTCCCAGTTGCTATTGGTTTAGCAGATCAGTCTTTGTGCCCACCGGCCAAAATATTTCCCACTGTTCCATATACTCAGACATAGCTTTTACAGAATGACAGAATCTGTAACACCATGGCCTCTAACCCGCCGTGGACCCCGAGTGTACTCCTTTGGAAGTTGTAAGGCTGAGGTAGCTATGAAAGTGTTCAATCATTCATATGTTACACATATATTACTAAATCCTGTTCAATCCTAGTCCCGGGGCTAGGGATACCAGGAGGAATAAGTAAAGGTTCTTGATGCAAATACCTTACAGAATTAAGGAAAAGACAAACATGCAAATATTTACTTTGGATACTTTGAGGTAAGCCTGATAAATAAGTTCAAAATGTAAGAGGACTAAGGAGAAATAAATGACCAATTGTGCCTAGGATCTCAGAATGCAGGAGGATGATGTTTAAGCAAAGTATTAAAGATGGAGAAGTTAACCAGGTAGATAAAAGAGGGAAGGATCTCCCCAGCAGATGGAACAGAATGTGCAAAGGCACGGATATATGAAATACTCAAGTAAGTTATAGAATCCTCAAAACTTCAGTAGAGCTACAGCACAGACTGTGAGTGGGTAAGTGATCAATCATGGCCAACTTTATCTTCCACTCTATGGAACTAGTTTCTACTTTACCTCATAGATAATGAGGAGTTATTGCTGATTAGGAGAAAAGACACATGATCAAATTTGCATTGACAAATATCAATCCGTTTGAAAAATGTAAGAGATGGACATATAATGCAAATTAGACAGAAAGCAGAGGAGGGGACTTCCCTGGTGGTGCAGTGGTTAAGAATCCACCTGCCAATGCAGGGGACACTGCTTCGAGCCCTGGTCCGGGAAGATTCCCACATGCCACAGAGCAACTAAGCCTGTGCGCCACAACTACTGAGCCTGCACCCTAGAGCCTGTGTGCCACAACTACTGAAGTCCGCACGCCTAGAGCCCATGTTCCGCAACAAGAGAAGCCACCACAGTGAGAAGCCCGTGCACTGCAACAAAGAGTAGCCCCCCTCGCCGCAACTAGAGAAAGCTCGCGTGCAGCAATGAAGACCCAATGCAGCCAAAAAATTAATTATTTAAAAAAAAGCAGAGGAGGCTTCCAACAAAAAAATCTAAATAGAGCGGAGCTCATATTCCAATGGGAATGGGGAAGACACATAAAAAATAAATATAAAATACGTTAAAAGAGCTTCAGGTATATATGTCTGTGTGTGTGACAGAGTGTGTGTGTCTGTATAAAATTCATTTAATCCTACGAGGCGGTACTATTATTATCTTTATTTAACTAATGAGAATACTATATCAGTCAGAGCTTGATTAGGAAAACGGAAGCCAACCTATGGATTCCAGGTATGGGAAAGAAGGTGAACACTGAAGCTGTTCATATTGTTTGGAAGGACCAGGAGAGTAAATGCTGGGGAGCAACCACTAGTGATCTCAGACTGTAGCAATGAAGTCAGTCATTTTGAGAGCTCACCAGGAAGCCACTAAAAATCTAAAGAATCTGAGACCCTCTTACCACTTCTTGGAGCTGCAGTGTAAACAGGTCATTCTTAAGAGCTCATTGGAAAACAGCTGTGGCTCCCACATCCACCAGGTGTCTGGCTGTAATTGCTTCTGGAGAACAGGGGCTTCTCCTCTCCTTCCTCCCAACACGTGTCCAAGGGCCTGTCATTGGCTGCTACTAACCAGAAATCATTTAGGAAAGAAAAGTCTGGGAATTTTTTTTCCTGCTTCTCTGTAATATGATGTAAATGGTGCCTTTAGAAGGGGTTGGTGGTGGTGGTGGTGCCCAGTCAACAACACAGAATCCAGCATAAAAACTGAGGCATGGAGAGTTTGGGTGACTTTCCCAAGAACCCCTAAGAGTTGAGACCAGAGAGGTTAAGTAATTTGCTCAGGGTCACACAGCTCATAACAGGTAAGATTACAAGGCTTACCCATTTAACCACTATGCTGATATGAGAAATGAGGGAAAAGAAGAGATGAAGAATAACTTCCAGGTTTCAGACTGGATAGCAAATTTAGATGCTGCTAAATTTAAACTATTCTAAACTGTTCTTTTGCACCCCAAAAAAGCCGTGTGAAACAGGAAAAAAGAAGAAAAAAGAAGCTTAAAGGCCATAATCCTCACTTTAATGGAATTCCAAAGAGCTTAGTTACTGGTATCTGGACCTTGAAAATTTTCAGCACACCTGTGACTTCAGTGGCCTAGAGGAAGCGCCAGGACAGACCAGTGTGAAAGGCCCCTTAATTTTAGCCCTGGAAGCAGAGCAGAGGTTTTGGGATCAGGTCCTTGAAGCTGCTCTTCTCAGTCTTAAGAGAATGTTGCCTTAATAGTCTCAGGATAAAATGGCTTTCCAATGAGATTTCTATAAAACATTACTACAACTACTAATAATAAATTCAACAGCCAATATTCCTACCATTCAGATTAATGTGGCTTTTCCATTTCATAGTCCTTTACTCAAAGCTTTCACCTTGATCAAGTTGCTAAGGGACATGAATTTTAAATGCCTCATGGCTCAAGTAAAAATGACTCAAATAGATTGTTTCAAAATTTGTAAAAAGCTTACAACAATCTACCATAATAAATAAAGCCAATATTTATACCTAACTGGAATCCTCTATAATATTTCATTCATTCATTCATTCAGTGGCTACTCTGTACCCCACACTGTTGCAGGGTCCAAAGCTACAAAGACAACAAAGTCACATTCACAGAGACCAAGGGTCAGCACACTTCTTCGGTAAAGGGTCAGATAGCAAATATTTTTGGCTTTACAAGTCATATGATCTACTGTTGCAATTACCTGACTCTGTCATTTTGAAAGCCTCCACAGACAACGTAAATGGATAGGCAGACTGTTTCCAACAAGATGCATTCAAAGACAGGTAGCTGGCTGGGACTTCCCTGGTGGTCCAGTGGTTAAGAATCCGCCTTCCAATGCAGGTTCGATACCTGGTCAGGGAACTAAGATCCCACATGCCGAGGGCAACTAAGCACATGCGCCACACTAAGGAGCCGGTGCGCTCTGGAACCCACACACCACGGCTAGAGAGAAGCCCATACACTGCGAGGAAGAGCCCGCTCACTGCATGCCGCAACGAAGATCCCACGTGCCACAACTAAGACCTGATACAGCCAAATTAATTAATTAATTTTTTAAAAAGTAGGTAGCTGGTTAAATCTGGCCTGGAAGCTATAATTTGCCAACAGTGGTCTAGACCACTAAACCAAAGTATGAATCCTCAGAATCTAGAAAAATGGTACAGATGAACCTATTTGCAGGGCAGGAATAGAGATGCAGATGTAGAGAATGGACATGTGGACACGGGGTGGGGGGAGGGCAGGGGGATGGGATGAACTGGGATATTGGGACTGACATATATATACTACCATGTGTAAAACAGATAGCTAGTGGGAACCTGCTGTATAGCACAGGGAGCTCAGGTCGGCACTCTGTGATGACCTAGATGGGTGGGATGCGGGGGTGGAGAGATGCAAGACAGAGGGGATATATGTATACATAGAGCTGATTCACTTTGTGTACAGCAGAAACTAACACAACATTGTAAAGCAACTACATCCCAATTTTTAAAAAAAAGAGAAAAAAAGGAAATATCGGCATCACTTGGGGACTTGTTAGAAATGCAAATTCTCAGGCCCCACACAAGCCCACTGAATCAGAAACTCTGGGGGTGGGCCCTAGAAATCTGTGTTTTAATAAGCCCCCCATGTGATTCTGATACATACTAATGTCTGAAAACCACTGGTCTGGACCCGCGCTGTCCAATATGGTAGCAACGACCAGCTATATAAATTAAAGTTTCAGCGCTCACTTGCACTAGCCACATCTCAAGTGCTCAGTAGCCACACGTGGCTGCTGGCTACCCTATTAAACATATTCCCCCTCACTACACAAAGCTCTATTGGACAGCACTGGTCTAGACAGACACATTGACCCAAAATTGCCAGGCGTCATGATAGGTACAACAATGTACCAAGTACAAGTGGGGCATGAAGTTAGGGATGGTCAGTTCTACAGGTGGGGAAGGGGGTCACTGAAGGTTTAACAATGATGGGGCATGAGTGGGAAACCAGTAGGGAGAGGTAACTTAGGGTAAAAGTACAGCGTGTACAAAGGCACCAACAGATGAAGGGCATAGATTGTTACAGGGACTGTGATTTCTTCACTACAGCTAGGAAAAAAAGGAGTGCCTGTGGGTGAGAATGGAGAAAGGAAAGTAGAGAGACGGTGGAACTAAATCACGGTACACTTATGTGCCTTTCTCAGGGGTTTGGAGACCTCCTGGGTATTCAAAGTAGGATTGGTTTGTGCTTACCCAACCAAATGCTTCCATGGCCTAAGAAAAAGTAAGCAATGTGTTTATCTGATTTATCTCAAGGCTTCTCTAGGTAATTGGTTTATTCTTAGCTACTGGAAGGGAGAAAGTGGGTGAATTCAACCAAAACGGATTTGTCATTAAAGGGAAGGTATGTAATTGCACTCACCTGGCCCTGAATAGTCCTGCCTGTCCAAACACACAATGGAAATGGAAAGGTTAGTTAACGACATATTCATTATCTGGCATCCATCCATTAGTGGCCAGTAATGCCAATAAGCACCACAGTGGAAGAGCCTCTTTCCACCGCAAGATCTGCAGGATGCAGTTACTTTCTGCCAGTATGGGAAGCACAGAAGGCAAATGCTATAGGATCCTGGAGCTCAGTGTTCAGATATAAAAGCTCTATACATCAGGTCCACATAAACCGGCTGAAATGGCCATTTATATAGCAAAACAGTTGCCCAGAAACAGGGACAATGCAAAGATCATTGTTTGTGGGAAGGAAGAGCATACTGTGTTTCTAACAGGATGTGCCTGCTAAAAAGAGGGCAATGTTATGTTTTACTTAAATGCAATGTTAACACCTGTAAAGAAGAACCATTTAGAGGAAAAGCACAGATGGGGCTCTGGAATCGATTATTGGTGGGAGGGGGAAAAAAGAAGGGATGGGAAGGAACTTGGAAATGGACCTTACATTCCATTATGAACCAAAGGTGTTTCAGAGCTGCTGACCTTTTCACAACAGCATTGATTCGGCCACAGGACAATAAAGCCGTGGAGCAAAAAAACAGTCACCTGAGGGTCACAGGTTAAAGCAAATTGTGAAAGAAGAAAGAAGCTTGACCTTCAAAGGCTAATATATTGTCAGGCCAACACAACCCAGACAGGCATTTATCACCAAGGTCACTCCCAAGTAGGAACTGCTTTCGCCATAGAGAAACGGGAGGCTGGTTTGCAGAGCAAACCCTGAGCCCACTCTGTGCTTATACCCAGTTCCCACAGCAGTAAGTTCAGCAGCAAGGATGAATCTCTTCCTCTTCTTCTGGGCCCTTCGTTGACAACCTTGCTCCATTCACACTTGGGTCCGTTCTTTAAAACGGCATCCAGCAATAAACAAAACTAATATATTCATCAAACTCCTTGATGTTATAGCTTGAAGGAAAACTGAGCATCACATCTCCAGAAGAAGGAAGAAAAAAAGGAAATAAAACTGATGAACAGAAAAAAATTGTCAAAAAGTGGTTACCTAAAGAAAAACAGAGCTGACATAACAAGAAAAGGTACAGAAATCTGAAAAAAAACGGACAAAGTTCAGGTCAGTGAACAAGTATGCTCAGCGATAAGTGAAAGCCAAGAGGCAGAAGGTCTGACAAGTGCAATGGGAAAGGTCAGCTAAGGAAAACAAGAGCCAAAATTAAGGCTATTTTTTCAAAAGTGCTTAAGAAGCTGATACGAAAACCACCACAACGGGGAGATGGGGGGTGGGTGGGACACAATCTGACTTTCTTTAAATAATATTTTATTAACAAGTTCACCAAGTAAACAAATTAATTACTTTTCCAGTCCTGTGTTCATTTATTTAATCAACATTGTTAAGCCTCTAATATAGTACTGTGCTAGGCAATGGATTCACAAATATACATAAAATATACTCTCTGTCTTCCAGGATTGCATAGTGTCCTGAGATTAGAGCAATCCACAAGCAAGTAATTACAGAAATATAAGTGCTCAAACCAGGAGTTGTGCGTTCACTGAATTACGGTTTCATCAGTCCCATGAATATAAGACTTACTTGGGAAATAAGCCTGTCTAGCGCTTGGTTAGAAAGAGTTCAGACTGTAAAGAATGCCAACATTGCGGGGCTGAGGAAGTAATAGCACATTAAACTCCATTTCTTCATTAATCTGTCCTAGGGAGGATCTTTCTCAGCTGTTCAAACAGAATTTACAGTGTGAACAGGGAGAGAAGATAAGGTAACAAAATGTACAAACTTGATTCCACTCCAAGAATTCCCATCTCGGAGGTTAGGAAGACCTGCCCGGAGCTGGTTAGACACATTCTGGCAACTGAAAGAATCTAATCGCAAAGTGACAGCACAGGCAACTTCTGCTCAGGGCCCCGGTTTCCCACTGCATCAAATCCAACTAAGTCACTGAGTTGACACGGTTGAATCCAACTGAAAATCCCCTTCCGAGGAGCCGGCGGAAGGAGCTCCCACACGACAAGGCGGGAACAATTAGAACAGCAAAATAAAGTAGTATTGGATTACAACCCAAAGTACAAAATAAATATCTATGAGTCTTCCTCCCCAAAACACAGAACCCCAGCCTAACAGTGAGAAAAAAAATCAGACAAATCCCAACTGATGGGCATTCTACATAACACCTGACCAGTACACCCCAGAACTGTCAAGGTCATGAAAAACAAGGAAACTGTCACATCAAGGGGAGCCTAAGGGGAGATGATGACTAAATATAAGTGGTGTTTCTGGATGGGATAGTCACAGATAAAGAACGTTAGGTAAAACCAAGGAAGTCTGAATAATGGCATGGGCTTTAATTGATTACAATGTACCAACTCTGGTTCATTCATTGTAACAAAGGCATCACACAGCTAGCGTAAGATGCTAATATAAGGGAAACTGAGAACTCCTTGCACTCTCCTTGCAATCTTTCTGTAAATCTCAAACTGTTCCGAAGTCAAAAGTTCATTTAAAGAACAAAAAACATCCCTGGCAGATGACGTTGGACCTACTTAATTCTCACAGCAGCCCATTTTTGTAACGGTTGTAATTATCTCCGTTTTACAAAGAAGAGAACTAAGACAGAGAGTAGTTAAGTAACTTGCTCAAGGTCACAGGACTGGTGGCAAGTGGATTCAGATCCCAATGGTCTGATTTCAGAGACTGTGCTTTCAGCCACACACTGTACTGACCCCACATCCTACACTCCAAGCGCTTTCTCGCCTGCGTGCGCTTTGTTCCTACTCATCCCTTCCAGGGATAGCGCTTTTCTCCAGCCTAGACCACTGCTTCTGGGCTTTCCTGGCACAGGCTCTGAGATTTTCTCCTGCCTGGTTGCCTCCTTTGCTGCCATTTCCGCCCCCGCCCCCCCCCCCCACCGCCATCCGCTGGCCATCTAGGTTCACCCCTTGCCTCAAGATTAGAAACCAAACTGGCATCTTCCTAGGCTCTTCCCAACCAACCCCAGGTTTTTCTAACCTTTCCAGGGCTATTATCTTCAGCACTGTTATACCCTGGGGCCAGAGGGAGGGCTTAGGTCAGATGAGTATCCACTTCAACATGGGGCACAAGCCAGCAGTCCCAGGGGATGGCCAGGGCTCTGCCTGCATCAGGGCACCATGAGCATCATGGGAGAGACCAAGAATGGTGGGCTGGTCCTAAGAGATGCCAGCCAAGACTCCCCCAGGATAAGGGGGTGAGTGGGCTTCCCATGCCCCTAACTCCAGATAATTCCTGGATGGGGGAGAGAGAAAGGGCACCCCTGGGGAAAACTTTGTGGTCTTCAGTGAAAGGCTGACAGGGAGAACAGCTGTGAACACAGCACATCAAAGGGTATGCTGGGATACTCTCATACGTTCCCAAAGGCAACATCTGGGATACGCTATCAGAGTTGGAAAAGACAGAGCAAACCACGTGAAGATTCGCAGCTCCAGGATGCTTGCTGTATGAAACAGAGCATTCTGGTTATAGGAGGGTGCTCGACTTACCTTAGTGCGGCATCAACAGGAAAATACAGCAGCTAAAGTGGTGCTCAATGTGGGGTGGCCTATGTCCTCTGGGCTTGAATATCGACATGGAAGCCAGAGGAGACACAGGTCCTAACTCAGAGGCGCTCTCATCGTGGTACCCAGAAGCCCAGCCTCAGCAGCAGAGCTGGCTCAGTGCATGGGAAAATGCTAAGGCCCTGGAGTCAGAAAGTTGCTCAACTTCTTTGAGCCGCAGCTCTTCGACTGTAATGTGGGAGCAATGGCTTTTGTCTCACAAAGTACCAGTTTGCAGGTGTAAGGCTGGCGCAGTAGCAGGCCTCCAAGAGGGGCTCAGGCAATAGTCATTTTCTGCCCTTCAGATTACAGTGATGACTACAGTGGCAGAAATAACTCTAGATGTTGAAGACAAACACTGGTTTTATGACTTTTTTTGCATGCCCACTACATGCTGGAGATGATGAGCCCAATAGAGACAGAACTCCTGAGCTTAGCTTACCGTCCTAGGGAGAAGGCGGACCATAATCGATAAATTACAATCAAGGGTGTTCACTAAGAAACTGACATAAGTACCCTGCTTATGTGACAGACGCAAAGATGGACATCTAAGACCGCCACCCCCAGCCCCCCACTGACCCCGCAGGAAGGACTGGCCACCCAGCTGCAGAGCGCAGTCAGTAGGCAGCCCCCAGCTGTCAGCTCTTTCCGGGTCCACCTTAGCTGCAGGTCTGAGGACATGCTCTTCCCAGGGCAGCCTGCACTGGGGGTAGAGCCATGAGTAGATCTAAAGGCATAGGTGTCTTGGTCTGACGTGACATACGTGACAACTCTGACATACAGTATTTACTCCAGGTCTTCGTTGTATCAGCTTTATAACTTCTCCCTCTGCCCAATCCTGCTCCCTTCCATTTCATAGGTGTTGATCCCTAATAAACATTTTGTACCTCACACTCCATCTCAGCAGCATCTGCTTCCGGAAAACCCAACTTGTAACAGGAAGAGAGGGGTGTGGTCCATCCCATGGATGGCAAAGGAAGTCCAAAAAGGCTTCACCAGAAAGGAAATTCTGAGATTGATTTCTGAGGATGATTAGGTCTTAAGGAAGCAAAGAGAAGAGAAATAAGGTTGCCACCTGAGAATTAAACTCATAAAATCCACATACAATGGGGTGAGATTAGCCATCTGGGGAAATAAACCTAGGGAATGTCTGTAAATGTGTGACTGAGGAATTCAGAAGCACTGAAAATCCCCATCAAGGTGATCTGGGAGTCATTTCAAGGAATGAGAACTGCCATGTGATTGTAATTTACTAAGCAGAAGGACGCCTCATCAATGACATTGTACCTTGTTTAGAGAAAATGTGAACAGAAACGGGGTTGGGCAGCCAAAGGTGGAAAAATACTGCAGAGTGACACGGCTCAAAGCTGGCCAAGCTAAGGACAGTTTGCAGAGATTTTTTTTTTTTTTTTTAGGATCTGAGGCAAAGGAGGAGGGGCATATTTCTACCTGCTTTAAACTCTCCAGTATAGAAGTATTTCTAGTCAAGCTCTCTGCAACACCTCACCATTCAAAGGAGCCCCTCAGGTCTACCCTTAGCTTAGCCTGTTTTTAAGGTATGCAGTTATAAGCACTTTACATATATTATTCACCACCTTCACTTTCTAGATGGCAAGAATTACCACTTTAATTCTGAGGAGGTTGAAACCCAGGGTCCTATATTTTAAATGACTTTCCTGAAGTCTTAACTGTTAGGTCAGAGCATGGGCTGCGCCCTGGGCTTTGGGGATTACAACTGCACACTCGGCAAGTTCAGCCTTTTCAAACCTCACCAGAAGCTTCCTGTTAATCCTAGTTCTAGGGGAAGGGTGAAAAGAAGGGCAGACAAGGCAGGGTCGGGAGTAGTTAGCAAGCTGAATCCTTGTTTACTGTAAAAGAAACACCATGGAAAACAAACAAAATGGTGTAAATGATAGCATACACACACATCCATAAGAACAAATGGAAATAAACAATGGAACAAATTTCGAAAGAAACTTCCTCAGGGAAGGAGTGGGAAGGGGTGAGCGGCAGACTGCTGTTTTCTCCATTATAAGCCATGGGTCCCTATGTCACTTTAAAATATACAAAGGCTGTATTTTGATAAAAATGAAATTAATATGAAGTGCAATGCTCTATGAAGAGAAAAGAAGATTCCTGTAGCACAGTCTGAAAGACATGCCCTCAATCCACTCCTCTGAATACTTCACACCTCGATAAAGCCACAATAGTAAACAGTCACATTGCCAGAGTGCAAGGACAGAACTGGGATGTCAGGCGGGCCCATTCTGGGGAGAGGGGATTCTGGTGGCCATTCAAGCAGAGCCACCTCCTGACCGGGGGTTGTGTACTGTTCGAATGGAGCGACCAGCACACCAGAGCCAGCTACTGTGAAAACCTTCCTCCGAGCACATGCTCGTCAAGGAACCCTCTGATCATTTTTCTTTCCCTTCAAGGTGAGAATATCCTGGTCTGCCTGAGATAAATGTCTGACCTGCCTGACAGTTACTGTAAATTACTGAATTGACATTCTGAGATATTGTCTATAATCAAGTTCTACGAGCATGTCAAATATAAGCCTGTCCCTCAGAGATGGAGCTCTTCTCAGCAAACTGGCAAGATCAGATGTCTGAGGCAGCAAGAGGCAGTGATTTGCATCAGAGGAATCGCCACCTTGGTGTGATCTCTGGGTAACCTATCACATGTACCTCTGCTGGTGAAACCCTCGGCTCCACTGTGAGCCCCAGGCTTTTTCTATGAGATATTATGAAGTCAGATTAAGGCTTGGGGCCTTATTTTACTCCTCCCACATCACAGTGAGCACTGGGAACACAGGTAACGGTCCTTTCATCTTCATATCCTCAGCATTTTGCACACCACCTAATAAGTAGAAGACCTTCAATAAACGTTACTTAAATGAATGAATGAATGAAGTGATGCTAAATTCCATGAGGCTCCTTAGAAGTTGATGTGAGACAACTGTGGGCTCAAAGCCAAGGAGAATGCTGAATCAGGTGCACTGGAGTTCCAGGAGTTTTGCTGGTGGCAGCCGTGAGTCAGAGGCGGTCATTACTGGGACCCATCCTCGGCACTTGCAATGATTACAATAGTAAAACGAAGTACAAAGGTTTGGGAACATATCAAATTGACGCAGGCCATAGGACAACCAAGTGTTCATAAATGTTCACTTCCCACCAACCAAACTACCTCATTTGCACTTTACTTGATATTTTGAATTGCCTCCGTTGATGGGACCTTGAGAGCAACGGTATTTTAGGAACTTCATCTTCCCCTCCATGTTAATTACCACTTGCCCTCTCAAGTGCCCAAGGTCAGTGAGTTAGTAGAAGACCTGGTACCACAAGACAACAGAAAGTTCTCTAGGACCCAGGCCCCCAGAGGGAGACCTCTCACGTCTGCCTGTCTCACATCCTGGTGTAGGATACGTGTGAGGGCAAGCATGGGGATCCCGACAAGCTAGCTTTTCCTTATAGACCTCCCCTCTCTCAGCTTCTGTCCACAGCTTTTTTCCTAATTAGTTCTTTACCCACATTCTTCATTCATTTACTCATTCACTTATTCAGCAAACTTTTTTTTCAGCATCTACTATGTACCAGGCTCTGTGAATCTAAGAATTACTCTAATGCAACCTTTTCCCCAAGACACTCACAGTCTAAATGCCATCTATTGGAAGGAAATCTAAAATGTTCAGATCTCATTTTTAATTTCCTAGTATTCTTTTACATAGAATCATGTAGACAAAGTACTTGGCTTTTTCAATCAATCAGTGAATATTCACTGAATCTTTCCGCTAAACGATTAGCATCAACCCAGCCTTCATGACAGAAGAGCTTGCAGGTCTTACCCTCAACACACTTTCAGTGAAGTAGGTTAGACAAGTCTGCACATATGAAACAATAAGCAAGCAATGTAAGAAGTTTCAAAATATGTGATCCAATTTCTAATTACTCGGGGATTCAGGGTATAATTACTGTCAGAGTTGAGAGAAGGTGAGTGGGAGCAGTTTAGTGAGAGCTGGTGAATTCAACCTCTTCCACTAAAGAGGCTTAGGTGAGTTGCTTCACCCCTTTGGGCATCTATTACCCCTACCATAAAAGAAGAGGGTTGTCGGGCTTCCCTGGTGGCGCAGTGGTTGAGAGTCTGCCTGCTGATGCAGGGGACACGGGTTCGTGCCCCGGTCCGGGAAGATCCCACATGTCGCAGAGCGGCTGGGCCCGTGAGCCATGGCCGCTGGGCCTGCGCATCCGGAGCCTGTGCTCCGCAATGGGAGAGGCCACAACAGTCAGAGGCCCGCGTACCGCAAAAAAAAAAGAAGAGGGTTATCTTCAATGATTTAATAAAGTCACTTTCAGCTCTGAACTCCTTGGTATGTCTCTTGTACAAGTTACAGAAGGCTTCACGTTCGGGCATGAACTTCATCTGAGCCTTTGCAGATAAACCAGTGTGGATATTGCTATCCTTATTTACATCTGTAACTATATATATGACGTTTAACTATATATATGACGTTTTAACTACAGAAATCATCTTAGATAGCAGGCCACACCTTAACGTTTAAAGTTGCTTGTTTTTAACTGGGCATCTAGAGCCTATGATCACTGTTCTTTAATTTGAGAACTGAAGGATGTGATGAAATTACTCACTGTTAAATCATAATTGCATAGCACCTACAATTGCAACTGAGTGCGAATGAGCATGCATCCCTCCCACACAAACCTGGCACTGAGACACCAAGAGGATGGAAGCTGGCTACCTTGTTTCTAACAAAACGGAGAGCTCTCCAAGACAGGGAAGAGAAGGCCAGCCAGGAAGACTGCCGTGGGGGGGGGGGGCGGTGTGTGTGTACACTGTGCATATGCAAAAGCTCCAGACAGAGAGTTGCAGCAGTTACAGCACACAGCAGCCCCAAGCTAGCAATAACTTTCACCCCAATCATTTCTGCAGCTTCTCACCCCATGCCTGATATATACACACCGGTTGTGAATGCCCCGATCCTAACAATATGTCACATGTTATTATGTCTTCTAGGGAGAATATGTCACAAAGAACTGATAGTTGTGACGAGTTTAAAGGTTCTAGTAATTTCAAAAATGCCTGTCTCCATCCCAACTTTGGAAAACAAAATGTAACCGGACAATAAGAGGATAAGGGAAAGATATTAGGTGACTTGACTGCTTTCTTTTGTTTCCCTAGTTATGGGATAGGATGGAGGATGACATCTGGAATAGAATCCTGCCTTGTTCAAGAAAAAAGGTCTGTGACCTTCTGTTCTAGTCCCAAGAACAAAGCAAGGTCAGCCCACCTTCACCTCGCACTGTTATATGTATATATATCACCTGCTACCCCACCCACAGGCGGATAGCCATAAAAAGTTAACTCTGATTTTTACTTTGTGTTTTGCTTTCCCAGGAATTCACCGTGTTAGAGGGAGATAGAGACGTTTATTTCATTCAGAGGCCGAGGAATTCACTTTGGCCCATCCAGCCGACCTCCCCATGAAACTGTCAGAGAGAAAGAGTCGTGTCAGGGTCAATGACAGTGGGGAAATAAGGTACCACACTGGCCCAAACTCCAGCGCCGAGCTTTCAGATGAATGGGATGGAGCTGGTGGCTTTGATCCCAATCCCCTGCTGCAGCCAGCTACATAAGAGACCTGTCACTGAGAACCTATAAACACTGATGAGAGGAGAGCAAAGAGAGGACTGAGGACCAGAGTGGGTGGGGTCTGTTCCGGGAGCAAGGCCTGAGTCACTCACCACATGGAGGGAAGATGAACAAGGGCGAAGGTCAAGCACAGTGACCGTACCCCCTAGAAGATGGGGCTCAATCATTAGAGTACAATATGACACAGGTATATTAATGGTCCCACTTCTTGAGAAAAACAAGACTTGGAGAGATGGGTCCTCCATATCCTGCATTCCCCCCCACCACCACAGGGTGGAGATTCTGCCATTCAGAGACCTTACTGAGGGAGCAGGAAGGCTTCTGACTGTCTACACTTGCTGTCGCTCTGAGTCTTAGTGACCTCAGGCAAAGCATTTGATTTCAAAAGTTCTTTGTGTGCCGCCAGGAAGGTAACACACAGGACAGACTTTATCCCAGTACTTAGCTAGACACTAGATATATATTTTTTTTAATTTTCACTTTTTTCTTATTTAATCTTCCCCTGAAGTTAGGAGATTAATAATTACATCTATTTTATAAAGAAACTGTGACACAGTTAAGTGAGTTGCCTAAGGCTTACTGGCAACAGACACAGGTGGGATTCAAGCCCAAATTAGTCTAAGTCCAAAGCTAGCTTTATCGCCGCTTTGTTATACTAGTGTCACACGTTATGTTCCTAACATTATGAACAATTATTAACCAAGAATAAGCCCACCAAAGTGGCACCCACCACTTTGCACTTTGGTCCGCATCTCTAAAGCATCCATCACCGCTAAGTTTGCCTCTGCAAATTAAAGTCCTTTGAACGGTGATGATTCAAGCAAGGGCTCCTAGGCAATATTAAAAATGAAATGCCATCGTGAGTTAATGAGACATCGGAAAGCTTTTAACCTTGGGGCTGCAAAATTGCGCCGTTAATGCTGACGCTCACAAACACTGTGTTTATCAAGAAGAGAAGAGATTGGAAATACATGCTACTCATTCCTAAAGACAAGGGCCAAGAGGCAGCAAAATGCCAGTGATCAGGCAGCAGCACCCCTGAGCAGTGACGTGGGCCCCAAATGCCACCAGTGTGATGAACCATCCACGTTCTTTGCCCAGCAAAAAGCTCTGTCAATAGTCCCGTTCAATAGCCACTGGGTGGGAATGCAGCCCGGGACAAAAACTAAACCTGGTGGAGCAGACCTTCTGCACCCAGTATCAGCTTCTGGATTGAAAAGTGGGGAAATCTGTTGTGTTATCCAATTTGTAAACACAGGGGAAAAAAGGCAATTGTCCAGCATGCTCCGGAAATAACAGAATACGAATTTAAGATGAGGCTTAAATGAGAAATAGCAACGAACCTCGTTTTAAGTCTTAGTGTGGACAGTCATCATACAGACGTTTTTACCCACGCCTAAGCGTCAATGAATACCGTCATAATGAAATACAAGCTCATAAGAATAATGTGACTACAGTTACTATTCTGAATATGAGTCCTCACTTTCCAGGGATGTAGCTAAGGCAAATATGAGAAATTAGATTTCTTATATTCTGGTTCCAGGACACGCCCTAGATGACTTTGGGATGGATGTGGTCTTGATTAAATTTCTAATACGCGCTTGTTTCCTCATCATTTGCTTCCAGGAGACAGGCGTGGAAAAAATTAACTAGTTGAGGTATTTCACCAAGGTAGCTGTGGTTCCTCGGCTTTGCGGTTTAGCAAACTGGCAACACTTCAAAAAAAATTTTTTTGTAATAATGTTTATCTTACAAACTGTAGCCAATATTCTTTTTTGGACAGTAGAGATGTTTAATATACCATGTTTTACTACTATCGTTTTATTTTAGAAAGGACACTTTAAAACAACATAAAGGACGGTTCTTTATTTTAAATTCAGCGTTATAAAAAACTCATTTATTACCTTATTTTACTCATTTTATCATGGATATGTGCAAACAGGCACCAGTCCATGCCTGGTATTTGAAAATCTCCATGGAGAAGTCAGGGCATGTGGTTTGGAGCCAGAATTCCTGGGTCTGAATCTCAATTTTCTTATTAGATAAAAATAACTCCTCTGATTCTGTGCCTTCCTGGAACAATGGGAATATTAATACCTCTTTCCTCGGGTTGATATTAGAATCAATTAAGGCAATAAACAAAAATACTTTGTAATCAAAAAAGATCTGCATTCATGTTTATTACTATACATATTATTATGTAAACTTAGCCTGTCATTCTAATTATTAGATTTTATTATTATTTCGATTATTATATATTGAACACCTACTATGTACCAGCATCTGTGACAGGCTTTAGAGACACAGAGATGAATATGACGATTCCCTGCCATTGAAATTCACAGCACAACCAGGGAGAAAGACACTGCTGGACAATGAAACTTCAGTGTCACGAGCGCTGTAACGGTCATCATAAAGTGCAGTGGGGACACAGACAGGAAGACAGTTCTTCAGGTGGAAGCATACAGCACTAGTGATAGAAGGATGAATACAAGGTTTCCAGGCAGAGAAGCTGAGGAAGGGATTCTAAGGCAAAGGCAACGCAAAAAGAATATACATGGGTCCTTCAATTTTTCTCACATCCGTCACTCTACAAAAGTCCAGGGGAGGGCTTCCCTGGTGGCGCAGTGGTTGACAGTCCGCCTGCCAATGCAGGGGACACGGGTTCGTGCCCCGGTCCGGGAAGATCCCACATGCCGCGGAGCGGCTGGGCCCGTGAGCCATGGCCGCTGAGCCTGCGCGTCCGGAGCCTGTGCTCCACAACGGGAGAGGCCACAGCAGTGAGAGGCCCGCGTACCACAAACAAACAAACAAACAAAAAAAAAGTCCAGGGAAAATTTTCATCTGTATTTTGTATTTAAACACTTCTTCACCTTAAAATCTGAGCCTACGTGGCTTTGTTTCAAAAGCTCAGCTCCGATGGGCTACATAGTTTCATTACTGGGATGACCTGCTTATCAAGAAACCATGCCCACCATCCAAACCCGTAACATCTTTCATGTGGGACTGAGGTCAGGCTTGGGGATGAAGGTTCGGAGGAGCCTGTCCCTGCTCTCAAGTGAGGGAATCAGACATGGAACAAACAACAAGCAGCTACTTAAATGTTCAAAATGCCATTTGTGGTCAAAGCAAAAGCTCATATCATCAAAGCTGGGGAAGCTCCAAATGCTGTTTTCTCCACATTTTCAACCCTTGTGGATGACCATGATAAATCACAATCATAATCAATCAATAAAAAGGAAACATGACAACAGCTAAAAACAATTTGAGCCTACAGAGTTTAGAAACACCTACTTTCATAATTTATGTACAACACAAAAAGTAATTTGGCATTAATTCTAGCAGTTTATTTCTTGGAGTCAGAGACCCTTCGAGCTAAGAATCCTGGAGTTAACCCATCCTGTAGCTTACACGGTGGCAAAACCTCTTCCAGCTTCCCTGGCACAAGGGCCATTGGTCTCTGCACCAACACATGTCAGAAGAAAGCAAAGAGTGTGGAGAAAGAGCCAGGGTCCCAGATCTCTCAGTTATGGGATCTGACCTTGGGCAAGTCACTTTCTCTCTCCAAGCTGTGGTCTCTGGGCCAATAAACTAGAGTCTGAGCTAGATGGTCTCTAGTGTTCCTGCCAGCCTCAACTTTCCAACACACGAGATGAATGTGACATGATAGAACAATGGAGTCTTAGTGACCACTTCATTGTTGATGTTCTCTAGGCTTGTTCTCTTCATATAGGCTTATATCATATCTCGATGTAGTGGTAGCTGGCCCACCAGACACATCCGCACTCTGTCAAAGAATCAGGGATCTTTCAGTAAAGCGAAAAGAAAAAAATTAGTTCTATGTTTATAGGCATGATTTATAGGAAAATGTAAACACCTTGAGCCTCCTGAAGTCAGGAACCAAGTCTAAATGACTTTATTCCACAATTTAGCAGAGCCTGGAACATAGGATATGCTCTGCAAATGCTTGTTCAATTAATGATCAATTAGTTAATGAATAAGAGAAAACATATTTAAGAATACAGAAATTATCAACCCCATCAGTGACTGAAATATTAACTTAATACTCTTTCTATTAGTGGTTAAAAATTGCAATCATGCTTTTAAGGAGTCAGCGCAACACCTCAGGGGCAGAGGAACTGGGAGCATTAGAAGAAATCCCTAGCATTCAAGACGACTCCTAGGATATCCAAAGGTTGCAGAAGAAAATCCACTGCAAGTGGAAGTGGCAGGAGACAGCATGTGACAGCTGCAGGGGGGAAGAGGATTAGAAGAGTCTAAGTTAAGGGCTGTGTGCCTCACTAAGGGGACTTAGCAGAGGAGGAAATCTTCCACTGGCTGAGAGCCACAGGATTGGGCAGTTCTCTGGCAAGCAGCCCTTGGGCAGTAACACCTTCTGCCAGACTGAAGGGCACACTTCTTGGATGGAGCAGGAGACAGGGATGTTGGGGGAGAGGGGAGAATGTGGGAGGCAGATTTGGTGCAAATCCAGGAAGACTTTTCCAGCTGAGGAAGTTCCAGACAAACATACCTACCGCTTTCTCTGCAGCATCCCGTTACTCTTTACTTATGAAGATTAAAGCTTTCTAAATAGAATGGAATAGACAGTCCAGACAAGCAGGAAGACTTTCCACCCCATCTATCCCTCAATCCTCAGCATTTCGCATTCACTGCTATGGATACAACGTTTATCAAAGACAAAATGGCCAGAATCCCCAAATATCTGCATAGTCTTTCCCTTTGTTCATTAATCAATGTAGTAATTTTTATAGAATATCTTTGCCCAGCCTCCATACTCTAGGAGCCTCCATATTCTAGTCTAAAGCCTTTTATGACCCCTAATAGGTACTTAGGTCCTCCTCAGAAATGTTACGTTGCAGAGATGCTGGAACCATTGGGACACACATGGAGAAGCCGTTTGCCATTCCTGGTAGCCATAGAAATATGCTGCACGGATCTCTCTTCAAGAAAGACCTTTCTGTTTTGTTGTGAAAAGCACAGATAGCTGACAGCCCCCCTCTGCATCCCCGTGCCACGGCACCAGAGCTGAGGCCCCATTCTCCCCAGGCTGTCCCCAGCGAGTAACTGAGCCCTGCGGAAGTACCAAGCCCAGGCCATCTGTGCCTCACATGGGACTCCTCTTTTTTGGGGAGCTCCCCACTGATGGGCCAAGCCCTTATCAGGTGTGCATGTGGTCTGGGGCTTTCCCTGCACAAAGCTACTTCCTTTCACTTCATTTTTAATAGGCATTCCCATCCTACCCAATAAATCGTTTGCCCTTCAAAATCTCCCAAAACACAAATTCTCCAGGAGTATCCATGAAGTCCTTTTCATTGGGCTGAATGGGAAGAAGTGAATTCTCTCCCTCTCCCATGGGTAGAGTTTATTTCCATCCAGAGAAATGCTCTCTCCAGCTGTCCATTCTTCTCTTCCCTGACCTTCTCAGTAGGATGAAGTGGATGGTCCAGAGTTCTTAGGCACCTCTTTTAAGTCCTACTTAAGTGGTCCAGCATCACTTCGGAATGAGGAAGTTGTTGCCCCCTGATGTTCTGTTCTATGCCTCTGAGCTGTTCTCCACAGGACAGAAAGAGTCCAATTTTAACAGCCTGCTACATAAAGAACATTTAAGTCCAAAAATAATGGCTATCAAAAGCCTCACATTCTGCTCACATAAAAAAGCAAGGTATCTGACCTATATAAACCCCTGTCAAATGGACTCCATCAGGATGAACTGGAGGCATTACAGTGTTTTCTCCCATGGAGTCTCAAAAATACTTCTCCTATGGAGTCTCCCATGACTTCAAAAACATAAGAAGATGTTAAAAGTTCCTAAGAGCTGTCTTTGTCTTTCCTAGGTGTTCTTTAGCTTTTTAAAAAGTAATATTTGTCCATAATTGCTAGGAGAAAGGATAATAAGACCCTAACACCATCCCTTTAGATTTTGGCTAAAAATCAACAGCCAACAATTCTGAGGTTCTAACTCTGGGCCCCAAAACGCATGATTAGGATGACTGGACAGTTCAAGAAGGTGCTCTTAAGTAGTTACACTCAACCATTTCACAATGATCTTGAATCCCACTATCCCTCAGTGACACAGGAAACTAGACTAAGGTTCTCATTCAAGGTCAAACAACAACTATGAATACCAGCTGATTAGGAGAGAAACGTTTCCCAAGGGCAGATCCACATCTTTCACCATGATTTAGTTAATCACTGCCAACACCTTTTGTCCAACCCCATTTATTAGCCCTTTCTGGAGCTGAGGGACATCATCCATCAACACTCTAAACAGCTCCACCCAAACCCACTCAAAGCCTTCACACGACCTTTCAAGTCATCAAATATAATTAGCAAGCACACTCTGGAGTATCCATGTTCTTTACAGAGCAGGTGGAAGATTAGAAGCTAAACCTCTGATACCATAATGAGCAGAAGAACAACAGAATGCACCTAATTTGAAGCTGAGACACATTTCCAGTTAAAATAGCTTAAAACTCAAAATAAGAAAAGCCCATGCCCATTAAAGTTGAGGGAAAGGTTCAAGTAACAGAAGTTGGGACTTTTTACATGGGGGTCAAAGTTTTTATCAATGAGTTTTTTTTTAAAGAAAACAAAATAAAACAAGGTCCAGAGGAAGAATATTAGTAAGCATGTAACTCTTTTAAAAATCGCCTGTTTTCAATTCCATCATTATTGATGGACTTGTATTAGTACCAATCTAGCCACCAGGGTAAGGGGTGCTAATTTTGGAGGGTGAATTCAATGGATGCCCTTCAGCTTCCCTTAAAAGCTTCAAACTCTTGCCTTGGAAATATAAATACAGTAGCATGAAACCAAAGGAAATTCAAGCTGGGGCACAAATTTTTAGGATGGAAAGTCTAAGGGACCAGTTGATTATCTGGGGTCATCTGTGTTATCAACAGGAAAAATGTCATACACCAGATAGAGTGTTGCCAGGAACCCAAGAACTAACAAGTAGCACAGCTGTGGACAGACTGCATCAGGATGACACAGTAGCATCACATTAAAATATGATGAAGCCCCAACTATTAGGAAAGAGCCAACTATGATGAGCAAGAAAGCAAAGCACAGAAACGAAAAACGAAGCAGCAAGTTGCCATCCATCACTGACCAGGAGTAGAAGCGTGGCACACAATATAAAATATTACAAACCATCACGTAATCCAAACTTGGATGCCATGAGTCTTTTTGCACAATGAGTTTAGCCTAATGTGTAACAGGAATCTCATTTAATGTAATCTGCCGAATCACATTTGCTGCTCATCACGTAATAGGTGTCATCCTATTCTATTCCTATTGAAAATAAGTTCCTACTGAAAATGTATATTTCATTAAAAAAAAGCTGAGTTTATAGAAAGAAGGAAGATCGCCATAAAAGTAGCCTTTATAAAAAGGCAAGACATGTACTTTTCATCATCCTTGACGTTGTACAGATTGAATTTAATCCAATCTTCCCTTATACAGAGGCAAAGGTGGTTGGCAATTTTCAAGCACACTCATTAGACTAGCGAGTTAATAATGCTGACCAGGGCTTCCCTGGTGGCGCAGTGGTTGAGAATCTGCCTGCTAACGCAGGGGACACGGGTTCCAGCCCTGGTCTGGGAGGATCCCACATGCCACGGAGCGACTAGGCCTGTGAGCCACAACTACTGAGCCTGCGCGTCTGGAGCCTGTGCTCCACAACGAGAAGCCGCAATAGTGAGAGGCCCGCGCACCGCGATGAAGAGTGGCCCCCACTTGCCACAACTAGAGAAAGCCCTCACACAGAAACGAAGACCCAACACAGCAAAAATAAATTAATTAATTAATAAACTCCTACCCCCAACATCTTAAAAATAATAATAATAATGCTGACCAGCAGGAGGATGAAAGACAGTCGAAGTTTTCCTACTGGTCAACATTACTGACCAAGCCAAAGCCGGTAAATGAGCTGCCGCTTCGGCTCAATAGCCTGCAAGATGTGTTTTGTGTCGAGGTGCTTCCACACCTAGGAAGAAGATTAATTTTGGCAATAACAGGACCGGAGGTACCTAAAGATGGTAGAAGGCAATGTGTGAGGTGCTTAATGAAAATTGTCACCACCATCAGTGGGAAAAAAAAAAAAATTATAAACTGAAAGTGCAAAAATATCTCCTTACAAAAGAAACTTCAGAAGCGTAACAACAAAATCAACTGTGACTAAAAGAAAAAAAGAACTTCCGGTATCTAAACTAAATCACTGAAATGCAGGATGGCTTGCATTCTCATAGAGGATCAACCTGTCAAAAGTGCTGGAAAAGAAAAGAGGAATCTTTCTTTTTTCCATATATCTAAATGACTATTTATTGAAACAGCCCATGTAAACTATATATATATATTTATATATACACACACACACACATATATATACATATATATATGGCACCAAAGAAACTGTTTAACATTCATGATTTTTAAAACCATTCTAAAATATAAGGACAGAAAAAAAGAATAAAGAAACAAGATTATAACAATGAATAATAGTTTTCATTTTGCTTCTTGCTTTCTGGCTTTGTCCACAGATAAGTAATTCATTTTGAAGAAACTTTCTATTGTGTTAAATTCACAAAGAAGTTGCAGAGGTAGTACAGTGAGAGCCTGAATATCGTAATCCAGTTTCCCCTAATGTTAATATCTTACATTACCATGGTGCATTTGTCAAAACTAGGAAATCAACATTGGTACATTCCTATTAACTAAACTCCAGACTTCATATTTCACTGGTTTTTGCACTAATGTCTTTTCTTCTGTTCCAGGTTCCATCAAGGGTAACATGTTGCATTTAGCATTACTCTCTTTTTCAGACTGGTTTGGGGAGATGGACTCCAAATCTGCTATTTCTCTGGGTTGTAAAGTATAAAGGAACCCTTGAGCCTCATGTCTCATCCTGTAGCTCTTCATGATGCCCAACACCTGGTCTTGTCATGTCCCATCCATACGACTGACTTGGTGTCAGGAACCTTGAAATCTTAAAACCAGAGCAGTCATCACCTTTCGCTATTTCATTGAATCGTGAATCAGAAAAATAGTGTTGGGCTCATTTGGTCATACATTGTATTTATTGGTAGATTTTATGAAATATTTTTTCATTTTTGTTTTTTAATTAATTTTTATTGGCGTGTAGTTGCTTTACAATGTTGTGTTAGTTTCTACTGTACAGCAAAATGAATCAGCTATACATATACATATATCCCCTCTTTTTTGTATTTCCTTCCCATTTAGGTCACCACGGTGCATTAAGTAGAGTTCCCTATGCTATGCTGTATATGTTCTCATTAGTTATGTATTTTATATATGGTATCACTAGTGTATATATGTCAATCTCAACCTCCCAATTCCTCCCACCCCTCCTTTCCCCCTTAGTATCCATACATTTGTTCTCTACGTCTATGTCAATATTTCTACTTTGCAAATGAGATCATCTATAACATGTTTCTAAATTCCACATATATGCATTAATATGTGATATTTGTCTTCCTTTTTCTGACTTACTTCACTCTGCATGACACTGTCTAGGTCCATCCATTGTCTCTACAAATGACCTAATTTCGTTGCTTTTTATGGCTAATATTCCATTGTATATATGTAGCACAATTTCTTTATCCATTCCTCTGTTGATGGACATTTAAGTTGCTTCCATGACCTGGCTATTGTAAATAGAGCTGCAATGAACATTGTGGTACATGACTCTTTTTGAATTATGGTTTTCTCAGGGTATATGCCCAGTAGTGGGACTGCTGGGTCGTATGGTAGTTCTATTTTTAGTTTTTTAAGGAACCTCCATACTGTTCTCCATAGTGGCTGTATCAATTTACATTCCCACCAACAGTGCCTGAGCACTTCCTTTTTTCCATACCCTCTCCAACATTTACTGTTTGTAGATTTTTTGATGATGGCTATTCTGAGTGGTGTGACTAATTATTAGAGAAATATTTCTTGGCGTATTTTCCCCTTGATAATCTAGTGGTGGGGGTCAGGGTTCTCCCCTACAGCTTTTCTCGTCATTAAGGATAAAGGGTTTTTTTGCCAAAGAAAAATGGAAGGTATGCCCACTGGATAGGGAAAAAGAATATGATATAGAAGTTCCTACTAGATAGAATGAGGAAGCTGAAGACTTTCCAGTGAGGGCAGCATGGAGATGGGGGAGATTCCAAGAGGATATGTGAAGAATGAAGGTGCTAAGGACCTAACATCCCCAGCTCTTTAGCTTTATGGGGGCAGAGGCATCAAGAAGATAAACACCCCAGAGAGGGCAGAGGAGGATATAAAAACAAAGAATTTGCTAGTCATCTTGCCATTTGGAAGTCTGGAAGGAGACCCTCCAACAGGGTGCTACCACACCAACAGGGGGAAGTTGCAACTGAACAGAAATGGTGGCGTGGCATACTTATGCAGAGAGAGGATCAGTGGTTCTGAGGACCCTGGGTATGGGCAGGAAGGATTTCAGAGTTTCCTGGGTCCCCACCATGACAAGGTTCCTAAGCATGCCAGCTAGGGAGGTCACCAAGTAGGGGCCAACAGGAGAGCAAATGGGAGCTGCAATCAGGTCTCAGAGAATCAGCAGAGGTGGGAACCATGGTCATCAAGATGGAGAGGCTCCCTGGGAGCACTCATCATGCATGGAAACCCCCAAAGGACACAGAAGCACAGAGACCACCACCCAAAGACTGGGTAAGATGAATTATACCTCATCCAAGGGTAGACAGAGCAAAGCAGCTTGGAATAATGCTTAGACCAGACACCCTAGCCCCTCTGCCATAAGGACATGTCAGTATCATCTTGAGAAAACGAAGGGAAAGGGGAAATCTCCAACAGCTGTGAGTAAGCTTGAAACTTTGAACAGACTGAACACTTAGGCTTACCTAAATGAGACTGAGTTCATCCAAATAAGAGTTTCAAACTAAGAGAGACCCAAGTACCGCTAACTGGACACTTCCCCACTTCTTTTATTGAGAAGAAGGCAAGGGAATTAGATCAGGCTGAAGAAAATAAATTCTTATATACTGAATTGTAGGGTACTGATTTCTGAGTATTAATATATCTGATACCTGAGTATTAAAATATTTAAAAATAAACTTTTGTGGAATGAGCATAAAATGTTTCCTTTCCTCCGTCCTTCCATCCAAATCCTGTTCATTCTTCAGCTCCCACCCTCTTCATGAAACGCCTGTCTAGTTCAGCCCCCACTGACCTAACATTTCTCTGAATTCCTCCTCCACTTAAATTCAGTAGCATGCCGGGTAGCCCGGTTAGCTGTAAGGAGGTGATTTACACAAGATAAAAATCCTGTCTTACTCCTCTTTCAGTGCCCCACACTGCCCATCATGAACCAGGGCAGCACATAAATATGTGCTAATTGACTTACTGATTGACACTGAGTAAAGTAAGGCAAAGAAAGCCCGGTGAAGGGAAAATAAAGGGAAGAAAGGAGATAAGAAATGGAACCACTGAGCTCTTCTGAGATGTGGAAAGTGAAACTATAAATGGAAGCTGTTTTTTTTGTTGTTGTTGTTCCCTCTGACTCTTAGTTATTCACAGTTACCAAAATTAATAACTATTAATCACAGGAAAAGGATGAGCCAAGTTAATTCCTCTGATCAAATCATGCACACTGCAACCTAAGGTGATCCATTTTCTTTGCAGCAACTAAAAGAGAAAGGACCAGGAGAAGATGGCAGAAGAGTAAGACGCGGAGATCACCTTCCTCCCCACAGATACACCAGAAATACATCTACACGTGGAACAACTCCTACAGAACACCTACTGAACGCTGGCAGAAGACCTCAGACCTCCCAAAAGGCAAGAAACTCCCCACGTACCTGGGTAGGGCAAAAGAAAAAAGAAAAAACAGAGACAAAGTATAGGGACGAGACCGGCACCAGTGGGAGGGAGCTGTGAAGGAGAAAACGTTTCCACATACTAGAAGACCCTTCACTGTCGGAGACAGGAGGCCGGTGCGGGGGAAGCTTCGGAGCCGCGGAGGAGAGCGCATCAACAGGGGTGCGGAGGGCAAAGCGGTGAGATTCCCGCACAGAGGATCGGTGCCGACCAGCACTCACCAGCCCGAGAGGCTTGTCTGCTCACCCGACGGGGCGGGCGGGGCTGGGAAATGAGGCTCGGGCTTCGGTCGGATCCCAGGGAGAGGACTGGGGTTGGCGGCATGAACACAGCCTGCAGGGTGTTAGTGCACCACGGCTAGCCAGGAGGGAGTCCGGGAAAAAGTCTGGACCTGCCAAAGAGGCAAGAGGCTTTTTCTTCCCTCTTTGTTTCCTGGTGCGCGAGGAGAGGGGATTAAGAACACTGCTTAAAGGAGCTCCAGAGACGGGCGCGAGCCACGGCTAAAAGCGCGAACCCCAGAGACGGGCAAGAGACGCTAAGGCTGCTGCTGCCACCACCAAGAAGCCTGTGTGCGAGCACAGGTCACTATCCACACCCCCCTTCCGGGGAGCCTGTGCAGCCCGCCACTGCCAGGATCCCGGGATCCAGGAACAGCTTCCCCGGGAGCACGCACGGCGCGCCTCAGGCTGGTGCAACGTCACGGCGGCCTCTGCCGCCGCAGGCCCGCCCCGCACCCATACCCCTCCCTTCCCCCCGGCCTGAGTGAGCCAGAGCCCCCGAATCAGCAGCTCCTTTAACCCCGTCCTGTCTGAGCGAAGAACAGATGCCCTTCGGGTGACCTACACGCAGAGGCGGGGCCAAATCCAAAGCTGAGCCCCGGTAGCTGTGCGAACAAAGAAGAGAAAAGGAAATCTCTCCCAGCAGCCTCAGGAGCAGCGGATTAAAGCTCCACAATCAACTTGATGTACCTGCACCTGTGGAATACCTGAATAGACAACGAATCATCCCAAATTTAGGAGGTGGACTTTGGGAGCAAGACAGATTATTTTTTCCCCTTTTCCTATTTTTGTGAGTGTGTGTGTGTATGATTCTGTGTGAGATTTTGTCTGTATAGCTTTGCTTTCACCATTGTCCTAGGATTCTGTCCGTCCGTTCTTTTTTTTTAATTTTTTCATGACAATTATTTTTTATTTTAATAACTTTATTTTATTTTATCTTACTTTATTTTATTTTATCCTCTTTCCTTCTTTCTTTCTACTTTTTCTCCCTTTTATTCTGAGCCGTGTGGATGAAAGGCTCTTGGTGCTCCAGCCAGGAGTCAGTGCTGTGCCTCTGAGGTGGGAGAGCCAAATTCAGGACACTGGTCCACAAGAGACCTCCCAGCTCCACGTTATATCAAACGGCAAAAATCTCCCAGAGATCTCCATCTCAACACCAAGACCCAGCCTCACTCAACGACCAGCAAGCTACAGTGCTGGACACCCTATGCCAAACAACTAGCAAGACAGGAACACAGCCCCACCCATTAGCAGAGAGGCTGCCTAAAATCATAATAAGGCCACAGACACCCCAAAACACACCACCAGATGTGGACCTGCCCACCATAAAGACAAGATCCAGCCTCATCCACCAGAACACAGGAACTAGTCCCCTCCACCAGGAAGCCTACACAACCCACTGAACCAACCTTAGCCACTGGGGACAGACACCAAAAACAACGGGAACTACGAACCTGCAGCCTGCAAAAAGGAGACCCCAAACACAGTAAGATAAGCAAAATGAAAAGACAGAAAAACCCACAGTAGATGAAGGAGCAAGGTAAAAACCCACCAGACCTAACAAATGAAGAGGAAATAGGCAGTCTACCTGAAAAAGAATTCAGAATAATGATAGTAAAGATGATCCAAAATCTTGGAAATAGAATAGACAAAATGCAAGAAACATTTAACAAGGACCTAGAAGAACTAAAGAGGAAACAAGCAATGATGAACAACACAATAAATGAAATTAAAAATACTCTAGAAGGGATCAGTAGCAGAATAACTGAGGCAGAAGAACAGATAAGTGACCTGGAAGATAAAATAGTGCAAATAACTACTGCAGAGCAGGATAAAGTAAAAAGAAAGAACAGAACTGAGGACAGTCTCAGAGACCTCTGGGACAACATTAAATGCACCAGTATTCGAATTATAGGGGTCCCAGAAGAAGAAGAGAAAAAGAAAGGGACTGAGAAAATATTTGAAGAGATTATAGTTGAAAACTTCCCTAATATGGGAATCAAGTCCAGGAAGCACAGAGAGTCCCATACAGGATAAATCCAAGGAGAAACATGCCAAGACACATATTAATCAAACTATCAAAAATTAAATACAAAGAAAACATATTAAAAGCAGCAAGGGAAAAACAACAAATTAAGAGAGAAAAAAAAAACATTAAGTCTGTGGGAGAACTGTCTCCTTTGAGGAACTTGCAATTCTAAAATAAAATAACATTATGTAAGTGAGGAGAAAGGAGAAAGAAAAAGGTTTCCACCAGGCTACCCCTCCTGTTGAGATTTCGAGGAAAGTGTGGTGGAAATATGGAAATGGCTAAAATCCACATCTAACGTAGTTGTTAAAAGAAGATGTGATTGTCGCAAGGTTGACTTTGTTACAAACAATGATTATTTATGACACTTTATTGCAACATCCTCCAAAGCATATGGTTACTTTATTAGAAATTAAAATTCATTTTCATATAAATCTCAGCAGGGTATTACACCAAAATAACTAGAGTAACTCCAGGGGACAACGAATAATTCTAGGTTAGCTCTTCTAAGGCCTGGCACTTGTAATATACAATTTAAACTAATTCACTTGTAAGTATAATGGCAGATTTGGAAAATGTGGACAATCTACCTACTACAAGAATGAGTATAAATATTTCTTTACCACTTTGGGGACATGTATAATTTACATTTTCCTCGTAAGTTTCCACTGCTTGGTTTTACATTTTCAATGTAAAAAAACCTTTCAGTTCATCACCAATGCTGTTGCTGTCCTTTCTTACTTTTAATTGTGAATGTCCAGAAAGCATAGCTTTTAGCTGATGGCTCTCTGTTCACAGTGAACAATACATTGGATCATAAAAACAGTCATGCTGTTGTGAGCCTGTACAGGCATTGATGCACTGTAGCTATTTCTAACTGTTAGATTTCACATAGGTTTCATATTTCCTTTATTGCAGCATTTGGTGGCTCAGGGAATCTTCATGTTTTTTCATGACAACACTCAGTGCTTATTTCAAAATTGGCCTGCTAAGTTCGGATCATGATAGTTTTTGATAGTGTGCTATACGTGAGGAAAACGGGTGTATGTGTCTCCAAATCCAACATCCAAATCGTAAACAACAATGACTTAACAGCTACAAAATATGACACCCCCAAATCTGCATATGCTGCAAAAAATAAAAGTAAGTTAGATTCCTCAGAAGTTGGTTTAATTAACTAGGACATTATTTGTAAGCTAGATAGGGATATATGATGATCCCAATTTATCTTTACATTATTGTCTTTGAAGATATGGAAGAATACAGAAATCACATTTTGCTAGCAAATTTCATTGAGGATACAGAAAATGGTGAAGCTAAAAGAGAACCTCTCACTAAAGGAAAATCCCTCTGCTCACAAAATACTTCCGACTCCAGATGTGTGGGATTATTCCCACATCAACTGACTCTCTAAACACCAGCTGGGGGACTTCCCTGGTGGCACAGTGGTTAAGAATCCACCTGCCAAAGCAGGAGACAAGGGTTCGATCCCTGGTCTGGGAAGATCCCACATGCCGTGGAGCAACTAAGCCCGTGCACCACAACTACTGAGCCTGCGCTCTAGAGCCCGCGTGCCACAACTACTGAAGCCTGCGTGCCACAACTACTGAAGCCCGCACACTTAGAGCCCGTGCTCTGCAACAAGAGAAGCCACCACAATGAGAAGCCTGCGCACCGCAACGAAGAGTAGCCCCTGCTAGGTGCAGCTAGAGAAAGCCCCCCATGCGCAGCAACAAAGACCCCATGTGGCCAAAAATTTTTTAATTAAATAAAGTCCTTAAAAAAATAAATAAATAAACACCAGCTGCATGTCCTACAATTCAATTCAATTCTGCCACTATCCACCCAGAGGTAGTGTCAGGTCCCACAAGTTAAGGGCCCAGTCCCAAAAGACCGCCCCAACTTCAGATGCCAGTTGCAAATCTGGGTCACCGGACTTCTGACTGGTTTCCCATGACTCCTGCCTCAATTTCTATTATTTGCTACAACAGCTCACAGAACTCAGGAAAGCACTTTCCCTTTCACTACTAATGATGTATTACAAGGGCTATTTTAAAGGATACATATGAACAGTCCAATGAAGAGATACATACAGTGAGGTCTGGAAGGGTTCTGAGCACAGGAGCTTCTGTCCCTGTGGAGTTTGGAGTGTGCTACTCTCCGGGCACAAGGATATATTCTTGTTCACCAACCCAGAAGGTCTCTGAACCCCTTAGGTTAGGGCTTTTTATGGGGGCTTCAACCTCCAGCCCCTCTTCCCTCTCTAGAGGTCAGGGGTAGGGCTAACTCTCTAATCACAGGACTAGTTCCCCTGGCAACCAGTCCCTACCCCCCCAGGCGCCAGTCATCTCATTAGCATAAAAAAGACCTGTATCACTTCAGATGTTTCCAGGGGTTCTAGGAGCTTTGTGCCAACAGTGCTAGGAAAGGGGATGGGGGCAGAGACCAAATATATTCTTTCTTTCTTTCGCAACAAAAAAGCACATTTAAATATATTCATTAAGATTCTGTTTGCTGGCCAAGCTAATGGACACTAGCCAAAAGTGGGCCACTTTTGCCTTGTCTAAGTGAGAAGTGATGGCAACCTCCCTGCTTGCTGCAGCAAAAGTCTCACCAACAGACCTACCACAGCCCAGTGTTGCTGTGTGTTCGCTTAGTCAACGAACAGGTATGGCACACCAACCCTAGGCTAGCGCCTGCCCTGGAAAAGCACTGCAGGGAATAACGTGTCACTCATCAGTCACGCAATAAGTGGAATTGTAATGAATAGAACATGTAAAACGGAAACAGAGCAGAGAGAATATCGAAGTCTGCCTGGGGGAAGTCAAGGAAGGCTTCCTGGAAGTAGTGTCTCGATGCAGCCAGGAATATTGTGTAAGAGTCTGCCAGGCACACAAGCAAGAGGAGGGGATTCTAGGCAGAGAGACACCCGCTTCACTAAAAGCTGTAAGCACAGCAAGGCAGTGATGAGCACCATCAAACTCAAAGTTTCTAGTAAGTGGTCAAAAATGATACTTCAGGCTGGGGGAATAGCAGTCATTCTGATCCAGTGGCAAGAGGCCAAGACTTGGATCAGAAGACAGAGGTTCTGCTCCAGGCTGTTACCAATCACTATTCACCTGACCTTGACCCACACCAGGATAGAGAGGCCACTGACTTGTAAGTGACAGAAACTACAACTAAAACCCAGGTTCTCAATCTCTTTGGATCACCCTTCCTAATCTATAAGATGTTCAGGTTGAGCCAAAGTTTCCAAAGATTGAAATTTCCAGAAAGTACTGCAGACTGCAAACCCTAGCCTCCAGCACCCTTGGACAGCAACGAAATATGTAAAGACTCCAATTTAAAGGCAAGGCCAGAAATTAAAATCACAGACGAAGCAAGAAATACAGAAACCCAGTCTTATTTGTCAGGCACGCGTGCGGTGATGGAGATCACATTTAAATAGAAACAGTCTCCTGCCCAGACCCCTCATCTGCAAAGCCCTGTTTACAGAGCTACCCCAGGAACTGTTCTTAGTTACAAATTCAGCAGCCTGCAACTCTGAATTAATGACCTTGCATGTAAATATCTTTGTCTTCCTAAAAATGTTATTGGGGTAAATAAAAATATTTTCCACATTTTTTGCCTTCACCCTACACAGGCTTTGAAGGAACAAAGGAAGGAGAGGGGTTGCTGTGCCTTTTTGCACAATACCTCTCACCTTGGGGATGTGATATTCCTCAAGTACAATACTTCTAGGGGAATGAAGAATAAGAGACGAGTTTAATTTCCTTCTGCCAAATTAACTTTCTCCGCTGCTGCTAGGAATGTGCATAACGATAAGCCTGGAGAATAGGATGCTGGTGTGGCCTAGCAAGCATGGTCCCCAGAGCAGGTTCCGGTTCAAGGGCAGCCACTCCTCAGGCCAAGAACTGGCCAGGCATGTCCTCCCAAGAGGTCAGCATCAGCGTCAGGAGGTCGTTACTGAAACCTGTGGCAGTTTATGTAAACAACCAACCCAAGGGAGGTGTCAGTGTGCTGGCCTGGCCTGGAATGCCTCCTCAGCTATCTTTTCATTGTTATGTAGGGGAAAGAGCTAAGGGTTTTGGAATCAGACCTTTCTGGATTTTTAACTCCAGCGCAGGCTCTAGCCAGACTGGGCATGTGATGTATGTCTCTCAGGGCCTCAGTGTACACCTCTTTAAAATGGGAATAAGGTCACCTACCACACACAAGTCATTGGGAAAATTAAATGAGAGCATGTATATGAAGTTTAGAAAATAAAGATTCATGACTTTCCCTTGTTGAAAATACACCTTAGAAATCTCAGTAGCAGTTAAATGGTGGGTTTCTGCAGTCAGCCCAGCCCACAGAGCTACAGGAACAAAGACAACATACTACAACAAAATCATTTGTTGCCAGAAATGTTGGTATCAGAGATGGAAGTAACGAGACAGGGGAAAGACAGTCTTGGGCATGTGTGCCCTCAGTAGGCAAACTTCCCCTCCCTGGTGATGGCCTATGGCTCCACGCTTTCTCACCAGGCCATGGTGGCCACTCTGACCCTCCCTGGATAGTTCCTTTGGATAATCTCCTCACCTAGGAGCTGGAACACATCTGACAAAGCTGGATCTTCTAGGCAAACACCACAGTTGGTTTTCAGGGATTGGGGCTAGTCAGGAAAATAGGGAGCTGAGAAACCCAGGAGTAGGAAGCACCACAAGAAAGCCACAGGGCATGGCCAGGGAAGCTGCTGGGGTCAAGACACAGAGAAGCGAGTGTCATCGGATGCTGACCAGGGCTTCTCCTGAGGGCCAGACTCGGTCTCAAAGCTGAGGACAGAAAGGAGTCAAGTACCAAATTCTAAAGCGAGTTAAAAGCAACTGAGTGCCCGATACCTTCAGCAGGCTCTGCTAACCAAAGCACTGCAACTCCGTTCCCGTCCCCTGTCTACACAAGCAGAAGATTATGGAGCAGGGAGACAGGATAATATGCCAAGAGTCACTAGCTTGGGAGGAATGACTTGGTCACAGAAGGATGGTTCCAAAGGACTGGGGGTGTCAGCAAGGAGAAACTGAGATGCTATTTAGCCGGATGGATATCTGCTTAGGCAATGAACCTACTGATCTTCTCTGCATCAGAACAGAAGGAAAAGAGTATTAGAGAGAAGTGGCCAACAGAAAGAGAGGTTTGTAGAGCAGTGGCCTGCACCCCTGGTATTGGCATGTCGAGAATGCGCGTCTCCTGTGTGTCAAGTGAACACTGAAGGCTAACCAGAATTCGAGCTATTTTTCCAGGTCAATATCCAGAAGAACTGCCATTTGAATAAGGAGATCCCAGCAGCAAGGGGCTGTTGGAGTACCTTGTTGAGAAAGGGAAATAAAAGGAGGGGTGGTTAGATATGAAAGGCCAGGCCAGAGTCAATGTCCATGTTCAGGACACATGCCACAGGAGGTGCCACAGGAGTTCCCACAGGACCTGCCACAGACTTTACACACTGACGCATGAAAGGACGAGTATTTGGCTACCCAGGAAGAGGCAGAATGAAAAACTGGATTACACTCCATCCCCACTGAAGCCTTCAGGCCAAAGCTTGGGCAGTGCTCAAAGGGAAGGGAAAAGATGAGCATTAAATTGGATATGAAACGTAAGTCTCAAACTAGACTGGACTTTTTATACACAGAAGTCACTAGAAAGTGGTAGAATCAGCCCAGGATGTTGTTAAGGAAACAATTGATGGCAGTGATTGAAGACAAATAAAGCTGCTTCTTGCTTTATACCCCAACTGACTTCAGACCATTCAACAGACCAACCTCAAAGTCTGCTATGTGATACTAGATGAGTTCGAGGACTAGAAAGAAGGTCAATGTCAAGAAACTAAGGCAGTGGAACAGAGAGGATAATAAGAGCAAAGTGGAGAAATCAAAACAATAAAAAAGTTTCAATGGCCAGGCCTGCTTTGTATCCATCACCCTTTTTGTATTGAGTGAGTGAACAGGCTTGATTTTCCAGCCCAGAGTTGGGAAGATGCCTTACCCAGAGGGAGGGGCCCACCTAAGCTTATCAGCTTAGGTCAATCAAACTGCTGGAACGAGAGCTACTGGTCAAGAGCCCCAGGCTCCTTCATCCCACAGAGGCTCAGGACCAGAAACCACAAACCATCTTGCTCTTAAGCAATTACAGGGGGGAGAAAAAAAAAAAAAAAACAATAAATAAGAGAGCATTCTGTGTCGCACAGACCTGGATTTATACCCAGCTCTGAGACTGGTTGGCTGGAAGAGTGCAGGCCAGTGGCTCAACTTTGAGATACTTCAACACCGTGAAGGTGGAAAAACTGAGGCTCAGAGAGGTTAAGCACTTTGCCTGAAGCTAAACAGTTAGCTAGTTGGGGAGGCAGCTGAAGAGCTCAGGCCTGTCGGATTCCAAATCTTTGTGTGGTAGCAAGCTGAAAAAATAACAACCCTCCCTGAGGAAAAAGCTTTGGAAAACCCATCGAAGTATTATGAGCATAAGATGTTGCCATTATTATCTACAAGCAGATGATAATAGGGCTACTGGATTACATTCACAGCTATTATTTACCACGATAGGTGGATCAATTCTGACTCAGATGACTAGTGTAACGTCTGCTCAGAAGAAGGAATCTTAAGTCTGAAGTGCAGTCCATCCCTATGTGATAAAATAGCAGGAAAAGCAAGGGGAATTTATTAAATCAAGGAAATGGTATTTCTTGAAACAACAGGAGATTCCAACTACCAAGTAGCGGAGTGAAAACACCACATCACATTTACCTTCCCTGATGGAAGGTGTAAGTGCAGCTCAGCCCAGGAGGCTGAGCTGGGGATGGTAACTAGTCTCTGTAAACACAGACAAATTCCAGTCTTTTTTGTGCTTTAGTTTTCTCTTTTATTAAGTGGAAAACAATATATCAAAATCAAGAAGTAATCTCCACAAAATATACCATGCCCTGGAGAAGGCAAGAATACCATTATACCATCGACATACATATGTGTGAAGAATCGTTCCAAACCCTTTACATATATTAACTCATTTTATCCTTAAAGCAATGGTATGATGTAAGAGCTATTATTATCCCCATTATCCCCATGAGTTAAAATAAGGCACAAAGAAGTTAGGTAACTTGCTTCGTATCTACAGCTGGTAAGTGGTAGAGAAGGGATTTAAACCTGGGCAGTCTGGCTCCAGAGCCGACGCCATACAGATTTTTACTAGATCATAACAACTGAGCTCAAATTAGTTGAGGAGAGTTGCAAAGGGAGAATAATAAATTAAGTAGGATGTATCTAGAGCAAAATCTAATTAAAATGGCTTTGGCCTTTTTCATCAGAATTAGGCAATGTTTCAGCCCTGTGTGGTTTCTTTCTTATCTATTAAAAAAGCCATTTTGATTATTGCCTTCCATATGCCAGAGTTTGTACTAGGCAAATATTGCATTATATTTTCAGTAGCTTTCTTCTGGATTAATTCTTTAAAATACTTAAACTTTCAATCCAGTTGAAAAATAACAAATAACAAAATTACAAATTTTGTAATTTTTTAAGTTTATTAACATGATTTCTTACATAATGTTATGTAAGTGAAGGTTATAAAATTGAGGGGAAAGAAAAGAAGAGCCACCTGGCCACAACTTTGTTCTCTGATTCTCTTAGAGACGGAGATAACTTCCCATCAGTGCAGGGTAAGGCATACATGATGTCTACAGCCATTTATTTTATTGATGTGGACTTAAGAAGGTAAAAAGGTGCCCCAATGTATAGAACAGTGGTTCTCAAAGCATATTTTTGCCATCCGGAATGAGGAAGGATGCTGCATCATCTGGGAACATGTCAAAATATCCAATTACCAAGCCCTACCCCAGACGTAATGAATCAGAAACTCTGGGGATGGGGCCTGGCCATCTGACTCCAGGTGATTCTGATGCAGGATGAAGTTCATGAGCCACTAGCACCTGGTAAAACCCGATCCTTCGGGGTCCTTGAGAAGGTGAAGATTACAGTTGCCCAGAGCTCATGCGGAGATAGGAGACTGACAGGATAAGCATCTTCAAATTAGGGGTGAAGGTGAGAGTGGCCAGCTGACAAGGGCCATCTTTCCAGACAGTCTCCCTCTCATGCCCATCTGGAACATGGACAGTCAATGTCTGGGGAGAGAAGTGGACCTGGGACAGGACTGTAAAATGGCAGAATGGGAAAGGAGGGTCCTGGGACCCTGAAAAGTCCTGATCAAACATCCAGTCTTTCGAGACTAGCCTGAGGCGTCCCCTGGTCTGCTTTCTGGCGGGGGTTTCCTGGCTTCCAGAGAAGAGAACCAGGTGTATCACAAGAGGGAGTGAAGAGGAATGTGGCAAACTGGAGGCCTGCAAACCTTGTCAAGAGGCATCAGATAAAGTCTCCAAAGTGCCCTGTAAGCCAGAGAGAAACATCTGCAGGCCAAATATGGCACCTAGGATGCCAACGTGTGACTTCTGAATCTGAGTCCAACTGCCTCATGAGAAAGAAGAGAACAGAGATCAAAGAGGTGAAAGTTCCTAAGCAAAGCCTCACAAGACAGCAGTAGCCTGGCCCTGAATCCAAAGGCTCCTTCTTCCATTGAAATGCCCTAATTTTTGTTACAGTGTGAATCTTGTAACTAATCAGGGTTCCTCTTTTGCTCAGCAAAATATGTGCAGCCCAATTTTAGTAATTATATAAGGCTTATTGCCAACAAGTTCAGGTATAAAATTTCCTTCTATATTTCTAGTCTAGCCATGATTTCATTGTCTAGTGGGATTTTCATTTTACATTTATTTCTATGATTTTACCGTTCATTTATATTCTTGTAAGCGACCTCAAACATTTTATGGAACAAAGCAGGATATACCTAATGAAGAGTAACTTTATTTGACCTCATCATCCTAATGGCACATCCGTTCCTCTTGTTCACAGGTACTCAAGACAACTAGTTTGATCATTCTGGCGAGTTGACCAGGTAAATCAGATCAAAAAGTTACATTACTAATTTTTTCAGCAAACAGAGCTGACCTAATCAACCCAGATCCTTGAGGGAATCAACATAACTGGGAGGGAACCAATAACTCGGTCAGTACAACATGGATTTTTTAAAATTTATTGAAATCGGGTTTGAAATCAAAGACGACCCAAGTAGAGATGCCATTTGGGGACTCGGAAAAAATTTAATCCTCGAGTCTTAGTGACCAAAGCGAGTTAATGTACCTTTAAACCTAAGCAAATTACTCCCATCTCCCTACAAATGGCCCATCATCATAAATGTTGGCTATTAAGGTGCCATGTGATTCTGCATGGACCACTGAGAGGACACAAGATGGTGATGACTCATCACTAATGAACTGAACAGAATCCAGTAGGAGTCATGCAGATGCCCAGCCCAGGTGGAAAAAGGAGATGGCTGTAAAGATCAGAAAAATGTACAGAGAAGAGCATCGCGACATTTGTAAAAAATAACCTATTATATTCTAAGGAGAGCTGGAGGGGAGAAGAAAGGAAATGAACATTTTCTTAGTTTCTACGATGCATCAGGCCCCCTACTGGGTGGGTTACTATGTTATCTCATCTGATTCCAACGTATACAGTAGAATTACTAGCACACATTGCAGATGAGGGAACCAAGAACCCAGAGAACTCAAGCCATTCACTCAAGTCAGGTAACAAGTAAGAAGCAAACCCAGTATATAAATTCAGATCTGTCTGGCTAGACAGGTCATGCATTTTCACAAAAAGTGGGTGAAAGTAAGAGGGTCGAATATTTTTTACTCACCTAATATGTCCAACACTTTTTTAGGTGCTAGGGATATAATGTTCAAGGGAAAAAATCACTGGAAGAATCAAGAAATTATGCAAACATAAAATTAGCATTGTGAGGGTGCACAAAAAGGAGATATATATGGTCCTAAGAGAGTGTATATTGAAAATTTGACCCTGATGGTGAAGTCACCTGAGAAGTAACTGATCCGAGATCTGAAGAAAAGGTGGAAGATAACAAAAGAGAAGTTACAAGGAATGGGGAAAGGATGCTACAGGCTGTTAGTGAGAGACTGCTCATGTGAATAGAAAGATGGAGCAAGGTGCAAAGTGAGACCAGAAGAGAGATCCTAAAGGGCCTTATGGCCCATGATAAGGGTGCATCTTTTTCCTTAAAGCAGTGGGAATCCATGCACTATGACAAGGGGGATGGCATGATACGTTTTGCATTTTGAGAAGATGGTTCTCTGTGCAGCATGCAAAACCCACTGGAAAAAGCCAGAAGGAGGAAATTAAGAAGCCACTGCCACAGTCGAGATGACACAAGGAAAGCTGCGACTAAAGGGAGGCAGGGAATGTGGATGGAAACGGATGGACTGATAAGATACTCAGGACATAAAATCAAGCAAACTTGACGATGGATTGGATACTGGGATGAAGGAAAGGAAAACATTAAGGATGCCTCATAAATCTGTGCCTTGTGTAACAAGATGGTTGGTGCTATCACTCACAGATAGAGGAAGTACTAGGAGAAGAGCAGGTGTTCCAGAGGAACACAGGACATCTGTCTTGGCCACACTGCATTTGAGGTGCCTTTGAGACATCTAGCTGTCAAATACGCAATCAGACTCGAAGGCATGGAGTTTAGATGAGAGGTCTCGGCTGGGGGTCCAGTATAAAGGTGTTAGTCAATCATCCATCAGAGCTGAGCGAAGCACCGATGTAGATGGGTGGGGCAGTGACAAGGAACAGGGAGTGAGCAGAGACAATGTCTAGGATCAAGCCTTGCGGAGCTCCATCTCCATCGCTTAACAGCTGAAGAATGGAAGTGAGCCGAGAGGGAGCAAGAATTCCAGAATGTTGCGCCACAGTAGAGAGTGTGTTTTAAGAAGGTGCAGGTGGGGTGGGAATTGAATAGCTTCGAATGCTACCGTGGGCAATAATACACACCACAAAGGATGAAGACCAGCAGCTCCGTAACTTGCCCCTGTCACAAAGCTTAATAGGAGCTAAGGCAGAATTGCTGCTGCCTAAGATTGTTCTCTCCCCACTACGTTATGCTAAAAACAATGAAAATCAAGATGTCATCTTAAAATAACAGAATTAGCAGATCTGACCTTACTCGAAGTAAAGGTGGTATGTAAAAAAATATAATACTTACCAAAACAAAGGTAAATTGGGTGGAGGTTTTTTTCACTTAACAAGAAGATTCTAAATGATTAACTATAGAAATCCTTTAAATTAGTAAGCTCTGCCTTTCAAAATTATTTCATTAACAAGAATTCCACATACAAACAACTTTTTAGAAAGAGCAAATCACATACACATAATTTTTAAAATCTTCCCGAGTGCTTTCACAACTGTTACTAAAATCATGGCTTTAACATTGAGAGACAGAGACTCCACTTCTGATTCTGCCTTTAGTGACTATACAACCTTGATCAAGTCATTTAACCCTCTTCACCTGCAGAATGAAGGGGCTGGACAATCTCTAAAGATACCACGTGGGCAATATCCTATCTTACTGCCTGCATAGCAACATCGTGCAGAGTATCATTTCATCCACTCAACAGGTAAGGCAACCAAGGTACACAGAGATTGGATCACATAGCCAGAGAGTAGAAACTGGGGATTTAAATCCAGTTCTCCTAAATCTCAATTCAGGGCTTTCTCTGAGGAATCACTAGCGACCATACCATCATTTTTACAGCAACCTCATCAGCAAACTTGAAAGACATCACAGTAGAGGATAGCTATTGTCTTTTCCTACCCAAAATCTATCCCCCATTTCTTCTGATATAACACCTTGAGTTTCCTTTAAGGAACCACCTCTCCTCTCCATGTAGACTGAGTAGAGATGACCTTTGCTGTCACTTTCCACGCTGTACCCTAGGACTGGCTAATCAGTATGTTATAGCTTCAGGGATACCATGAGTGGTTCAGGGCCAAGTACTGGACCTAAACCAGACTAATTAGACTCAATCCTATGATTCTTGCTAAAATGACCCGGATTACCTAGTTAGCAAGCAAGCTTGAAGCTGAGGGTAGCAGTAGAATAGATTTGGCTGTAAATAAAACCAACAGAAGCCAGAGATAAAGAGACAGAGTCCTGGTGAGATTGTTTGAGCCCCGGATCCATCCTTGCCCGAAGGCTACTTTCAGTTATTTCAGTCCATAAATGTTCTCTGCTTAAGCCATTTTGGGTTTGGATTCCTGCTTTTTGTATATCAAAGAAATCTAATCATACAACGAGCACACTTATACATCATTACTGGATTCTTATTTCCTTGCTTTTTCAGGGGGAAATTTTCTGGCTAGAAACTCTGAATCTAACACATACCTACATTTGCTTAGCTTACCATTAAGGGAAACCAGAGGTGAGAGAAATAGGAATAGGGCCAAGTCAAACGTCTTAAGCTTAACTGAGTTTGTCAAAAGTCTGATTTTTGCCAACTATTCGCAAAATTAAGACAATAGGCCTAACGTGGCACTGCTCTGCTCAGAAGAAGAGGGATGCCTCCTAGGCACTGGTTTTTATTTTATTTCTTTTACCCTTTTAAAGTTGAGGTGCAATTAAAATACAACAATTTTTTAGTTTCAGATGTACAGCATCGTAATTCAACGTTTGCGTGTATTTCAAAATGATCACCAAAGTAAGTCTAGCTAACATCCATCACCATATATAGTTAACAAAAAAATGTTTTCTGGTGATGAGAACTTTTAAGATTTACTTTCTTGGCAACTTTACAATATGCAATACAAGTGTTAGCTACAGTCACCATGCTGTACATTATGTCTCCACGACGTATTTAATTTATAACTGGAAATTTGTACCTTTGACTCCCTTCACCCATTTTGCCCATCTCCCATCTCTGCAACCACCAATGAGCTTGCTTTCTTCTTTTGTTAATATTCCACAAATTAGTGAGATCACATGGTATTCATCTTTGTCTGACTTATTTCACTTAGCACAATGTCTTCAAGGTCCGTGTTGTTGCAAATAGCAAGATTTCATTCTTTTTAAATGGCTGAATAATATTCCATTGTGTGTGTGTGTGTATATATATATTACACCACATCTTCTTTATCCATTCATTCACTGATGGACATTTAGGTTGCTTCCATATCTTAGCAACGGTAAATAATGCTGTAATGAACACAGCCATGCATATATCCTCTCAAATTAGTGTTTTTATTTTCTTCAGATAAATACCTAGGAGTGGAATTGCTAGGTCATGCTATAGTTCTGTTTTTAATTTTTTGAGGCATCTCCATACTCTTTTCCATAGTGGCTGTATTCTAGGCCACTATTAACTTAAATTGCTTCATTTTCCACCACTTCCCCACATTTAATTAATGTTCTAGGTATAATAAACTACTCAACTGCATTTCACCATCACACTGTGCCCTCTCTCCAGCCTATTTTCTGTCATACCCAAATGCCTTTGATGGACCTTATGATATCCCCAGCTGAGAATTCATGCTCCCTACTAAAATTATTTTGTCAGCTTCTACACAATCCTCTAAAATGACAAAAATTAAGAATTTAATAAATAAAGGTGTCAAAGTACATCTGCATTTCCTCTGGCTGATATCCTTTTTCCTCCCTATCTGCCTGGTAAAATACTACTCAGCCTTTAAAACTCACTTTCAAGTGTCTTGTATAATATAGAATGGTAGTTTCCACACATGGCTACCACAGGTTTTGCTGGGATAACAAACGATCCCATATCTCAGTAGCTTAAAGACAACAAAAGTTAATTTAACTCACATTACATGTCCAGTGCAGGTCAGAGGAGGTGGGTGCAGCTTACTGTAATACTCAGGAATCTAGGCTAACAAAACTGCCCTTATCTGGGATTGCTGTTGCCAAGGGGTTTGGGAGGTTCTTACACAGAAATTAAATACTCTGGCTTGGAAGCAACACACATGACTTCGGCTTAAAACTCCTTGGCCAGAACATGTCCCATGGCAAATGTTTAGTGCCCAGAAGTGCATTGAACCCAAAATATTTAGTGAACTGCTCCACAGTTGTGCATCAGAATCCCATGGTCTGGGAATTGCTGAGTTATCCAATAGTCAGACTATGGGGTAAGGCACAAGGAAAGCAAAAGGAGTAAAGGAAAAAGAGAGAGACAGTACATGCAAGAGTATGAAATTTAAAGATAAATTGATATGTAATCTTTCTTAAGTTATACATTAGTCATCCCAAGAAAAGTTAAGAACTTTATAGGACCTCTTTATACCTACTTTATAATTTTATTTTCAAAAATAATGACTTATCTATGAGGGATACATCATAAACCTCTCAGCAGTTAGGGTCCCTAAAGATTCTGCACAGACTCTGGGTCCAGGAAGGGTCCCCAGAAACTGAATCTTCACCAAACTTCCCAGGAGATTCTGCTGCTCAGTAGCATTCAGGAACCCCAGGGATAAATGAATGTGTATACACAGGCTGACCTAATGTCGATCCTAGCTATAATCTTTCTGGAATTTATATCTTCATCTTTAAAAATGAGGAATATACAATCTACTGTATAGTGTATTGTGACCATTAGATAAGACGACATGTGTAAAAGCAACCAATGTCTAATGTGAGAGAGGAGGTCAGGAGATGCTGATCTCCTTTCTTGGTAGTCTTGGTGCCCGCAGCGTATCTGAGAACAAGCAGCGCTCAGTAAACTCAGAGAAAGAAAGGGAGGGAAGAAGAGAGGTCAGCTATCCAAAATACTTAAAACCTCAGTGATTCAAACACGTCTATTTTAAGTCATCAAATACTTAGAAAACACAGTTTCTAACCAGTGTGCCATGAGCAGTACTAGTTGTTGGAGTTGCATCAATGAATAAGACACCCTCTCTGACTTTAAGAAGATCCCATTCTTCTTTTGCTGGGTACCACTTTGGGAGAAAAAACCCAAATGCTAACAATAGGGCACAAAACCCACCTCCAAAGTTGTGTTTCCATGTACACATGATTAGAGGCAATGAGCCTCAACCTGACCATACACACCTAGCATGATAAACAAGAAGAGGCTGAGAATCGATGCCCAAGAATAGCTGGTGACTACCAAGCAGAAATCAACAAGGAGCACAGTCTCATGCACTCCAAGGCCAGAAAAGGGATTCAGGAATTGAAAGATTTTTCAACAACAAAGGGGCACACAAGGGTTCCCAAGATTTCCCCTCAGATAATCAAAAATTCCAAGTCTCCAAGCACATCATTAACTAGTTTGACCATGTTTTCTATTATTTCCAACTCTAAGGCACCTGGGTTAAAGCAGATACTATTTCAATAAAAAGATTATTTCATTCCCTTGGAAAATATGCTAAAATGTGCTATTTACATAATACCAGCAGGCCCAGTGGTATGACTTTTCAAAACATATATATGTATATACATGTGTATGTGTGTGTGGACACAAACACACACACACACTCTCTCTCATATCTTCCAGTCAGGAAGAGTTGACATTAACAGTTTCTTATAGCTTTAGTAGACCAGGTTTCCTTTTAGGTTAACACGGCCTGTTTTCCTTTTTCTAGAAGAAAGCCATGGATTTATGATGTTCGGCCCTGTACTAAGTGAGCTGAAGGAAGATTTATAAAGCAAATAAACGGAAAGATTTACAGTTCCTTTCTCAGAGCAGCTGAAAATTATGGAAAAACTCATTGACCTTTTAAGAGGAGAACTTGGTTCAGTCAACCAGAAACTAAGTGCACCTAAGAGGCTTCCAATTAATCCGTTAATTTAAACCCTTTGTCTTCCTCCAGTAAATATGATGGAGGGGCCTGTCGAATCCCATTCATTCATTTTGAAGTGTAACTACCTGTGGCCATTATAAACAAAATGTCCTATTAGACTACGCACTAAGCATCAATAATGTGGATAATAATTAGAAAATGAGGAAACTGGCGGGATTAGAAAGAGAAGGGAAGTGGAGCAGACAGCTAAACGAGAGGAGCTGATTTTGCAGGATAACCTAAGGAGAAAGGAAGGAAGCCGAGGGGAGGACTCCCGGGTCTTGGAGGAAGGGAACGACAGCATGAGAGCAGGAAGGTGATAGGTCCAGGTCTGCTATTCATCTAGGTTCTTCCGTGAAGTTCTCCATTTGGGAGACACTAGGAAAGGGATCTAGGAAATCCAGGGGGGCGTTCCTTAACTGTGTGGTCTAGGACTGTGAAATAAAAACTGCCCAAACTGTTTCCTACCGAAGGGATCCAAATTATGCTCCCGGGGCCCACTATAAGAAGAGAAAGTAAAAACAGATAAAACACCTCATTGAGTTCCTCTGATTGTTTCTTCTGTTTTTTTGTTGTTGTTGTCGCTGTTGTTGTTTTGTGTTTTTCTCATGGAGACAAATACAGTCTGAGATTAGGGTTGCGGGCATACCATTTATTAACAGAGTAACCTTGGGTAACTCATTTATCCTCTCCAAGCTGTGGTTTTATGAAAATAAAAGTAGTACCTTAGCTTGCAGAGTTGTAAGAATTAAGTGAAATAATGCATGTAAGATGCTAAGCACACGGACTGTCACTGAATAGATGCTGAAGACATGGTAATTGGCAGCAGTGGCAACAGCAGCATCATTAGTTGTTCACCATGGGGCTGAATTCGATCTAATGATGTGGTTTTGTATAAAAACAGCTGGCTTAGGTATAAAAAGATACAGGTTTAATTATAACGTCTGAGCCTCAATTCCCTCTTGCAGAGATAAGAAATAGGATTACAGATGCTAAGCGATCTAACTCCACTACTTAACTAATGGGGTAACCTCAGGCCAGCCACTTGACTTTGCCTAGCCTTAGGTCCTCATCTGTAAAATGAGAATATCAATATTTTTATTAGGGTATAATATGAAAAAGCATGTAAAGTAATTATATAAAATATATTACTAAATATTAGCAGCAATGATAACTACGATTTATTCATTCGCTGATGCACCCAACCATTACAACAGATTAGCTTCTACATTCCAGGTGAGGCTTGATGTTAGAAACTCAGCAGGGAAGGAAGCAGACAAAACCCCCTGACCTCTTGGAGTCTACTCTCCATGCTAATAAGAGTGCCTTGTGTCCAGTAAGTATTCAAAAAGCAATTTGAGTATGTTTTAAGAGAGGATCCTAGTTTCTCATCTATGAAATAGTCTTAAAATGACCATCCATAATGTACGGGATTTGATAGAAGATTAAGGAAATAAAATATATTAAAGCACTTGATAAACTACAATGCACTATACAAATATTTGTTATATTTATTCTACTCATACATACGCTTAATGGTCACATATTCAGCAATATCAAACCCAAACTTTACCAAATGAGGGAAAAGAAGAGGATGAACCATTTTCTTAATTATTATTCTGAAAAAAATAGATTTGTGATGCATAGGTTAGACAAATTCCTAATGAGAAAAAACAGATTTTGTAGGAGTTCACATTAAAGAAGATTTCTTAAACTTTTACAACTCACTGGAGTCATAATATGAAACCTTGACATTTGTAATATAAATATCCAGAAATTTCTGGGAATCCCCAGATTTGTAAACATTAGTAGAGCCTATAATTTAGGTAGTAAAACACATTAAGGACCATTTTCCAAAATGTGTTCCACAAAACACTAGTTTCATGGAATGATAAGAGATTTCACGTGTTAAGATGATTTCACGTACAAAGAAGCTGAACAGATGCTAGGTTAAACACAGTTTTCTAAGGGCTTTTTAAAGCACTGAAGGCAATTCTGATCTCTGGTATGCAGCATGTTTGAAACATATATGAGCAAAGGAATCATTCCCTTCTTAGGACAAGTGGAATAAACTTTACAAATGCTACAGTGAGCACACTGCAACACTGGGATGATCCCTCCAGATCAACAAGAGGTGTTCAATACTCAGTGACCAGTGGATAGCCACAAAGCTGGGTGGGGATGTAGAAACCAAACTGCCCGCCTGTCACTAGGTAACTGGTTAAATTCTAGTGCGCTCTGGCCAATTACTGTATGCCGTGGACATTTATTGTCTATACTAAAATATATTACAAATTATGTTCAAAAGTGAAAACAACAACATGAACACTGTGTGTGTGTGTGTGTGTGTGTGTGTGTGTATAGTGTTCAGGCTGAGATTTTCACTTTCAAATATAATATTCGTAACCGCTAACAAGGAAAGTCTACTTTTGAAGCTATACCAGAACTAATTACATAATAAGTGGTGGATTTCAATTGCATCCTCAGGCGAGGCCCAGCTCTTAACAAAGGATTGGGGAAGAAGGCAGGCAATGCACTGAGATATATCCAAGAAGACTCAAAGAAGCCCCTAATTTTGATCACCTATGGGAACAGCATTAGTGAATAACAGTAGATAATCATTCACTACTAATGAGTTGCAACTCATCAAAAAGGCTTTGGAAAAAAATCCACTTTGTGGAAGTACGTTGAGATACTGGGAACAGAAGAAGTACCAAAACCACTTATCTTTTTGAAAGGTAAGCATTTCAAACTTCACATTAAACAGATTCCCTTTGACTGCCTACACCCCAGACCAATAAAACCTGGATGTGAGAGAAACTGCCCAGTCTCCTATGGCTTTGCAGAAGAGTAGCCCAGGAAGGGAGAGCTAACTAAAGATCCCCAAGCATCCTGAGAATCGCTGTTTATCACAGCTTGTCTGCAATTGAGAAAGGATGCTCTGTTTACCCTGCCCACCACAAAATGCTGTGCTGGTGTGTCAGAAATATAATATTACTTCTTTGTAAGAAATTTGACACAGACTAGAACTGGAGAAAATGGACACCTGGGCAGATGTGTCTTGGCAAATTAAAAAAAAAGTATAACAGGAATCAACTGGAGTTATTTTTCCTCTGGATAATGCCAACGGGCTATGCATTACTTTCTGTGTCAGGAGGGCCCTAGATTAAGTCCTGTCTCTGTCATTTACTACAGAGCAGTGATGTGTGATGTTCGGTTTCTTTATTACCCAAGTAGAGACAGTTCAGATTAAATAAGATAACAAGTATAAAGACCTGCCTAGCACAAATGCTAAGCTTCTCTAGACAAAGGAAAACTATCAAATACTTGAGAGGGTTCCATTTCCTACCACCAATCGTTCACTTATTCAATAAATACTTAACTGAGTAGCCACTCTCTTCCAGACACTGTCCTAGGTGCTAGGGATACAGCAGTGAACAAAACAAGCAACAGTTCCAGCCCCCATGAACCTTACATTGTGAATGCTCATTTCCCTTCTTTCTTCCCAACCCTAAACGAATATATTTATTACCTTGTCAGTCAAATGCAAAATCTAAGTTTGCACAATGCTAGAGGCATTGACAGGTAAACTCTCATCTACCTGCTACACCAAATTCCTTTCGTTTGGCTCAGAAAAGTTCCCATTAGATTTTTGAGGAGCCAGGTGTCAACAACAAAAGACAAAGTTCAGCATTTCAGCAGCAGCAAGAAAAGTGATAAATAGCCAGAAGTGAATGGGAAGAAGTCCCTGAATCTCTGCCGCAGCTCCTCAGAAGCTGTTAGCTAGCACTGGGCTTTCTGCAAATCTTTTCAATGCTATAAAAGGAGGGGAAGGCTCCTGTAAAGATGTGCAAGCTACAATTGGAACATGTGTCAAGGTCACTTTTTCCACTTTAAAACTGGCAAAGAAATTAACAAGATTTCTCTATGAGATGCTAAACACCTTCATGGAAAGATGCCATAGAGCCCTGAAGTTTATTCATGGGGAATCATGACTCCATTTATTCATCGGTTCATTCAGAAAATATTCCCTGTATATTTAGCATGTTCCAGCCCTAGGCTGGGTCTTGGGGATACAAAGACGAATCAGACATAGCCCTGAACTTTGAATAGCTCTTTACCTAGAAAATATGTTAAAAAGTAATTAAGAGGGGTGGGCTCTTCCTCTTTTCCTCTTTTATTTTCCTCTGCATTCACCATCCCTTTTTCTCTTCTACTCCCCATCCAAATTTTGAAGTGTACTTCTGTAATAAAGTTTATTGTTTAAAAAAAAAAAGTAATTAACATCCTGTGTGACAGGCACTCTAATACGAGTCTGAACAAAATACTATCAGAGCACAGAGGAGGAAGCCACTAAGTCAGCCATTAGAGTTTGCTGTGCTGTAGATGAAGCAGCCGGAGAACTGATTCTAATTCCACTTTTCAGATAATATCCAATCTACCCTTCACATCCACTCCATCAACCAATCCTGCCAGTTTCCCCTCCTGCCCTTTTTTCCACCTCCACGTCCACCACGACACCTTGCCTAGATGACTCCAACAGACTGACAACTGGAGTCCCCGCCTTGCTGTTATATTCCGTCTCCCACTGCAGACAGAATGATTTTTCAAAATACACATCAGATCTTATCACATCTTTCTTAAACCCTTCAGCAATTTCCCATTGTTCAGTGTGGACCCTGAACTTCACAGGCTTACAGGATGCCTCCCTCTGCACTCACCACTCTCCATCTCCCACCTCTCTTGTACCTCCAGATCTTGAAAGATGTTGTTCTTCCCAACTCTCACACTGATCTCCTTCTTACCCTCCCTCTGGTTTCACTAACTGAATCTCATCCTAGTGTCTCTGCTTGAATGTCCCATAGCATCCCCTACTTACCTTCCCAGTCAATCCCAACCCTGCAAAACCCCTCTCTTACAGCATCTTTCCTGGTAGTTACAGGAGTTAGACCTCCTCTTCCTTACTACTCACTGACGCATATCTTGAACCATAGATTGTAAGACTGAATTATGTCTAATTGAGCATTTACCACACTTAAACGTAATATTTAACTAAAATCCAATTTTGCACTAGATCTTACCTTAGACCTTTTTGCTCACTTGAGTTCCTATAACAATTCTTAAGAGACTAATAAGGTAAAAATTGGCACACTAATTTTACAAAGTGGAATGGAGAATGATGAAGTTCCCTGCTTATGTTCACAAAAATAATGGTAAAGCCAGGATTTCTAATTCAAGTGCACTTAAACTAAGTCAAATCTTTCTATTATCCCCCTGCTATTCTTCCCTAATCATTCTGAGTGTACAATTCTTGTTTTCCCAGGCAAGCTTCATAACAAAGCAGAAGCCACAGTAGGCATTATACCAGCCACAATACCAAGGGCACAATTAAAACTCACTGATTTGCATTCTTCTCAGTCCTGTCTAGATATTAGGCATCTTGGAGATAGCCAAGAGGTATATATATATTTTCTTTTAATGTTTTACTTTTTTTTCCTTTTTTCAACATCTCCATTGGAGTATAATTGCTCTACAATGGTGTGCCAGGCTCCGCTCCATAACAAAGCAAACAAGAGGTATATATTTTTTAAACAACCAAAAATGTTTAAGTCTACTAAATTCCCATTTCCATTTAAAGCTCTAAAACTTTGACTTGTCCCTGGAAAGTGAGCAGGGATTTTTTTCCCCTTCCTTTCTTTTTTTTCTTTTTTGCTACATAAAAATGCTAAGGACTGTATACAACATAATATATGCATAATGTCTTTCAAGGAGACACTCTGAAGTCTTAAATTACTGCACAGTAAGCCAAAGGTGAAAGTACCTCATCGGAAAATAATCTAAGACCATCCCTGCAGGCTTTGCCTCTGTGTACCATCCAGCCCCTCTGATAGATACACCAAAGAGCACAGCAAGGAAGATTCCCCTGGGAAGACGCCAGACACTGGGGCACCCAGCTCTCAGGAGGAAGTCATGGTCAAGAATCAGATGGAACATGTCTGCGAGGATTTGAGGAAAGACACCAAGCAAGGCCAGACAAGCTGATTTCTTTGATTTAACTTTGATGCTTTATTTCCTCCGCACCCATTGTGGCCAAGTCTGAGAACCCATGCAGACACCACGATGGAAGCACTGTCACCTAACCTGGCTCTCTGCCCCCAGCATCTCCCCAGCCAGTGTTGCCTCCATGTGGCTATGAGATTGACTTTCCTAACGTATCAATTCAGTAATGTCCTCCCCACCTCAGATCCCCCACTAAATTCTCTGTGGCCTACAGCGGTGATCTCTGCTTTTAATCATGTATCTTCGCTGATACCAGTTTGGGGCATGTACCTCCTATATGAAAATATTTATTTAATAAAATACATATATGTGTTATTATACTAATATAGGATGTACATTATAAAACTTATACCAAAATAGAAATTTAAAGGATGAGATGAAAATAAACTTAAATGAAAGTTCTAATATTTTTTCCATACCCCAATGGATCCAATTTCTCACCTGCTGTTATGTCTGCATCCTACATGGGTGTACACTGGCCTACAGAATAAAACTCAGGCTCCTTAGCATGCTTACAATGCTTTCACCATCTGACCACCAGCCGTATCGCCATTCTCATGTAGATTTATACATAAAAGGAGATTTACTATAGGTATTGGCTCAATACCTCATACAGACATTGTAACACACATGTTATGGATGTTCAGATGTCCCACAATAGGCCATCTACAAACTGGAGAACCAGGAGAGTGGGTGGTATAACTGAGTCCAGGTCCAAAGGCATGTACACCAGGAGGCTGCTGTTATAAGTCCTGCAGTCTGAAGGCCTGAGAACCAGGAGCTCTACTGTCCCAGGGCAGAAAAGGATGGATGTCCTGGCTCAAGGGAAAGAAGGAATCTATCCTTCTTTTGCTCTTTTGTGCTATCCGGGACCTCAATGAATTAGAGGACTCCTGCCCATATTGGTAAGGGGAGTCAAATGTTAATCTCTTCCAGAAACACCCCCATAGACACACTCAGAAACCATGTTTTACCAGCTGTCTGGCCTTCCCTTAGCACAGCCAAATTAACACATAAAATTAACCATCACAGTTAGATATATAATCTGTGTGTGTGTGTATATGTGTGTGCGTGCACACGCATGTGTGTATGTAAGTATATCTCAACCCTAAATACCTGAAGGCCAAGTTCTAGTCCAAGCACTGTCAAAGATGAAAATATTTATTGTTACTATAACGATGAATAATCACATAATGTATAAATATGTAATTATCATCATCAGTAAGTTACAGTACAGAGCTACACTGCTCTAGCGTTTACAAAATATTGAATACTTTCACATTCAACACCTTATTTAACTTGCACAAGCAACCAGTACTATTTAGTAGATGTTTAAAAGTTCTGTTTGGACCATGAGAAAATCAAAATACAAAAGAACTGAGTGACTTTCCAAGATGACCCAGCTGGTAAGTGGTAGAGCCAGGATCACTCAATATCTCCGTATCCTTAGTTCATGTTCTTTCACTATATCACTGCCCTGGGAGTTGTCAAGAAAAAAAAAAAAATGGAGTCAAGGAAAATTCTGCAAAGCAGGAATATTTGAGGATAGCTGACTACCAAGGCAAACTCTGAGGCACAGACAACCTGCTTAGTTCTCCTGCCAAGAGCTCTCTCTCCCACATTCAAGTGACTTTAATTTTTCACTTTCTTTTGCTATGCTACTTGAAATTTAACAGTTGGGGGGTTTTCTTAATTAACAGGCATCCTCTTTTAAGAATACATTTATCTCTGGGAATGTTATATGGATATCAATCATTTACAAATGTGTGTAAACTTGTTTCATGAATTGTTTTCCTCCTAGCATAAACCTCAGAACTGTAGCACATGAGAAGCTGTAAATTTTGTTTGGAAGGAAGAAGAGATGGGTCACTTCGGGACATGAGGTGTATGGGGATAGAGCAATTGCAGATGAGGTGATACAGTAAGGGCCATGGGGAAGTCTGGAGATAACACAAACAACAAAGGGGAAGCAAGATAGTGAAATCCTATCTGGTTTCCACGTGAGCAAGTTTTCCTACAATCAGTTGAAACCAGAGATACATATGGGGGGATTCAGGAAATAAACAAAAAGTAAGAGGCATAAAATTAATGGGGGAGATTATTTTTTAATCACTTAGTAACTGTGGCAAAACTGGAAAACTATTGACCTAAACAGATTCTTTTTCTTCCTAGGCACACAGCTGGACAACATTTACCAGCCTCTCCTGCAGTTAGGTAAGGCCAGTCACTAAGTTTGAGACAAGTGGAATGTGGCCAGGACTGGTCCATAAAAACCTCATGGCCATCACCTTCCATTCCCTTTCCCCTACCATGGAAACCTGGGAAGCCACGCTGCACATGGCGGAGCCAAAGAGAGAAGGAGCCTGGGTCCCTGAATCACAGCTTTGAGAAAAGCCACCTGCCAACCAGAAGCATCCACTTCAAAGCCTATATGAATAGAAACAAAAGCTTCTATTTTGTTGAATCCCAGAGAATGTTTTTTTTCTATAAGCAACTAACTAAAACAATTTTTTAAATGATGCTTTTCTTTATCAAAATTAAGAAAGAGCTACAATTTCTCTCTTGCTATGTGGTGAAGAAAGTCAATCTATAGCAGATAATGGAAGTGAAGTTTACATGGAATGAAGTGAGCAGTCAGCATCAGAACATTACACGAGTGGGGTATTAGCAAAGCAAAGAGCAGAATCAGCCCCCAAAATACAGATTCTAAGTGGCAGCCCTTGATCAACACTAACAAGACAAACTGGACTCAAGAAAGCAGTGTCAGATACAGAAAGGCACGAATCGGGGAGAGACTTTCATTCATTCATTTATTCTTTAAACAGTTTGGTGCACCCATCACATCCTAAGCACTTTCCTAGTGCTGGAGATACAGTGAATAAAATAAAGTCACTGCCTTCCTGCAGCTTTTATTCTAAAGGGAAAAGTCAGATCATAAACCTTTAAACAGGAAAACACAAACAAGAAAACAATTTTAGGGCTTCCCTGGTGGCACAGTGGTTGAGAGTCCGCCTGCCAATGCCGGGGACATGGGTTCGTGCCCTGGTCCGGGAAGATCCCACATGCCGCGGAGCGGCTGGGTCCGTGAGCCAGGACCGCTGAGCCTGCGCGTCCGGAGCCTGTGCTCCGCAATGGGAGAGGCCACAGCAGTGAGAGGCCCGCGTACCGCAAAAAAAAAAAAAAAAAGAAAACAATTTTAGAAAGTGCTATGAAGAAAATAAAATAATTAAATAAAATGAAAATGGTATAGAGGAGCTGAGGGTAGGAACAGAGCTAATTAGGTGAGGGTAGTTAGGGAAGACCTTTCTAAAGAGTGACATTTGAGCTACAACTTAAATGATGACTGGAAAGGGGATTTCCCAAGATCTAGGTGAAGGGCATCCTAGGGCCAAGTAAGAACTATTGCACAAGCCTATTGGAGGAATACAAGGAGTTAGCGCCTGATGGGAGAAAAGAGAACACAGGAAAGAGTGGTACGAGACGAACACAGAGGAGTAGGAAGGGTCCAGTTCACACAGTGCCTTACACAGGACCAATCCTGGACATTATTCTAAGATGCACGGAAGCCATCAGATGATTTCAAACAGAAGAGTGGCATAATATGACTTATCATTTTAAGAGCTCACCCTGATCGATGTTTGGAGAATGGATTATGGGGGGCAAGAGTGGACACCATTGCAATCACAAGCCATGAGATAAAGGAGGCTTGGACTAGAGGCGGAGCAAGACACAGGTCAATTCGTGATTCATTTTCCAAGTAAACTACCGAGACTTCCTGATGTAGCAGATGCTATGGGTGAAAGCAGCATGGAATTGATGATGACTTCTCCATCTAGTGACCTCAGCAACAGGACGGATGAAAGTGTCATTAACTGAGATTGGGAGAAAAGTATTTGGGTTGGCCAAAAAGATCATTCGGGTTTTTTTCCGTAACATTCTACTGAAAAACCCGAAAGAACTTTTGACCAACCCAATACATGGTCCTCTGCTCTCAGAACCGTGGAACTCAGGAGAGCTCTGTAGTACAATAGTTCAGCTACATGATGAGTTCGCTTGGCTTCTATGTGCTGGCTTAGAAAACTCATCAACACTCAGGACATTTTTATCATGAAGAAGTAACTAAAAATTCCAAATATCTTATAAATGATCTTTCAAAACATGGTTAAATTGAAAAACAAGAACAACAACAAAACAACAAAAAAGACAAGTGCTACTTTAACATCTAGTCCTGACCACTGCCCCAGTTGGTTTGACTGGGGCTCCTTCCTAAGTAAAGAGCTGAAAAAATAACCCCGTGGTTCAACCCAAGTGCAGTAACCAAGGTTTGGATTTGGGCTATATTTTTTGCTGTTTTAATTCCAAAAAGAAAGTTATAGGGAAAAAAAAAGAAAGTTATAGGGATGGGGGTGGGGGATGTCATTAAGAAGAGGCAAGAGTTTAAGTAGGTGGGAGAGCAGGAGTAGACGCTTTCGTAAAGCAGCCTTGGGAATAAAGAAGCAGAGGCAAAGAAAAGCCAGGCCCAGGAAGAAAGCTCAGCTCTATCTCCTGCTAGGAGGAAAGGGGCAAGTGGGTTATCACACGCAAAGCAATGGCTAGAGATCTCTGTGTCCTGGGAAGGCTGACGGGGAAGGTGAGGGCGGTGGTGGCAGTGAGATTGTTGCCAGATATCTGAATACCAGAAGATCTCTCCATTAGTCATGCAGGCTAAATAAGAAAGGGAAAAAAAGGATACCCCGAGGTATTCTTATCTCAAACATTCTGAACCCCTGGAAATAAGTTTGAGCAGGAGCTTAGAGTTAAGCTTTTACTAACATGAATAATCCAGAAGAGGCTTTTGATCCCTGTGCTGTCCAAAGCAGGAGATTGAAGCCCAGATTTGAGCATAAACTAGGCTACATGGATCATGACGCGTGTGCATCTTATAAAATTTCAAAACAAGGGTTACCTAATTAATCCTTGGAGAAGTAGAAGTATAACTAAGCATACTCACCATTTTCCCATTCATTCTCTTCATCAGGAATTCACAGGGGCTTGTTTCTACGGCAGTGCACTCACTCTAGCCTCCGCATCCAAAAATTATCTACTCCCTTAGTTCTTCTGAATCTTCTTTCTGCTTGAACTCCGACCTTTCTGCCACTTTCCCAGCCTCTTAACACTCTAAGGGTCAGACCCTGTCATCACTGCCCGTCATGCGAAAGAAGTTATAAATCACCTTGCTAATCAGTTGCTGTGTTTCAGACATCTCAGCAGTTTTGTTACATGACATTATTAAATTCAACCCAATAAAACTCATTTTGTTCCACAACATATTATCCTTGAATTCAGCTCCACTTGTGTTTCTCCAAGGAAGGAATAACTTCATCTTTATAAATTATTATACTTGGTACCTCACTGCTAAAAATATGCTCCTGGCAGAACTGATAAAACCTGGTCCTTCCTACTAAGAACACTCTCCCCTGCTACCTTCCAATTCTCCCAAAAGATGCAGACGTGAGAAGCCCACTTTCTCAAAGTACTGGTCTCAATGAGTACACACTCTTCCAATTCCAAGAAAGATCCTCATAAACACTGATATAAGTTGATGATGATAACTGTTGTGACCCACTAAATCACTAGTAAATACCAGACAATTTGCTAAATTTTTGACCTGCATTGTCTCATCATCTTAATTGGGAAAACCAATTTCCCACATCAGAACTGGCCATAATAAAGCACTGGTTTACAACTTGCGGTCTGCAAAATATCTATTACCTGGCAGCAGGGCCAGAGCAGACTATTAATGATCCATACAGTTCAGACTTTTTCTAGTAACTCTCAATGCTTGCTCCATCAAAAATTACTTTCAGGGCTTCCCTGGTGGCGCAGTGGTTGAGAGTCCGCCTGACGATGCAGGTGACACAGGTTCGTGCCCCGGTCTGGGAGGATCCCGCATGCCGCAGAGCAGCTGGGCCCGTGGGCCATGGCCGCTGAGCCTGCACGTCCGGAGCCTGTGCTCCGCAACGGGAGAGGCCGCGGCGGTGATTGGCCCGCGTACCGCAAACAAAAACAAAAACAAAAAAATTACTTTCAGTCATGAGCGCTGAGTTGGAGGTATCCTTCTGAAACTACAAGATGTGGGTCAACTAATTCAGGCAGGTGTACCAATAGGCTTAGGCTAAGTCACGCAAAGGTCACAGATAATTGCACCCTCCAAAGTTTCAGTGATTTACACAATTATTTCTCACTCATGCCACATGTTCCTCACCTGTCAGCTGTCACACAGCTCTATGTAGACTTCATTCTGGAACCCTAGCTAAAGGAGAGGCCCTGCTCTGGAACAATGCAGGTTTATGAGAAAGAGGTGGAACCCTGTAATAACTCTTAGATCTTCTACTATGAAATGGTACACATCTCACATCCATTCAGATTTCATTAGATGAAGGAGATAGCAAATATTTTGAACAATACCACACTGGAACAGGGTGGGGGACGGGAAGGAAGGGAGCAGCATAAGTCAGGGCATAAAGCCCTGGAGGAGAAATGAGTTGAGTATTATCTTTATTTCATTTCTCTGAGTCTTTCTGTCCTCACTTGCAAAGTGGAGTTCATGTGGCCTATGTTACAATTTTCCTCAGAGATTTACTGAAGGCTCAAAGAATACAATATATATAAAAGGAGTTTGAAAAATTCAGAGCACTCTGTAAGTAGGTGGCATTATTTAATGCTACTTGTAGTACTCTCTATCCCTGGCAGATTGCATGATGTACACGTATCACATTGTTCTTTATTCTTCAATGTAACTTTTTACTACAGGAAGAAAAAGTTTATGAAACTCTATATAGACTCCAAATTCAAGAAGATCATGAATAGACCCCAACTGCTGTACTTTCCTCAGACACTACCTCTAATTGAAGCTAATGAATCAGAAACCATTTAAGACCAACCCATTGAAAACGTCATCCCAAAGGTAAAAAAGCCTCAGTAGACCAGATTCATAAAACACCAAAGTCCAACTACAGCAATTCTCAAAATGGGGAATGTTCCTGCTCGAGTCAGACGAGGCAAAATGAAACGAACTCCCATGAATTGTATCATAGCTGACAAAGGGTCTTATTATCTTCTATTGATTGGCCAGGAGTTCCCATATCTTCTCTATGGCAATTTCTATGACAGTCTCTGCAGAGCAGGAGTCCCTAATACACTATATCTCTGCTACTACCTTAGGAAGTTAAGAAAATTGAAAGTCTTTTGTGCTTCTTTTTCCACTGAAAGCCTGAATAGGTTTTTCAAGTTAGCCTGGACAATGTATGTAATATTTTGTTTTAATTTGCAAGCCAGTCGTGTTCATCGTAGTTTGTGAAATACGGGTCATTTTCACTCCACTTACTCAGAGAAAAAAATAACTTGCCTGAAGCAGTTCATAAGTTATCTACTCCTCTCTATGCTATAGTGAAACAATGAACTCAGCATCTGAGAGTCTGTAGTACCCAGGCAGGCATGTGGTGAGCATCCCAGAAGAAAATTCTGAAGACAGAGCTGGGTAAATGGCCATAAGCTAAATTTTACCAAAAAAGAATGTAGTATACATAGCTTTCTGCCCACCCAAAATCACCCATACACCTGCCTCCTATTGCTACAACGCTAATTAGTTCAGACAAAGGGCAAAGATCATTTAGTCTCAGGGAAGGCAAACCCCCTATTCCAAATCCGGGGGTTGGACACAATTAGCCCAAACCAATGACAGTCATCTCATTGGTCTCAGGGTGGAGAGGATATAATCCTGGTCTGAAAAATAAGCAGAAGATTTCTGCATGGAGAGAGAGGCAAGGAGGTTACAAAGGACCTTCTAGAAAGGACTTTCTTCAAACTTAAAAACAAAGAACCTGAGAGGGCAGACAGCAGAAGCAAGAAAAACTACAATTCTGCAGCTTGTGGAAGGAAAACCACACGCACAAAAAGACAGACAAAATGAAAAGGCAGAGGACTATGTACCAGATGAAGCAACAAGATAAAACCCCAGAAAAACAACTAAATGAAGTGGAGATAGGCAACCTTCCAGAAAATGAATTCAGAATAATGACAGTGAAGATGATCCAGGACCTTGCAAAAAGAATGGAGGCAAAGATCGAGAAGATGTAAGAAATGTTTAACAAAAACCTAGAAGAATTAAAAAACAAACACCTAGAAGAATTAAAGAACAAACAAACAGAGATGAACAATACAATAACTGAAATGAAAACTACACTAGAAGGAATCAATAGCAGAATAACTGAGGCAGAAGAACGGGTAAGTGACCTGGAAGACAGAATGGTGGAATTCACTGCCACAGAACAGAATAGAGAAAAAAGAATGAAAAGAAATGAAGACAGCCTAAGACACCTCTGGGGCAACATTAAACACAATAACATTCACATTATAGGGGTCCCAGAAGGAGAAGAGAGAGAGAAATGTCCTGAGAAAATATTTGAAGAGATTATAGTCGAAAGTTTCCCTAACATGGGAAAGGAAATAGCCACCCAAGTCCAAGAAGTGCAGAGAGTGCCAGGCAGGATAAACCCAAGGAAAAACACACCGAGACACAGAATAATCAAACTGGCAAAAATTAGAGACAAAGAAAAATTATTAAAAGCAACAAGGGAAAAATGACAAATAACATACAAGGGAACTTCCATAAGGTTAACGGCTGATTTCTCAGCAGAAATTCTACAAGCCAGAATGGAGTGGCATGATATATTTAAAGTGATGAAAGGGAAGAACCTACAACCAAGATTACTCTACCCAGCAAGGATCTCATTCAGATTCAACAGAGAAATCAAAAGCTTTACAGACAAGCAAAAGCTAAGAGAATTCAGCACCACCAAACCAGCTCTACAACAAATGCTAAAGGTACTTCTCTAAGTGGGAAACACAGGAGAAGAAAAGGACCTACAAAAACAAAAACAATTAAGAAAATGGAAATAGGAACATACATATTGATAATTACCTTAAATGTGAATGGATTAAATGCTCCAAGCAGAAGACACAGGCTCGCTGAATGGATACAATAATAAGCCCCATATACATGCTATCTACAAGAGAACCACTTCAGACCTAGGGACACATACAGCCTGAAAGTGAGGGGATGGAAAAAGATATTCCATGCAAATGGAAATCAAAAGAGAGCTGGACTAGCAATACTCATATCAGATAAAATAGACTTTAAAAGAAAGAATGTTACAAGAGACAAGAAAAGACACTAAATAATGATCAAGGGATCAATCCAAGAACAAGATATAACAATTATAAATATATATGCACCCAACATAGGAACACCTCAATACATAAGGCAAATGCTAACAGGTATAAAAGAGGAAATTGATGGTAACACAGTAATAGTGGGGGATTCTAACACCTCGCTTACACCAATGGACAGATCATCCAGACAGAAAATTAATAAAGAAACACAAGTTTTAAATGACACAACAGGCCAGATAGATTTCATTGATATTTATAGGACATTCCATCCAAAAATAGCAGATCACACTGTGTTCTCAAATGCACACAGAACATTCTCCAGGATAGATCACATCTTGGGTACAATCAAGCCTCAGTAAATTTAAGAAAATTGAAATCATATCAAGCATCTTTTCTAACCACAACACTATGAGATTAGAAATGAATTACAGGGGGGGCTTCCCTGGTGGTGCAGTGGTTGGGGGGTCCACCTACCGATGCAGGGGGCACGGGTTCGTGCCCCGGTCCAGGAGGATCCCACATGCCGCAGAGCAGCTGGACCCATGAGCCATGGCCACTGAGCCTGCATGTCCGGAGCCTGTGCTCCGTGGCGGGAGAGGCCACAACAGTGAGAGGCCCACGTACCGCAAAAAAAAAAAAGAAAAGAAAAGAAAAGAAATGAATTACAGGGGAAAAAATGGACAAAACACAAACACATGGAGGCTAAACAATTCATTACTAAATAACCAAGAGATCACTGAAGAAATAAAAGAGGAAATCAAAAAATACCCAGAGGCAAATGACAATGAAAACACGACAATCCAAACCTATGGGATGCAGCAAAAGCAGTTCTAAGAGGGAAGTTTATAGCTATACAAGCCTACCTCAAGAAACAAGAAAAATTTCAAGTAAACAATCTAACCTTACACCTAAAGGAACTAGAGAAAGAACAAACAAAACCCAAAGTTAGTAGAAGGAAAGAAATCATAAAGATCAGAGCAGAAATAAATGAAACAGAAACAAAGAAAACAATAGCAAAGATCAATAAAACTAAAAGCTGGTTCTTTGAGAAGGTAAACAAAATTGATAAACCATTAGCCAGACTCATCAAGAAAAAGAGGGAGAGGACTCAAATCAATAAAATTAGAAATGAAAAAGAAGTTAAACAGACACCACAGAAATAGAAAGCACCCTACGAGACTACTACAAGCAACTCTATGCCAATAAAATGGACAACCTGGAAGAAATGGACAAATTCTTAGAAAGGTATAACTTTCCAAGACTGAACCAGGAAGAAATAGAAAATATGAACAGACCAATCACAAGTGATGAAATTGAAACTGTGATTAAAATTCTTCCAACAAACAAAAGTCCAGGACCAGATGGCTTCACAGGTGAATTCTATCAAACATTTAGAGAAGAGCTAACAGCTATCCTTCTCAAACTCTTCCAAAAAATTGCAGTGGAAGGAACACTCCCAAACTCATTCTACAAGGCCACCAACACCCTGATACCAAAAGCAGACAAAGATACTACAAAAAAAGAAAATTACAGACCAATATTACTGATGAATATAGATGCAAAAATCCTCAACAAAATACTAGCAAACAGAATCCAAAAACACACTAATAGGATCATACACCATCATCAAGTGGAATTTATCCCGGGGATGCAAGGATTCTTCAATATATGAAAATCAATCAATGTCATACACCATATTAACAAATTGAAGAATAAAAACCATATGATCATCACACACACACAAAAAAAAACACAGAACCTCACACAGAGAAGATTTTTAACCCCTGTCCCTTCCTTCCTTCTTTGGGATGCTGGTATGAGGACACCATGTCTGGGGCTACGGCAGCCACCACTCAACCACAGGAAAATAAGCCCAAAGCCCAAGTGTGCTGAAGATGGCTGAATAAAGAGAGAGGAGGGCGTTTGCTCTAAATGTTGATATTCACTCTACTTGGTTCTCAGTGCCTCCCATCCTGTTGCCCAGTATTTGACCCCTGTTTTAGTCCCTGAGTTCTATTCTTAGACTGTAAATGGGCTCTAACGTTTAGTCATTTCTCCTTAAGTGCTATCCTTCTCATTATGAACATGCCCTCTGGAATTGCAGAATGTCCCCCTGATCACAGAAAAATGACTAAAGCCCGAGGACATTACCATGACTCAAGGGTGGTACCACAGTATACACTGACCCAAGGCCCCGCACACACAACGAGTTGAGAAGCATGTTCAAGGAAACAGGGATTCAGACCTAGAATCGCTCAACATAATCAATAAAATAAGGCCTCACAAAGGGTAGGCATAATACCACAAATGGTACCTCATAAAACTGATTCTATGTAACAAAAAATGAGAAGAGAATCAAAGAGTCCCAAAACAGCATTGGTACCAGCAATTTCCTCCCAGGTTCTGCCAGGTCTCAATAGCTAAGGGGAGCCAGGAATGGTGGGTGTATTGCTTCCAATAGACAACTAAAACACCGGCCAATGGTAGAATCAAGATTCAAATTATTTTGAGGTTCCTTCTATCATTTTTATAATTGTTCATAGTCTCTCCCCACATATAGCAGAAGGTAAGAAAACAAATTTTTTAGACCATTACCTGGCTTGTGGGATTTTTTCATGATAAATGGAGAGGAAAATGTTCACATTTTTTATTTTTAAAATTACAGTAATTTTCTGACAAAAAATACAAAATAGCATAAGGTAAGATATAAAAAATAAATGTTAATGTGAAGTATTGAAATTAATAGTCCTCTTCCTCAAAACTGACAAATAAGTAACATGATGTTAATGGATAGATGAAAAGGTTCATAACTAAAGGGCAACTTCACCCTCCCAAGTGGCATGTCTCCCAAATCAAGTTCAAATCTATACAGGTAAGCAAAAGGAAAAAAAAGTGTAGAAAAAAGTGTGTGTGTTGGGGGTTAACTATTAGTTAGACTTATATTGCTAATGAGAACCAAAGCAGTAATAAAGAAAGTCTTCCAGAAGAAATGAAAAACAGAGGCTTTCTACCAGGTTCTGAACACTAACAGTAATTAGAAACATTTCCTTAACAACTTTAGTCAAAGTCAAAAAGTTAAGCAGGGGTCAACAACATAAAACAGAAGAATGGAAAGGAATTTACCATTATTGTCATCAACTGTCTTTACCTTGACAATACGTGACCCACATGAGAACCAAATCAGTAGGAGGACAGTGACCAAGATTTTGCAGCATTTATTCCAGTCAAGACATCTACCTTCCTAATTAACAGAACACCAAGGTTCAATAATACTAGTAAAGGTGACAGGAATAATTAGGTCCAACCAGGATGGAAAAACAGCCTAGCCATCACTTTGCCTATAAGAATTTCTCTAAACTGATGGGAGAGAGCCAGTGAGCACTGGAGAAATGGATGGGCTCAGATTTTAGGGCACTGTACATGTAAATCCAGGGTCAGAACTAATCCCTGATCCTCTGCTATATTAAAGGAAAAGGAGTATGCAATGCTTGCCCCCAGCACGCTGAGCATGGAAAGAGGAGTTCACATAAGACAGAGGAGTTGCTCTGCTCTATAAAGTAGAAAAGGGGGGTCACTGATGCTTGAGGCCACCAACCTACTATACCAATCCATGTGCCAAAGTTATGAGTCCATCTGTCACTGGGACTTTTAGTAGAGTTTGGGAATTAGCAACACATGAATCAGTCATTAGGAAACACAACTGAAAAAAAACTCTGCCCTTGGCAGGTGAAGATGATGGCAATTGGGTATAAGCTAGTATCAAAGCATCCGTTCAAAAAGAGGATCCACCATGTAACATTTAACTGAAATTGAAGAAGACAATATACCCAAATAAGACAACATAAAATGAGGGGTTTAGGGTTTTGCTGGTGATTGAAAGGTCTTGCTTTTACATGCTACTAAGCAGCCTGGATAAGTCAGAAGAAGAGAATATCCTAGATTGTTGGTATAATTTTTTATAGGATCCCATGGGACCAGAACCAAGTGAAGGCTTTCATTCTTCAACCACATCCACCAGGAATACATTTCTCACAAGTTGACTTTATTAAATAGTTCACTTACCTTCACAGTAGGCAGAGTCTCCCTGGACAGAGATGTAACCATTCTTACACTCACAAGTAGCTTTGGTATTCCAGTTTTTGCACTCTGAGTTTTCACCACATTTAGGTCCTTCAGCACAAAAGTTATGACCTAGAAGAAGCAAACAAAATTTTACGTCAGGAAAGAAAAGAATAAAAGACTTCCAAATAATAAAGCATGAGACATTTTTATTATATGTCAGCATACATGAGAACATGCCTTGGCAATATGCAAAGGTAAGCTGGCAAGGGGGTAGAAGAGTAGGACTAGGAAACTTTGGACCATCCCATGCTTCACATTTTTTCCCCCTAATATACAAACTTGCTAAAGTTGTTCCTTCTTGAAGGCTTTTATCCATGTTGATCCTGAATTTTCTTTCTACTGCCTTCTTATATGACTTGTCTTTCTATAATTGTTTTATTGCAAAATTTATGATACATAAGAGATATATAAAATGAATATATATGAATATATAAATAAAATGAATACAGTATTATCAGTACCCCTTTATTACAGGTCCCCAATGAATCCTCCTCCCTGCCATCAGACAACTCTCTTAATTTGTGTGTTAATCACTCCCTTACATATTTTTATAGTTTTACCATACATAGGTATGTATTTCAAAATTATAGATTATTTAGTTTTGCCCATTTTGAACTTCACATGTGAAATCATACTGTAATATCTTCCATGGTGGGTTTTTTCTATTCATCCATGTTAATGTCTATAGCTATCTTTCATTTATTTGTCAATGGTGTATAATATTCCATAGCATGAATATTCCAAAATTTATCCATTATACTACTACACATTGACATTTGAGTTATTTGCAGGTTTGGAATTACAAACAATGCTGCAAGAAATGTTCTTGAACATGCTTCCTGAGGCATACTTTTTTAACCACATGTTTAACATTTCTTTGCCCAAGAGTCTTCTTGAATCTCAGACATTCCTTCTAGGATGGTTATTTTTCTTAATGTATCCTTTATAAGTTCCTTTAATGAAGATATTTTGATAGTAACTGTGCTCAATTTTAATTTATCTAAATATGTCCTTTGATCACCCTCTTAATTGAAAAATAGCTTTTTTGGGTATAGAGTTATTTTGCCTCAACATTTTGAAGATATTCCATTGTTTTCTGGCTTCTATTATCACTCTTGAGAAGTCAGTTGTTAACCTAATCATCATTTCTTAGTATGTGACAAACACTTTCTCTGTGGCTTTTAAGATCTATTTTATTTGGTTGTTTGCTTGATGGGGAAGGGGGTTTGTTTGTATTCATTAACTTTAAGGTATTTAGGTGTGAATTTATTTTTATTTATTCTTCCTAGGATTCCTTGGGATTCTTGAATCTAAAGATTAAATCTTCTATCAATTTGCAAAATTATCAGGTATTTTCTCTTCAAACATTCTCTTTTCACCATTTTATCTATTCTCTCTTTCTGGAATTTGAATTAGATAAATATTATTCCTTCCTTCTCAAGCTCTCCTCCATGTTTCTTAGACTTGCTTTACTATTCCCCTTGCTTTTTCCTATGCTGAATTCTGTTTAACTTTGGATGTATCTTTTGGTTTATTAATTCTCTCAAGTAGTGTCATGTTCTGTTTCAGTCATCCATATCATTTTTATTTTACTTACAATTTTATTTTGTAGAATTCAATTTCTTTCTCTTTCAGTCTCCTTGATCAAATTTGTGGTCTCTTATTCTTTCATCTTTTAATTTCCTTTTTTAAAAACATATTAGACATATTTTATACAGATAACTCCAGTATCTTCAGTCTTCCGACTTTATTAAAGTAAAATCAGCATCTGATTTTACCGTTTGTTTTGCTGAGTATCATGCATGAGGACTTCTTTTCTTGTGTTTTGAGTGAGTCTTTTATTTGTGAGCTCATATGTTTTAGGATTTAATCTGTGGAAATTACTTGAGGTTTGGGCTGTAAAATTGTATTTCTTCAGAGAGCATCTGTGTTTGCTTTTGTCAGGTGCCTGAGGGAACTATCAACCCACCATCACTTTAAATTACATTTTGCCTTGGGGCATAAGGATTGAGCCACACGGGTAGAATAAATTTAGGCCCTAAGCTTTCAGGAATGCAAACTTTTCTCTGCCATACTGGCTATCTAGAGTCGAGACTGATAGGCAAGTCTTCTCTTGCAGAGTGGATTTTTCCTAGTCACCCACTGAGGATTTACCCTTCAAGGTTCTTGATTTACGCATCTCACACCAGCCCCAGGCTTTGTCTCCTGTCTACTTAAACAGTGTCCATTAGAAGCCAGATGCTACCATTCTACCCTCTGGGCAAATGCCAACTCCAGTGTGTTAACTTATCTCAAAAGAATCACCCTTTTCCAACATTTCTGGTCTCTGATATTTTTTTCTCCTACCTCTATGACAAGCTGCACCAATTTCCTCCCGACCCCCCCAAAAATTTATGTTACGCATCATTTTTAGGTGAACAAGAAGTAATAGGCTACGCCCACCACAGGAATTGTGAAGTTCAAATATAACAAGGTATATGAAGGTGCTTTATCATCTTTAACTCAGTACATTTTAGCAAATAATAATTATACTGCTACATCACATATTGCAGTCTCATAAAAAAAACAACTGTTCTTGGAGAGGAGATCTAATTTATAATTCAGGGTCTATACCAATAAACAAAATAAATCGCTTTGCCTGTCTAGGTACGTATACCAGGAAAGGACAACATCAGTGATTTTCACACTGTTCCTCAGAATCTTGGGCACAGATGAGTTGTCGGATAGGGCTCAAGTCCCCCACCCCTGATTCAAATAGAATAGCTTTGCTTTTATATTTTTGATATAGTGATCATGTGAACAACAGTTTCTGGCTGTAAAAAATATAGAAAACACTAAACTATATCAACTCCAAGTTTAATTCCTTTTGGTGATAACATTCTAGAATGTTTTTCCTTTGAAACAGAATTTTAAACCAACACAAGATTTAGACCATACTTAGTCTAAAAGATAACAACTCTTATTAAATAATAACATTCATGTACCTATATGTCTGGCATTACACTAGATGTTTTAAATGGGGATAATAATATACCTTATTAATATGTGTGGAAAGAGTTAAATGCGCTAATCCATATAAAGCACTTAGAGCAATTCTTGATACGTACTAGGTGGTCACTAAACGTTAGCCACTGTGATGAGAATGATAATGATTATGATAATGATAATACTGACAACGACATAGAAGTTCAAATAAGTTGATAACACTGTTATCCTCAGCTTCAAGATAAGAAAAGCCCAGACTCATTAATATCTAGCTAGTAAGTGGAGATGCTAAGATTCTAAATTAAGTCTGGTAAGCTCCAAGGCCCATGTACTTTTCCTGTATCCTCTCACAGAGCAAACCTAGCAAAAAAAAAAAAAAAAAAAAGTGAAAGATGTAGATGCTCCTTGTGATGTTAGAGAGTAGACCCACAGGCTTGGGGGAGCGTGGCATCACATCCAGCCTCACTATCTGACCTGCTAACTGGAGATTGCCCCAATCAAAATCAGAGGAAGAATTTGCTGGACTTGTGAAACATGTGTCAGTCAAGAGTACTTTCACAAGGACTTGAAAAGCTTATAATAACCATTAAAAGTACGTGATGTTTTTGCTAGCAAAGGGACAATTTTTAGGCATCATAGCTTTCTTTGCCAGAGGAAGTGCCTGGCCTTCCCTCCCCACGTCAGAATTGATCAATTAAGTTATCACGTTTTCTTTCATTATAATTCTTGACTCAATGTCATATGTGCATCCTTTGTTACATGGCTGCGTGTTTTTTTTTTTTTTTTCTTTCCCAAGACTGCAACTGTCCTCCTTCCACATGCATTTGACAGGCTGGAAAAAAAGCCCCTCAAACATTGCTGATTTTCCAATGCATATCTATCAAGCACGTGCCATATCAATTCACAATGCAGAGAGTTGGGTCAATTGTATTTCAAGGACAATGAAGGGCCCCTGTGAGACAAACCCAGTTTATGGACAAATCCACTCTGGCTGGGCCTCACCGTTGTGCCAAAAACACATGTTTTGTTTTTTTATAATTAATGCAGGCCTTTATTCAAGCAATATTTATTCAGTGCTTGCTTGCCTTTATGCACGAGTGATGAGTAACATCCACTGAATTTGTATGGGGCACCTACTCTGTGGACTGCAGCACCACGCAAGCTCCCGGGGGCAACGTCAAAGTGTGTGAGACATTCCCTGACCACAAGGAAATTAGAAACTCTAAGGGGATATAAGCTAAATACAGGGGTAGGTAAGTTGTGAGCAGTACAAATTATCATAGTGTGTCAGAGAAGAAATCCCTTCTAGATGATGCAAAACTTGACCTTTGATTCATCACAGGTAGAAACTTGAAAAGGGGCAAGACACAGATCCTAGTGGGAGGAATGGAACTCCAGCCCTTGAGGAAAAAGGGTCAGTTTAAAGAACCTCAAATAAGCTGGCACAGCTGTAATAATAATGATTAACAGTTACCGAGCGTGTAATATATGCTAGGCACTCAGTGAAGTGTTTCAGACGCATTAACCCATTTAACTCTGTTAACAACCCTATGAAACTGGAATTATTATCCCTATTTCACAGATGTAGCAATTGAAGTTCAGAGAAGTTAGTGCACTTGTGAAAGTACACAGAGCCATATATATATATATCATATATATATATATGATATATATGATATATATATGATATATATGATATATATGATATATATATGATATATATATGATATATATATCATATATATATCATATATATCATATATATCATATATATCATATATATATCATATATATCATATATATATCATATATATCATATATATATCATATATATCATATATATATCATATATATCATATATATATCGTATATATATCGTATATATATCATATATATATCATATATATATCATATATATATATATCATATATATATATCACCCTCTTTCTTAAATCACTGTCTTTTTTTCCCAGAATCAGAAGCTGTGACCAGATTGTAGAATACACACGCACATGCGCACACATACCCAATATTCACGTTATTTTACCTGAATATTTTTAATAAGTAGCTCTAGAGTCTGTGGAATTATCGTCCTATAATTAGAAGCACACAGTGACATCATTTAACTAGTACTGGTCCAAATACAGAGAACACTTTTATTATAAAAGCTGCTATTTATTGAGTTTTTCTAACTTGCCAGGCATAGAGCTTCCCTGGTGGACCACTGGGTGAGACTCCGTGCTCCCAATGCAGGGAGCCTGGGTTCAATCTCTGGTCAGGGAACTAGGTCCCACATGCCACAACTAAGAGTCCACATGCCACAACTAAGAAGCCCGCATGCTGCAACTAAGACCCAGCACAGCCTAAATAAATAAATACATAAATAAAACAGATTGGGTCATGTCACAATCCCCCTTAAAAATCTTGTGAGGGCTTCCCATTTTACTTAAGAAAAAATACAAAATCCTTAACTTTGATTTGAAACAACAAACAGGCTCTCCTCTCCCTCTGTCATTTCCCTCCAATTGTATCAGCCTTTGTTTTTAATTCCTCTAGTACTCCAGTCTCTTTCCTGATTCAGGGTCTTTGCAAGCTTGTCCCACCAACTCAGAACATTATGAAACATCCCTGCCAGAATAATTTCTACTCAGCCGTCAAGTCCCAGCTTAAATATATTCTATTCAGAGAAGGCTTTCTTGTCCCTCAGGTCTAAAGAAAATCCCATTACTCTCTCCCATACCACCCTATTCTTCTTGTTTATAGCAGGTATCACAATTACTAATTACATGTTAATTTCTGTGTTTATTTGTTGAATGTCTGTCTTCACATGAGAAGCTCACTTCTTCAAGGGAAAGGACCCTGTGAGTTTATTTCCCTTGTGCCTAAGGCAATATCCAACACATTATAAACACTCCAATATTTGTAGAGCTAATGACTAAATCCTCAGTCTTTCAAAACTAGAACTAAAGGAGTGTTTTAAAGATGAATAAACCAAGCCTCAAAGATGTTAATTACCTTCCTTGTGGTCACGTAGCTAGCAGGGTGAAACAGAGATATAAACCCAAATATGATTCTAATACCCAGTCTCTCTCCACCACTCTACACGACCTCCCAGCCATAATTTTAATCATTAAGGGACATTCAAGGAACGCCAACCCTGACCTGAAGAGACCAGTACTCCATCAGTCATTAGCAATTTCTAGTCCCTGACATGCCTTGAACCTTTGAAAGGAACAAACCTTATTTCTTTCTCCAGCACACAGTCCATTATTACTTGCTGCTTGGGGACTCAAAGTCAAAAGAAAAATAACATCACACGACAGAACACCATCCATGGATGAGATACCAAGATGAGTAAGACCCATTGGAGCTTATTTACACTCGAGTGACGGAAATGAGCAGATGCTCAGAGGAAGACACACAATCTGCTGAAATGGGATTCCAGGTTTTATTCCAAACACCTCCTTTAGTTCCTGGCAGAGGTACTATTCATTCATTTGACAACTATTAAGCCCCTGCTGTGTGCCCAGCCGCTGTGCTACACAATAGGGATATAACAAAAAAGCCACAAACATCATAAACATGCCTTCATTCATCTAACACTCTAGCAGGGATGGCTACCCTTGAGTGTTGGGTTACAGGAAATATTGTGATGGAGAGGAGCAAGGTACTTCCGGAATGTATCACAGAGAAGGGTCCTAACACTAGGTATCAAAAGGAGATTTGAGGGATGAGTGAGGTTGACTGGACAAATCATAAGAGTTCCAAACACAGGGAGCAGCATGTGTCCACGACATGATCAAGGAAACTAAAGAAGAAACGTTAAGTGTTGGGGTCATATTTTCTCCTCTCATTGGGAGCGGTCTAAAATTTGGACTCCCTTCGTGGTCCTGAATCTAGAGTTCTATTGCCAGTGAAAGATCAATAACACTTGTAAAACTCTTTGCTTTCTTTAAATCCATTGGCCTAATCTGCATATAATAAACCCTGCCCATCGTAATGAAGCCCTCACACTGCCACTCTCCAGATCCCACTCTGTACCTTTTTATAATTACAGCAAACCATCCACCCATTCTGCTTCATCTCTGGTTTCTCCATCCAACAATGCATAAGCATCTTTACGGTTCACTACTGTGACTTCTTCCACAGCAAGGAATGAATAGGTCACTACCCCTGGGCAGGAGTTAGTTTCTCTAAGATAAAGTCTGATTCCACATAGGGCACCACTGCTTGTCCTCAATCTCCCGTCCCTAATGCATCCCCCAAGGGTCAAGCAGGTTACCTTTGAAATGACAACCTGAAAATGCACCTCAGCTTCCTCTACGCTAACTCAAATCCTAGAAAGCCAATACTCCTCATATCACTGCTGCTTGCCCAAGCTTGAAAGTCACAAGGAGCAAAGGTAAACCGAGTACAATACATTCCATGTGCCTAGTTGGTATGGAGACAGCTCCACCCATGGACTGGCCCTATAGGAGGGATACGGCCCAAAGATCCTTTACGGGAACAGGATGCCCTAACATACTCCACAACCAACATACATACCACAGAAGCCTGGGCCCTGGAGGGGTGAGGACAGTTCTTTAGCTCCTGTGGACAGAGGGTTGTAACATCAGGATGGGCCTACTAGAGACAGAGCTCTGGATTCTCACAGGTTCTGTCTTAGAAAGCAATTGGTTTTTCTACAGTAGTCAACACTTAGGGGTCTTCCAGTCCAAGGCAGCCTGGTCTTAGTTTCAGGTCTTCTCTCTGGGGCAATGTGTCTCCTTCCCAAGGCTCCCTGGGCCTGGATCCATTGTGGCACTTTCAGGAACACAGAATTCAAGGGCTCCCTGAGACTGAACTCTTCTCCAAAGGCCCTCTGTCCCCAACCTCAACAGCTGAGCATATAGCCTTGTCATTCCAGTGCCCACTGTGGTCCACGGTTGCAGGTATTTTGATCAGATTCCATCTATCAATATGCAGAGGACCTGACACATCTATAAACTATGGGTTCCTCTAAACAGGCACTAGTTTACCTTCTGATTAAGTGCCTCTTTTACAGGTCTCTTTTCACCTCAAATACACTGAAATCCTCTAAAACCATTTCAGTTACAAATTCACCTAAGATGATGAGGAGGTCTAGAAAAAAAGAAGATCATGCCACACCAAGACTCTTTGGGAGGAGTTAACTGAAGGGCATAAAATCTTAAGTAGTACAAGTAATAATCTCAACTAATTTCAGCCCAGGCCAGATGACAAGGCAAGTGGGCATGAATTAAAATTACAGATGAACACATTGGGAACAGATGTCGGAAAGAACTTTTTCCTCAACACTGAAAAGCTTAAACATGCGGCCCAACCCTCCAAAGTCACTGGCAACACTGAAGATAAAATTAGAGCCAATTATGAAGGGAATAAAACCCTAAGGAGTGTAGCAAGCATTCTGGGATGAGCCAAACGATTGGTGCGTTTTCCCGGAGCGATCCTGAGAAGACACAGTCACGTTGGTTTTTGTTCCCCCTTCAACTGAGAGCACTGGCAACTTATGAGCAATCTTTTTCCGCTGGGGCTACAGCCACACTTTCGTTACTCCTTCCAAGGCAGAAGCATAGACGTCACTCCGGTACCCACTCCCCTTTCTCCACCCTCGTGGCCTTATGCTTAAGTGGACCGGCTCCTGCTATAGCCATTACCTCAAGGTAATGATGAGGGTAAACAGATTTCATGCTGCCAGCACACACTGTCCTGAGGCATCAGAAACAAACTGCACCAGTGATTAGGGCTGCTCTGGGTAGTGTCGCTGGTGACTGAGATGGTGGATCCCATCAACTGCAAAGTGGCTTCTCCCTGCCAACATCTAACATCTTGATCCTTTTTGCATGTGTCTTCCCTAACTGTCCTGCAGTTCTGTCCCTAACAGCATCCTGGCTGCACCAGTAGCCCTGTGGATATAACTACCTGTTCAGCTGATTACCTTCATTTTTCTCTGAAGGATAGAGAAATGAGTTACAGCATTTGTCGTTACCCTTGATTTGAAGAGTCAAGGTGTCCAAGCACCGAGTGTGGATATCGGTTCTGCTGATACAACGAACAGTATAAATCAGCCAGAGCCTGTTATCCTTAACTGGAAGGTCTTAGGTCTGATTCCCACAAAGAGAAAAACCCAGTATAAAGCTATAATCTGCACCTCTCTCCTTGAATGGAGGCAAGGGGGGGAGGGAGCTGTATCACCATACCACCGTATCAGAAAATGGGCATGACTCAGTGTAAAAAAAAATTAGCTTCATAATCAAGCCAACACGTTAGGTCTTGAGGAAACAAGTTATAACTCTACAAGATGGGTCTTAACACTATTTCACAGATGAAACAGAGCCTTCAGCTGGTACTGAAAATAATTTCATTCAGTCATTGACATGAAAACGACAGGACTATTCTCTATGGTAGGAACATATCTTCATCCCTCCCTTTTCTCCTACATTCAAGGAATCGATTTATAAAATGTAATCATTAGGGCTTCCCTGGTGGCGCAGTGGTTGAGAGTCCGCCTGCCGATGCGGGGGACACGGGTTCGTGCCCCGGTCCAGGAGGATCCCACGTGCCGCGGAGCGGCTGGGCCCATGAGCCATGGCCTCTGAGCCTACACGTCCGGAGCCTGTGCTCCGCAACAGGAGAGGCCGCAACAGTGAGAGACCCATGTACCGCAAAAAAAAATGTAATCATTAAAACAAGCGTGAGGGCTTCCCTGGTGGTGCAATGGTTGAGAGTCCGCCTGCCGATGCAGGGGACACGGGTTCGTGCCCCGGTCCGGGAAGATCCCACATGCCGCGGAGCGGCTGGGCCCGTGAGCCATGGCCGCTGAGCCTGCGCGTCCGGAGCCTGTGCTCCGCAGCGGGAGAGGCCACAACAGTGAGAGGCCCGCGAACCGCAAAAACAAACAAACAAAAAAAAGCGTTATTTTTTCCAAGTTGGAGAGCTTTATGGGTACTATCTAATCAACCAACGGGGGCAAAAAGCACCGTCTGTGCTTTCTCAAATTCCAGTCTAAACCTAATGAAAATAAACCTTGGAAAACTTCAAATCCCCAAGCAGGCATGAGAAAGGCTTTGACTCAGATTTCTGAGCGATGATACTGAGGGGTGATTTCCCTCAGACTAAAGACCTGACACTCCCAGTAAGACAAAGAGAGATGATAAATATGCTAATTGAAGGCCCTTCAGTACAGGTATTGAAAGAGGCCACAGCCACTTCCGTGTCTGTAATCAATAATATCAGGGTGGCAGAAACCACACAGCTGAAATCACACCACTGTGCTCATCCCTGAAATAAGTATTTCAGGTCATCAGTCTTACCTCTCTCTGTTCGCTCGCTGCCTGTCAATCAGGAGACAGTCTCAATCCACAAAGCAAATGGTATAGCCCCTCCATATGCAGGATAAAAATTAGTTTACACAGAAATTGAGCGTTTCTCATCTTTTCATTACTTTCTGGTTTTGAGAGGGGCAAGGAGGAGGGGGAAGGAGAACTGAATAACGTGCCTTAGAAGAGGCCCAGCGGGCTTTCCCAGTCTAATTAGAATCAAAACTGTCCAGCCCCCCTCATCTTCCAAGACTCCACTCAGAAAACACGAGCACAGAGGAAAAGGTAAAAGACAAACAGAAGTCAAAGGGGAAAAATATCTCCCACAATATTGTGAGAAACTCTTAGGCTACTTGTAAGGACGCTGTTGGGAAATAAATTGGAATTAAGAGACACAGAGCAAAAGTCATGGAGAGCATAGGTCAAGACAATGGACCTTTGAGCGCATCTGGATGGATTTTTTTTGTCCATCATCACATAAATTTTACATTTTTATGAAAAAGAGAACACCCCACTGCCCAGACAAATATCCTTTTCATTTCCTGATTGTCCAATGTGCAGAGCAAGTCCCAGTATGTGGACAAGCGGGCTGAATGTTCTGGGCTCCTCTCTGCTATGGGTCAACAGGAAAGGAGGTAATGACAGTAAATGGTGCTGACAAGGGCTTCAGTCAAAAATAACACTTTTTTCATTCTAGGTCTGAATTCTGAGATAGGAATAAATAGGAGAAACCTAAGAGAATCCATATACCCAAATGGTTTCATTCAACCTGCTTCCCAGGAAAAGAACCTCTCCACCTTTTCCCTATCTCTTCTAAAGACACACGTTGGTTCCTGTTAAAACACAGACTTGTCAAGGGACATAAATAACTCCCTCACTCACACGCGCCTCCAAGAAAAACCATCAGCTGCTAAATAAAAGAGCTGGTAGTTTCCCGGCTGAGAAGGAAGCAGGTGGGAGGAAGAAGAAAATCCTCAACTGTACAGATTGGCCCTGGCTATGATCGCATCTATGAAGCCCTATTCCTGCCTCCCAGTTTTCCCTCAAAGCTGACTTAGCTTTGGTAAAAGCCACCAGGTCGCTAGCAACAGGAGCCTTAAATGAGTCAACTTTTCAATGAGATGTCACATCTCTCAGCATCTTCGTTGGTTAAAAAAAAAAAAAAAAAGTTTCTGCATCCCCGAGAAGTGCTAGCAGAAGCTGTGGTACCCAGTCTGTTGTAAACTGGGTCAGAGCAATGAAAATCTTCTTGAATTTCTGTGGGATAATCAATGATCCTGCTCGAATGAAACCATAAATCAGAAAGGATTTACATACACTGAGTCCCACTTGGCACCTTAACAAACATCAAGTGATGGATTTTGCATTAAATTATAAGACCTACCTAACAACCCTATCAGTTACCAATAAATGCATCCCTCTGAAATTCCAGTCAATCTTTAGTCTTTCTAAAGCATCTGAGCTGCAAATACACTTGTAGCCATGAAAGCAGATAAATCAGGGGAGATACTCTGACGGCATACCACAAATTCTAACAGCCATTTACGGTTATCCAGGTACTAAGTTTTCCTGGGAATTTTTACCAAAACACAGCTCTCTTAGACTAACCACAAAGAGAAATCTCAGCCCAAGCTGAAAACATGCCATGAGCAAATATATACTTTTATATATCAGAAGGTACTAGAGGAGGGGTCAGCGAATTACGAGCTGCCACCCGTTTCTCCAAATGAAATTTTAATGAAACACTGCCACTAATTTATTTACCTATCACCTCTGCCACTTTGTCAATACAACAGCAGGGGTGAGAATATCTACTTTGTAGCCCTTTACAGAAAATATCTGCCAATGCTTGTGTTAGAGAAAAGACAGAAAAAAGTAAGATAGGATATAACCTGAGCTAAACTGTTAGGCTCCCGGCTTCTTAACTCTAGAAGCTTCCAAGGTAAACCAGAAAGAATCTAACTCACTGGATATGTGAGAATGTGGAGAAGACTGTACGGTGGGTAGAGGTTTAAAATAATAGCAATGAGTTTAACTGGATGTTTTTTTGTAAGATTTCAAATCAATTTTAGATTCTCCTAATCTATTTAATTCTGCCTGGGTGAGAAGTTTCAGAGAGGAAGTGATATTTGATCCAGAGGATTTGAAGAAATAAATTTGGAAAAGAGGGGAATTTCAGGAATAGGCAGCAAAATAATTTCTGCTCATGCATTAATTAGCAGTTAAGTGCTACTTACTTGAAGCTTTTTTCCTTGCAGGAAATAAAAAAGCAGTATATAAATCTATGAGTAAGGATTCAGTGTATGTCATCCTCTGGCAGATAGGGGAATTGGCCCATGGAAAGAGCTGATAAGAATGTTTCCCAATCCCACTCATGAGAAAAAAATGCAATAATGATGCAGAACTATTATTATTATTATAGGAACCATCGTTCACTGAATATTTATCACGTGGTAGGCATGATGCTAGGTGCTTATGCATTATCCCATTTAATCCTTACAGCAGTCTTAGGAAGTAGATAGGATTATTATCCCCGTTTTACAATTTATAAGACTGTAACTGAGGACGGTAAATAGCATATACACATATCTAAGTAGCAGAGTTTTGGACAGTTGTTATTGTCATCACGCTAGTCATTAAACCTTCAATCCCTGCCCTCCATCCCCACCCAAAGCTCCATGCCAAGCCCTCTTACCTCTGCAGACACTGCAGCACTGATTCTCTGGGAGAATGTGATCCTTCTCTGAGCAGTTCAAAGGAGGGCACGCTTCAGTAATTTTTACTAAAACTCCACCCTGCAGGCCAAATAATCAGGAAACAAAACAATGTTCATATTTTTAGCTGCTGATCCAAACATAAATGCTCATTGTTAACAGCCTGCAGTGATAACAACCTACGATAATTAACAGGAATCCCAGGAATCCCACGACAATGACAAAGTCGCAAATTAAACTGATGAGACTCCTGGAAGAGAGAAGGTCAATTTCCCTTTCTGTATCAGAAGAGCCTCAATTTCAACAATTGGTTTTTTTTTTTCTTTTTTGTTTTAACAAAGGGGTTTTGAGTATCTTCTATGTAGCAGAATGTCACCGACAGTGTAGAGCTGGTAAATTTTTAACAATTGACTATTGGATGGGGGAACCCTGAAGTTAGCATTTGCTGATTTCTGTGGTGTCAATAACCGGACATTGTGAACTACCAACAGGACATTACTGACCACAGAGTTGGGAAGTTATGTACAATGAGCTCTCATGAGCTTTTATGAGACAGCTGTGGCACTGCCCTGGATCACAAGCACTGTGAACCCAAAGATAAATAAGACATTTTCCTTGCCCTTGATGAACTCACAGTTTGGATGGAGGGAGGAAAAAAAAAACCTCTTAAACTAGAAACCATAATACAATACAGTAAGTCCTAAAAAAATGTGCTCTAATTATGCTATGGTAACTCATCACAGGAGAATAATTAATTCTGCCCAAGTGGGGAGAAATTATGAAGAAAATGCCACATTTGAAGGAACTAAATAATGAATAAGATAAGGAAGAAGAGAGTGTCCTGGCAGAGGGACCAGCAAGGACCAAGGTATACAGGTACGATGAACTGAAAGTGGGTCAGTTAGATGAGCACTAGATATTCCCTAGAAATAAATAAAATCACTTACAATAAAATTTTAAATATTCAGCAGGTGAATCTTTAGGGCCTCACTTCACCAAAGGTCCTCTTTGTTGACATCACTAGCATCTATATTTAGGTTCACTCTGAATTTTTAAAATCAGCTCAATAGTTACTATAAAAAAGGGTTTGAGAGTCCCTTATTTTATCTAAAATGTTAAGTTTTTTTCTCCCATTCTTAACAGCATGGTTAAGTCAACCAAGAAGCAAGCTCATTTAAGTCCAAAAGGTAATTCTCAACACAGATGGGAGAATAGGATGGAGCTGGGCCACCAGGAAGGATGGGGGAGATTCTGAGTTTTCCTTCTCCAAGATATGCTGTCATTCCAGGGTTCCCTGGTTTGGCAGAACTCCCATTATATCAGGCACATCCATTCGTAAATATGAACATAAACATAACTTTAAATGTCAAATGTAATATAATTTCCAACTACCCATCATCTGGATTACTGGCACCATGGTTTCCTCTCCTTTCTCATAAATTTCAGCCAAGGCATTCCTTGTGGTGTCTTTTGTTCCCTTTGGCTCTTCATTTCTTGATCCGTCCCAAGGCCTCTAGATCTCTTGCTTTTCTCCTAAAAACTGGCCCTAAGATGCTGAAAACTGACCCTGCTATTCGCCCACGGTCCCCGTTTCAGCGACATTCCACTCTCACCCCTCAATCCAGGCCACGCTGGACGGCACCTGGCCTCAAGAGCTAGCACCAGTCTAAGGGCAGTATGCCTATCAGTTGAACCTCAGCTTTCGCAACAGGGAATCAAACGGATTATTACAAACCAATGGATGTTAATAATCTCACTATCAGCAGCATAAGCTGAATGCAAAGGAAAACACAATGCTTAATTACTTACCATTGCTGCCTCGACTTCGATCCTTCAATATTAATGTATTTATTATCTACTGCCTCCTTGCATAAACATGAATGGTGAACTCTGTTGGATCCCTTTTATCAGTTCACTGTGCCCATCTCCCAACTTCAAATGCCTTTCTGCTAATGGCTCATCTCTCAGCCCTCAGAGGGTCCCTTTGGGCACTGGAGCCATTTTGTAGGGAGCCAGAAGTTACCTACAAGTTCCACAACCCCCAGCCCCACGGCCCAGAGCCAGTGACTGACAGGCATGGGAGGTTCTTTACTTCAAGGGGAGATGATAGCTGGGGTACGTTCAGAACCCCAGCTGAATCAGGGTACCTCTGACCTTTCACCTAAAATTGCACCCTTGCTGAGCTGCCTGCCCTGCCCAAGCCTGCATGCCCACACCCTGACTTCTTCCTCCCAGGAGCACTATCTTAATAAATCACTGTACTAAAATCCTGAGCTCAGGGTCTGCTTCTAGGAGAATCTCAACTAAGACGATGAGATAAATGTCACTCTTGCTGTCAAAAAATTAAACTGTTAAAAGAGATTATCTCTAGGTGGTGAGATTCTGGAGTGATTTTCTTTTACTTCCTTGTATTTCCTTCCTTTCTCTATAGTCCAAATTTTGTATCTTGAGTATGTATTTGCTTTTATTAAAAAAAGCAATATTAAAAACACTACATTTGTCATTGAAATCTAAGGTGAATGTGTTTTTGGTACATGGGAAAAATCAAGACTCTCATTTTGCAATGCTTTGGACATGAAATGTTTGTAAATACAAGTTAAAAATCTGCATGCAGTAATCTCTCTTTGGTGGCTATCTGAAAACATTTAAAACCCCTATCTTTGTGTCACGTGTCAACAAGCTTTAGCAAACTGCTTCAAATTCTGTGTATTTTAAAACATCACTACCGGGCTTCCCTGGTGGCGCCGTGGTTGGGAGTCCGCCTGCCGATGCAGGGGACACGGGTTCGTGCCCCGGTCCGGGAGGATCCCACATGCCACGGAGCGGCTGGGCCTGTGAGCCATGGCCGCTAAGCCTGCGCGTCCGGAGCCTGTTGCTCCGCAACGGGAGAGGCCACAACAGTGAGAGGCCCGCGTACCGCAAAAAAAAATAATAATAAAATAAATTCTTGAATTAAAAAAAATAAAAATGCCACAGAAGGCTTTTTAAAAAATAATTACACATGAAAGGTTCTTTTTTTTTTACATATAAAAGGTTGCTTTGACTACTGATTAAAGCAGTCAACAATTCCAATCAACCTTTAACATATTTAATGAGTAAGACTGTAATTCCAAACGTTCAAGGAGAGACAAACCCCTTTACATGAATTTGAAAATAATATGAACTGTGATTACAGTAACATAAGTGCCACCAAGTCCATTTAGTCCAGCCACATAATTTGGCACAAACCATTTTTTACTTTATTTTCAAACTCTCTCTAATAAGTATCTGATGATTAACATTTTTAAAACTTCCTGATTGTGGTATGTTATTTTATGACCTTTGGAACTCTGCATTGGTGGCAAAATTCATCCATTCTTTCTCATTTAGAGTAACTGTCACCATGTCAAATATAAACACTTTCAAGTTCTTCACTAATCACTATGCTTCAACCTGAATGTCTAATACCATATAAAACTCACATCTTTAAGTAAAATTAAAAAAAAATGTTGCTAGCCTAAAATAATGTCACAGGGCAGCAAGAACTGGACAAAACTGACCAAGACTGCTAGGAGAGTTTATTCATCTTGATAAAAGAAATAAAACAAAACAAAACAGTATGTTAACTTCTGGAATCACTTGGTGAAAATATTGAAAACAAAAGTTTGTTTCTTATCTAACTTGGCTTGCTGAAGCTTTGAAATGATCCCAGGAAAATGAAACGCATGGATCACCAGGCAGCCTTTTGTCAACTGGGGATCTGCATTTGAACCATAGAACATGTGGCACATATATACAATGGAATATTACTCAGCCATAAAAAGAAACGAAATTGAGCTATTTGTAATGAGGTGGATAGACCTAGAGTCTGTCATACAGAGTGAAGTAAGTCAGAAAGAGAAAGACAAATACTGTATGCTAACACATATATATGGAATTTAAGGGAAAAAAATGTCATGAAGAACCTAGGGGTAAGACAGGAATAAAGACCCAGACCTACTAGAGAATGGACTTGAAGATACGGGGAGGGAGAAGGGTAAGCTGTGACAAAGTGAGAGAGTGGCATGGACATATATACACTACCAAACGTAAAATAGATAGCTAGTGGGAAGCAGCCGCATAGCACAGGGAGATCAGCTCGGTGCTTTGTGACCACCTAGAGGGGTGGGATAGGGAGGGTGGGAGGGAGGGAGACGCAAGAGGGAAGAGATATGGGAACATATGTATATGTATAACTGATTCACTTTGTTGTAAAGCAGAAACTAACACACCATTGTAAACCAATTATACTCCAATAAAGATGTAAAAAAATAAAAATAAAAACATCTTAAAAATTTACAGCTGAGGCTGTGACCTTTTATAAGACTAGAAGTTTATGTGTGGTTTTATTAAGATTAGTTTGAAAAAAGGTTGACCTCCCATAACTTACAATATATTTTTGTACAAGTTTGCTATTTATATTTTCAAAAGGTATAATCAATTCAGTCCAGTTATGGGAATGGGACTACATATTGACATACCAAGCTAATAACAGGAAATTAAAATCAAATTATAGTCTTAAATACAGTGTAGGCAAGTTACAAACACTGTCCTCCAAATGAGGAACACAAACAAAGGCTGGGAAACTGTTCCCAGACAGACTAGGAGGAAACAGTTTCTCTTCCTAAATTCAGTGCATACATCCATTCTTGTCATGCAAGCAGTCTAGTGACTATGACCTGTCATTAAAAAAAAAAAAAAAAAAAAAAGAACACTAATTATTTGAGTAATTATTTGCTCAATTCTCCCAAGGATAGCACTTATGCAAGACCATTTTAGATGTCTAGGAGAGAAGTTAATTCATCATATACAACAGGTACCTTAGGGCATTAAGGCTTAAATCCTGCAAAAGGCTGCCCGAGAGAGACCCGAGGCCTTCTCATCCTACACCCTCTCTCCCTGCTGACCACATCCATTAAATGTGTCCCAAAGCTCTTCTCTGGCCTTTTATAAATGCTACCCTTTATCAAGGGAATCAATGAGCCATAGCCTGACCAATCTGGTATTCTCAGATAGACTGAAAAGTGATCATTCAATCCTTCTGAATCCACCCTTCTACAATTCAATAACGCGAACTATTTCCAAGCAAGTCTAACACCATCAGGACTGGCAGTAGAGAGGCTAAGAGAGGAGCCTGTAGATTCAGACCACACAGGTTCAGATCCCAACTGGTTCCTTTACTAGCTATGTGACTCTGATCATGTGTGCCTCAATTTCCTCATCTGTAAGATGGGGATGATAATAATGCTACCTACCCCTACCGAATAACAGGGTTATTATGAGGTTTACATTAGATAAAGTTTCAAATGTTTTAAATAGTGTCTAGAAAATACTAAATATTCAAGAAATGTTAAATATTATTGTCAGTGAGGCTTCCCTCTGTGCATAAAGTATTTAGTAAATAACTGTAGAAAGACAATAAATGAAGAAATTAATGACTTTTTAAAAGATGCTGAAATTATTCACATGCACACAAACCACATATGCAAAAAGAATAACCTGTCTGCCCCAACTTCTTCCTAAGTTATGAAACCATAACAAAACAAAAACAGTAAAAGATGAACCAGAGCAAGGAGAGTACCTACAATGTGCTAATAATCATGTTAAGTACATTTCCAATATGCTGGCATGTAAGTCCACACCCTTATCTTCTAGAGGTCTCAGATGGTGTCTGCCCTGATCCTCTCTGCTGGTAACAGGAACGGAGTCACAATCGTGACCCTTGCCAGGGTTACCCACTACTTCTGCCCAATATGTAAAGGGGGTTGCTAGTCGTGAGTGACAGATGGAGGGTGGATCCCGGGATCATCAGCAGAGTGGGTAAGACTGCCTTTAGTCATCCCAACTTCCCTTGAGGTGGAAGAAAAAAGTAAGGGTTTTAGAGTCCAAATCACCTTCCCTCCCCCAGAAGTGAAACAATCCACAGGGAACGTGACATCTGCCTTATATTCAGGGAGGAGATGTATGGTCATGTGGAATAAGAAAAATAGCTCACACGTGTTGAGGGCTTACTTTGTACCAACGAAGTCCTTCACATGCTTTATCTCATTTAATCCACCCACCATCCCTATGTGGTCATGTCCCAGCCGCACGTTGGGGGCCACCCACCCGCTTCCCCACTCCCAGGTTTGGAAGCTCCCATGGTTGATTGAGAGATCACGGAGCCCTCACTGTCACACCATCTCTACCTCTGCCACAGACTAAGGAGTCCACCCCACAGTCCCCACTGACGCAGAAGGACCACCACACCTGCATACCCGCCAGACTGTCCAGACCCATGGAATCTCTGCCTTTCCCAGGGGCAGCCAAGAAAGAGCGAATGGGAAACGCAGTGGGGAGGCTCAAAGGAGTTAACTCCTGTGGTAGATTCTAGCCAATGAAAGACAGGAGACAGGAAAGAGCCTTCCCTCCCCCAAAGCTCCCCAAAAAGAACCAGATTCGAGTTCCCTGAGAGCTTCAGCATGTCTCTAAATGCCTCATTCTCCTCAACCTTTCAAATATACTCCTTTCTTTTCTCCAGGGATGTGACAAAAAGCAAATGAAATGCCATAGGAAACAGCACTTGGAGAGATGGTCTATTCTGTGACACCGTAGTTCCAGCCAGCCTCCCTGGAGATGCCCCTCAAAACCAGGCCTGCTTCGCTGTGGGGCAGTGGCAGCTCTGGAAGGCGCCTCCTTGAATTTGCTCTCCCTCTCTTCCTTCTTTCCCTCTGTCTCTCACTCTTGCATTCTAGGACAGCACCTCAACCAAGTAAGTGCTTGGCTAGCTCCCACACTTCATCCAGCACTTTGTTCAAATATGACCTCCTCCGAGAGGTTTTCCCAGACCATCCATCCCCACCTCAAAGCTCTCTACCACTTCAACCTGCTCTGTATTTTTCATAGAATTTGGCATCATAGTTGACCCTTGAACAATGCGGGGGTCAGGGGCGCCGACCCTCCACGCGGTCTAAAATCGGCACATAATTTATAGTCAACCCTCTGCACCTGTGGTTCCTCCGTATCCACGGTTCTACATCCAGGGATTCAACCAAGAGTGGATAGTGCAGCACCGCAGTATTTACTACTGGAAAAAATCCGTGCATAAGTGGACCCACACAGTCCTAACATGTGTTGTTCAAGGCTCAGCTGCATCTCATATATTTATTTGTTTATATCTTACTGCCTGTCTCCCCACCAGACTGCAAATTCTATAAAGACAAGGACTTTGTTTTGTTCACTGTTGTACACCCGGAATCTAGTACCATGCTGGTAAGTAGCAGTTGCTCAATGCATGTTTGTTGCATGATTTTTTTTTATTATTATTGAAGTACAGTCTTAAATGAGATCTATGGTTCTACACATCTTATTTTGAGAAATACATGGGATGGGGCAGGCAGGAGACAGAGGCACTGTCTAACATTGTATCAGACTCTTAGGAGTAGAAGTGGCACTATCCACAACTAACATCACAGACGAATTGCCCCAACACCAAATCAAAACCTTTTCCCAGGGCCACCTGACAACCTCCCTGACTCATGGTAGCTGCTAGCTCCCTTCCCCCTTCTCACTTCCTTCCCTAACAGTCTTTCCCAAGGCTACCTGATCCACCGCTGACCACAGGCTAACCACACAATGACAGTGGCTGGGAACTCCACAGCCAGGACTCAAGCCCACCAGAGAGTCCTCCCCCTCAGTGGTCCACTCAGGACAATATGCTCCATTCCAGACTCCTACCTAAAGCCCGCATCTCCTTCTCTACAAGTAATGGGGATCATAAGATTGAAACTTACTCTGCATTCCCGACAGCTCTTGGTTAAAATCCGCTGGCCTTCTGCAAGGACTTTTCCTCCATAGATACATTTTGCTGTAATAAAACAGAAAAACAGTTCAGACAGTCATGCTATGCAACAAAATGATCTCAGGGGCACCATCCAACTCCAGTAGATTCCACAGAATATAAACGCTCTCATTCTAAGCAATGCAAAGCTCTTTGCATGTCTGGAAGTAAGACATGGAAATAGGATGGGGATAACTGTTGAATCCCCTTTCAGACTGTCATCTCTATTATGTTTGCCAGGAGTCCTTCACACCAAGCACATACAACTATTTCAATGCTGGGGTTGCTGAAGGAACTAGAGAATGAATTGATGTGGTCAATGTTAAAACAAGGAAGAGGTGGTTGTCATCACCGTGGAGTATAATAGCATAGCTTTGATTCAGCAACTCCAGCCATAAAACAAATGACTGGGTGAGAGCGGACTTGCATATATACTCCACTCATCAGGACCTCAGTCACATGCAGAAAGACACCATTATTCCCCTTTGTGATCATAGGAAGCGCATGTCTTTAACTTAACTGTTCCCAAGAAGCTCAGAGACAACTAAGAAATACAAGTGAGTAAAATGCTGAATCAAAATGCACTAGACAGGGCTTCCCTGGTGGCGCAGTGGTTGAGAGTCCGCCTGCCGATGCAGGGGACACGGGTTCGTGCCCCGGTCCGGGAAGATCCTACATGCCGCTGAGCGGCTGGGCCCGTGAGCCGTGGCCACTGAGCCTGCGTGCCCGGAGCCTGTGCTCCGCAACGGGAGAGGCCACAACAGTGAGAGGCCCACGTACCACAAAAAAAAAAAAAAAAAAAGTACTAGACAGACTGCCTTTGGAAAGGTAAGCTGAACAGGCTAACAGGGAGGGCAGGGAGGAGAGACAGGCCTTGGAAAAACGTTAACAGAGAAGCATAAATGCTGACCCACTTTTAAGCAAGCGCAGAATATGTTAATTTGATACGACCCTAATGTATCTCTGCCAAATTCTCCAGCCACATCCACAGGAAAGCAAAGGCCTGATCACTCCCTCTCCGCACAAATGAGGATGCTTTCAGCCCTTGTCCTCAGGAGAAGCAGAAGTGAAGACACACACTCCAAGAGATCTCCACCACTAACTCACTGTCTTACAGAAAGCACCTCAGCTCTCAGAACCTCCATTTCTCCATCTGTTAAAAACAGGTGAATTCAATCTGGCAGTTTCTTAGTTCTACAATCTTCGGACTCATGGAATGTTCAGGTATGTAGGGACCTCAGCAAACAACTCATCCAACTCCCTCTTGTTGACCACAGGAAGAGGAAAGCCCAGAGACACTGGTTTACTTAACATCACGATCCCACAGTGGCTACTATGGTGTGCAACCCAGATCCCCCTCCACGGCCAAAGGTGACATTCCTGAAACTGCCAGACAGGTGATGAGCAACAGCTCTCAGCTGAACAGTGATCCGGGACTTGCCCTTGTCCAAAGCCAAGGCCCCTTCCCAGCACAGCCCACATCCAATGAGCGGTTGATGAAGATGTTGCAAAGTCCTGGCCCCTTGCCCCAACTCAGGATAACTCCAAGGGTCATTCCAGCTCCACAACTCCTTGGAGAAATGGCTGAGGTAACTGTTGTAACTGCACTGCAATTCAACCTCTCCTTCTGCCCAACCCGGCTTCCTTCACTATCTCATTCCCACCCCAGAACTGATCCTGAACTTCCTAATAAAGTACAAGCAAACCTCCATTTCACAGTCTGTTTCTTCTCAGAACCTGCCCTGCAACAAACAACACATACCTAACTCAGATCTGTGCCTCTCTAGTATCTGCATTCAGTGAATGGTACCAGTATCCACCCCTAGCCTCCACACCCACCACCCATACCCCACCGCCTAGGGCCCTTCTATCCCCTTCCTTACTCAGCACCGTGTCCAATCAGTACCCAAATCCCTGCAAAGCTCCCTCCTTGTTTCTCAAGTCAACCCACTTTTCTCCAGTCCCACCACCTGCCCCCAGGTGCTACCTTCACTCAGGCTATCCCTCCTCTTTAGTCTACCAGGAAACTTCCTAACTTGCCTCCTATGTTCTGGTCTAATCTTACCCAGTCCTTCCCCATACAACAGTTGAATATATATTTTAAGTGCAAATAGGACGCTCTGCTTTAAAATTATTATGAGTCACTCAAGCCCTCAGAATATAGTTCAAATTCCTGAACTCAGCACACAAGGCCATCCCTGTGCGTTCACTCTCCCTCCCAAACTCCCAAACATTCACACCTCCACTTAAGACTCCAGCCACGCTCTGCTTCTGGGATTTGCATGTACTGTTCTGCTTCTCCAGAACACTCAGCCTCATCTACCTGCTCCTGGTAACCTTCCATCCTATATACCCATCAGTTTCAACTTAGGCCCGACTTCCCCCCAAGAAGTTGTTCTTGACCTCTAACACTGGAGAATTGCCCTCACTTTGTGTTTGTGCGGTACTCTGGACCTCGCCCTAACAGAGAAAATATCACATTTTACCTCTGTTGCCCCAATGAGGGTAGGAACTATGTCTATTCATAACTTTATCTCTAGCCCCAGGCTCAGTGCCTCTCTGGGCTTATTGTTAGTAACAATTTTAGAATTAATGAGCCTCCTTGGTAGCAAAACGCAGAGAAATGTGCTGATTCCCAGATGAGGGTTCTTTCTGCTATTCAATGCTATTCCAAACTTTAAAAGCAGACACCAAGGTTTTCAGAGCAAAGCCATCAACAACAAGGTAGAGAACCAATAACATTTTCTAGATAACCCCCTTCCTCACTTCATTTTAAAAAAAATTATCCCCAATCATCTTTTATGCCTCAGTTTTCCAGATAAATCAGTTGACTCTGACTCATGGGTCCTAATGATCACGTGGATTCCCCTATTTGCTTGCATGGGGAGACCATACCTCCAAGAGCCTGAAATTCCTGCCTAATAAACTCCCACACTCCCAAACACAGCTGCTGCCAACCTGGCAAGATGGCTTGCTCCGGAGTGACGGTTCTGCTAAATACACGGCTGTCAAATCTGCCATCTGCTCCTTGGCCCAGGGTGGGAAGCAAAGAAATAGACTTTCCTTCCTTATTTTTGCACCTTGCCACCCCCATGATGTTAGGATCACACTTGCTACCCTGTCTGAAGACATTCGCCCGATTCCTCTCATCCTCTGATAGACACTCATCCCAGAACTTCGATCTGGAGACAGGAGGGTCTTACTGTTTGCAGTCACACCACACACGGGGACACATCCATCCCTCAAATCTACCAATCTGGTATAAAAATTAAATGTCCACTGAACTTCATGTCTTCACATGGCAGGGTGCCTTAGGGGCTGCAAGTGACATCAACATGATGCTGTGTACCTCAGCCATTCACAGCCTTGGCACTGATGCAGGATGCATGGACGATTACAATATCAGTATCTCCGAAGTTATCTCAGGACAGCTTTCAGCATCACCACTGAAGGTCACAAGAATTTCCCCTGCTTCCTCATCCTCACCCCACTTCTCTGACGATGCCCTTTCTTCCCGGCCCCACCGTATGCCTAACACCAGTCCTCATTATCTAACCTCTTGATCTACAGCCAAAAGGCTTATTTTTGATATCTGGGAAATTCAAGCAGACGGTAAGTCAGGCTCCGGTACCTGTGGCTGGGGCATTTGGGATGCCATTCCAACAGCTTTTAGTATGAGTAGAAATGTAAATGGATACCTGAAGCCCTTCGCATCACACTGGGGACATGCAAACAAGACCATTTCACAGTGCCCGACGATGAAATTGAAACTCGGCACCAACACACACTTCTCCACGATGTCAGAAACAAAGGTACCGGGGATTTACAGAAACAGTTATGCAGTTGTATCTTTTTGTGCCCACAGACACGTGGCCCTTCAAATCCGAGCCTGATTTCTCTAGTGCGATGGATGGACACTTTTGCCATTTGGGTGCACACTAAATAAACAACCTTTAGGCCCCACTTGGCACCCCTGTCAGATGTGGATGTGGGGTTGCTCTGTCTTTATTTGGGGATTTGCACCCTGCACACACTCCAGCCATCCCTTGGCACTCAGCAGCTGAGAACATCAAAATCAATACTCTGTGTTACACTTTAAAGGAGAGTGGCAGATCAGAAAAGCTCAACGCCCAAGGAGCCATCCTCCCTCAGTGAGCTCGTTCACAGACTTAGCTTCAGATACCACCGCTCTGAGCATGACGCCCACGTCAAACTGGGTGTCCCCCAGCCATCTCCAACTCTCCTATGCCGAACAGAATGTATTGCTCCTGAAGCCATTTCTTCCACCTGCCGTATTTCTGTTAATCACACTATGAGTCTCCCACAGGCTCCTGTTCGAAACCTGGCAACTTCTCCCTTACAGATGCTCTGTCCCTGATTCATCTGTCTCACGTTAAAAAAAAAAAATGCTTACGGAGTACCTACCCTGCCCCAGGTCTTTTGGCCATCACTCAGCTTCATCCCTTCCTTTCCATGTCCCCCGGCTGTGCCTACCTGCCTGCCGGCCTCATCACCTCCACCTGCAAATGGGCCTGAATCCCACACCCAGCTCCCTGCCTCCAGCTCTCCCCACACAGGGGCTTTTATCAAAGCATTTCTCTGATTATGCCAAACCCTGCTTCCAAAGCTTGCTTCTGAGCCCCCCCAAACAAACGCTGTGTTTACTTCCATGATTCTGCATGTGCAATTCCCTTTGGCAGGTGTGTTCTTACCTACCTTGTCCACATGGCAAACTCCTATTCATTTGTCAGCACCCTACTCAGCTATTCCTTCCCCTATGAAGCCTTCCTAACACACACACACCCAAGTTTCTGATGGAATTAATCACTCCCTTCTCTGTGCTACCCTTGCATCTTACATAGCATACATACCGCACAATACTCTGTTGTAATGAGATGGGGCATACATCTCCCTGGACAGCAGGGGGGGAGAGGAGACAGGTTAAAAGCATTAATTCTGGAGCCAGACTACCTGGGTTTTATTTTGGCTCCACCAAGGCTGAGAGCCCTTGGACAAGTTAGTTCTCCTCTCTGTGCTTTACCTCCTCATCTATAAAATGGGGATCATAGTGGAGCCTATGACTCTAGGTTTTTGGAAGAATGAAATGAATTAATACACATAAAAAAGCTTCACAGTGTCTGACAGAGAATGAATGATCCACATGTGCCCGTTGCTGTAACCAGAGGACAGAACAGAGTCGGGAGAGGAATCTCAGTAAGGATGACTGAACGAATTCAGTGGACTACAGTCAGCATCGTCCATCCCCAACCCACCTTTGCAGCTTATTTCTACTTCTCACCTACAGAAACCCTGTTATCACCTAACAGACTACCTCCCTGTCCTTCTGCAACTTGTTTTCCTTTGCAAATGCTGTTTTGCATAGCTCAAGATTCCCTCTCCATCCTTCTCCTTCTCTCCCATCTCTGATGGTTCCCAAATCTATCTACCAAAAGAATACTAATTCTAGGACACCACTGTCCAGAGATTCCGATTTAGCAGGTCAGAGAGGGGCCCTGGGACACTCTATTTTAAGTTCACCAGGGGATTCTAATGTGTAGCTAGGTATGTTCAATTCCTTAAACAGAGCAGACACCCAAGAAATGTTGGAGGAATGAGACTCCTGCACTACTTTCTGGACTTCCATGCCCATAGCTAAGGAATCTAGAAGGCTCTCCTGAGTTCTCCCTGATGCCTCCCAAAAAGAAGGAGGAAGAGCCTAGTATCGGGAATTATGAAAACTGCCTTGCTCTTGGAGATGGCCTGATTTATTGGGGTTTATCAAAATAAAGTATTTTTCTCAGATAATGAATTGAGACTTAAACACTTAGACCAGGTTATTTCCTATTGCCACATGGATGTCCTCATCTGTAAGTGCTACAGCTCCTTGAAGCCATGACGAGTGGATGAACACTTAGTAAACGAGCACACAAAACAATCAGCTTTCATGTATCGGCTCTTGAATCAAATCAATACTTTTTCTCAGAAACCCTCGGACGCTGCCCCACCCAAACCCAGAGAGTAGCTTGGGAAATTTTATCTGAAAGGGACAACCAAAGGAAATATTTTCCATCCTTTACCTGATGTGAAAATATTTGAAAACTTCTATATCTTTTCAAATGAGAGGGTTTTTCCTGCTTACTTTTATTTTTAAAAACATCTTTATTGGAGTATAATTGCTTTAATTGTTGTGTTAGTTGCTGCTGTATAACAAAGTGAATCAGCTTTACGTATACATATATCCCCATATCCCCTTCCCTCTTGCATCTCCCTCCCACCCTCCCTATCCCACCCTTCTAGTCTTTTCCATATATATGACCAGGAGTGGAATTGCTGGGTCATATGATAATTGAGCAGTGTTCTTATGCATTTATTTGTATTACCATTTTATTAAACTATAAACATTTCAAACTACCGATCAGAGCTGTTGAGAAAATTCATTCTACCTAGCTAAATTGCTATCAATTCCAAAGAAAGGCAAAAAGCACACTGATGGTTTAGCTAGCTCATGTATCAGCATCTTGGTAAAATCGGGTAACTTGCTGAAATGCTTTTTAAAACTTAATATTCTCCAGTAACTTAGAATAAAGAAAAATGACTATCCCACACATTTCTAGTGAGAGGATAATTGGATGATATATATCAAGGACCTTGAAAATGTCAGTCTCTTGGCCCAATAATTCTACTTTGGAGAATTCTATCTTAAGAAAACGTAAAATACAAAAATGTGTCCTCACAAAACATACTATTGAAGAGTAATTTACAATAGTGAAAAGTGGGGAAACAACCTAGTTATCCAACAATTGGGGAATAATTAAATAAGTTACACAACAGCCAAAGGGTGGAACACTATGAAGCTCATTAAAATGAGGTTTATACAGAGTTTTTTAAAGGATAGTAATACACTTAAGTGATAATGGTAAGTCAACAAAGTAGGTTAAAATTATCTGCATAATAAAACCTCAATTGTCCACAAAGTATAAGTTTTAAAAAACGAAATCCACTACAACTTCAAGAGTGTTTGTTTCCAAGTGGTGGCATTATGGGTGATTTTTCCATCTTTACTTTTACCCTTATGTGTTTTCAAATGTTCCATCGCTTTTACAAGTAGATTATCAAAAGTTTAACACAAAAAACAGCTGAAGGACTCACCTACTCCCATGTCCAAACAACAACTGCCAAGAGACAGCTTTCACAGATCCATCCACAGAGCTCAAAGTAATAGACTAAAAGTACCTCATATTGTTTAAACAAATTCCTAAGTTTCTCAACTTCTTCCTCTATTATATAGAATATATCAAGATAGAAAAAAATAATCTATGGCTACTAAAAACTATCTTTCCATCATGGAATCAAACTATAATCTCAACATCTGGGCCCCTGATCCATCTGTATTGCCAGACGTGACTTCCAAAAGCACTTAGAATAGAAATAAGAAAGTTTCTTTTAGATCAACTCTGCGTAAGCCCTCCAGAGCAATGGGTGTACCGTGCCAACCATAAATAGAAGACATTTTCCAAAGTTCCTTTCGAAAGAGTATAAAAAAAGATTGGGCTGGTACAAACAGACCAGCTATCCCCACTTCCACTGTCATATTAGGTGACATGCTATTCTTGACAAAAAACTAGACCACTGTGTTTTGAAGACCTAGTGATGATGGTGGTTTTTTTGGTAGAGAAATGGTCTTGAAAATTATCCATCGGATGGCACATTTCTAACCTAAACTCTCCTTTTTCAAAGAAGAGCATATGGTTTGATAAAAAGACTTTGGGCTTTGTAGTCAGACAGAATTCATTTTGTATCTCACCTCTGTCACTCACCAGCCTTGCAAACTTGGTAAACTATCTTCCCCAAGCTTCCTATAAAACAGGGATAAAAATAATCCCCACCTAAAAGATTGCAGTGAGGTTTCAATAAGCTAATAGAATGAAATGACCTAAAATAGTAACTGGAACATACCAATCATTCTAAATGACAGCTTTTACTCTTCCTGGTTGTCTCAGTGTTCATTTCACCATTTCATTTGAAAGAGTGTCCTTTGTAATTCAGAGGGAAAAGGATTTTTAAATCATTATATAATTTGGACCAGCCAACTCTGAAGGAAATTGTTCCAATATTTTAACTGAAGTTCAATCCAGAAATTCTTAACAAAGGCCCTTTAATAACAGGAAACCTGGCCAAGACCTCAGAGCCGAAACACAGAGTGTGGCCCTTGGTCAATCAAAATGAGGGGACCAAAGCACACGGAGCCTTGGAGTCCTGACTACGGAGCAACTCCACACACTACCAGTTGTTTGACCGCGGACAAGTGACTTAATACTTGTGAACACCAGTTCCCTCTACATAAGAATGTAAAGAATAATAATTAAGGTTGATGTGAGGATTTAAAACAAAAAATAGCCTATGTAAAGTGTCTGCACGTCACAAGTGATTAAAATATAGCCACTCTTATCATACATTTATTATTATATCAACTGCTAGGACTTCCTTTCATCAATGATAATCAATTGGGGCCTGAAAAATAGGGGAATAAATCAATCTCGAAGCACAGAGGGCCACCCTGACCCTCAGTTAGTACTCACGTCGGCAGACCTTACAGCACTGGCCGGCAATGTGCACAGGGAGGGAGTCTGGAGAGCAGTTGAGGGGGGGACAGGACATCCTTCGACATTCCACAGCGCCACTCTGAGGAAGGAACAACAGGGAGAGGAATCTCAGCAGAAGTGACCTCAGCAGCAAAAAGCTCACATCTCATCCCAGAAGCCTCACCAGGGAAACAGAAGCAGTGTGAGAAACTCCCAGTCCACTCCAGGACCCCAAATAAAGAATTTTCTCCAGCCCAAATGACCCCATGCCACCTCAGTTACTTTTCTGATATACATCACTGGCTTTATTCCACCTGCCCATGTGGACTAAGTAGATTAGGCAGAAAACAGAAAAGCCTATTTTTACAAGAACATAACACCTTTTGCAGACCCTGTCAACCATTGTTGAAGTGCTAACAATCATTTTGTATTTTTGCAAACAATGGCATTCTTCAGATAGTTATCAAATAATTTCAACTGAACAGGGTTTCCATATTAATTTGGGGGAGCCTCTTATAATTCTCTGAAACAGATCAAATAGTACATACAAATAATGGATAACCTGAAAGAAAGTCAGGGGATCCTGCAATTCTCTAAAACAGAAAATGGCTACCTCGTCAAACACAATGCAAACACCTAGAAACTAATTAAACCACCTTTTTAAAAGGTATTATAGCAGAGAAAAGTTGTGAATGAGCCATTAGGTGGTTTGAAAACCAAAGGAGTCCCTTCCTCCCTCTGTTACTCTAATCTCTAAACAGTAAGCTTCTTAATCATGTTACATCATATTAGAGTGTGTTGGAAATAAAATCTGCTTTCTCTTGATAAGAATTTGCATTTGTAATGACACTTTTCCAGCTTCCCTTCACAATTGCGCCAATTACTAAACAGGCACTTCGTAAAAAGGCAGTACTTCTTAGAGTCAGCATTATAAAGAAACAGGTTACACAATAATTTGTACAACTGCCCTCTTAAAACTGTCCATTTAGGTACAAAGAGGCTTACTTTGCACGTGCAGTTCCTGCAGTGATCACCATCAACCCAGGAGTCTTGGTCTCTATAGAGCAGTCCACTCACTTGACAGGTCTTCTCACAATGACAGTTTTCCAATTGACTAAGTCTTGTCTCTGCATAGTTCAGCTGCAAACAAGAGTTACTACGTGTAATTTCTGTAATTCAACTGCATTGTCCTAACAAAGCTAATCGCAACCAGAAAAAATAAATCCAAGCGGAAGGAGAAAAAAATGCTCAAAGCAGTTCAATGATTCTTAGCCAGATCTGTTATTCGAAGATTTTTTTTTTAATTTCACACAAGGTAGAAGCATTCTAAATTGAAGACATATTGGCTCCCATGGTCTAATGAGCACCAAATGAGACATTAAACTGTATCTCAGGGACCTCATGGGTGTTCATCAACGTGTGTGCTTTCAGCTCAAACTCACACAGAAACACTTGTAATGAATGTGTTCTCAAGGACTCGTTACAATGTTTACAGGAGATCTAATCAGCAGCTCTGAAGCCCTTACATTTATCTCCCGCAATCCTATCCCTCTTCTTCACACACTAACCAGAGTGTCATGGTTTACAAGCTGGGAAGTCACTGCTTCCTCTTTTATGAAAAATTCTGGGAAGTCATAGGCAGATCTTATTTCTACCCAGCTCAGTATCCTCCAAATAGAATGCCCCAGAATCCACTTTGGTGTTCAGACAAGTTCAAGAGAGGCAACCAAACCCCCAGGTGAGATGAGGACTTTGTTAAAAAAAAAGAAAAGAAAAGAAAACCTTTTTCCTTTCTTTAGGTCACCCAACTGCTACCATTAAACATGCAATCTTAGAATCTCCGATTTGAAAGAGTTTATAAAGTTTAAATGACGTGACAAGTAACCCCTTCAAGTGGTCATCCAGCCCCTGTTTGCACATGTAACTGTGATGGGACACTCATTACCTTCCAAGGAAAGCTACTTTTCTTGGTTAGCTCTGGATATTTGAAACGTCTTTCTTAGCCTGAGCTGTGAAATTTCTCTCCCTTCTTCCTATTAGACCTAGTTTTGCCTTGTGGCCCATCCTGAGTAAATCTAACCGCTCTACAAACGTTTGAGGCTATCCTGTCCTCACGCCTGCCCCTGACCACAGTCAGCCCCACCAGGTTCCCCTAACAGCTCCTCGTGATATGGTTCCAACCCTCCCTCCTGACCATTGTCCATGTAGGCGACTCCAGGTTGCCTTCAAAACTATGGTACAAAAAAACTTGAAATGTGGTACGATCTCTCTGTCATCACATCCATACCAAGGAGTAACTCGGCCTGGTAGCAATCTCACCCTTCTTCCTTTCTCCTTACAGAGAGAAGGTCATGATAGAAGAACAAATACCACTTTCTAAAAATTCATCATACAGTTCCTTTTCCTTCTCAATCATACTTATATATCCCCGTCTTGAGTATTTTCCCCATACAGGAGATTGAATCAATTTTTGATCCCAACTAAGACTATTTGGAGGCAACATTTTAGTTATAATGGTTGAACCTGGCTAATGATGACTTCTACCATCTTTCTACATTTTCTATGGTTCCACTCCGTACATGCTCCTCTCAATTACTCATAACAGTGCTACTCTTTGGAAATGGAATCCACATGTAATTCAACCTGGTTTTTGTCATTTATTCCATCTCCTGCTCTAAATTTTTGGAATTTCTCAAGAAAATTTGTTCCTCGTCTGCCTGCCATGGGCAGTACCAAGAGGAAGGGAAAAGAACAAATAGAATCCTAAACAAACCACATGCACTATAATCAACCCTGAAAAAACTGAGTCAACCGTGCCTGAAAATTAGCTTCCTATGACTTTCTACTATACATGATCGTCCAAACATTCAAGTTACACTTAAATCTCCAGCTTAATCATAGAGCATCCAGAATCGACGGTAATTACGTTCTCTGGGAATTCTTTAGGAAATGCAGATAACATATACTTCCAAGAGTTTGGTGACACCAAGTACCAAAACCGTGTATTGGTAAGAGATAATAAAAAGGAAGTGATAACTCATCACATATTATCTTTACTTCATTTCTATAGCCTCAGTAGTTCCCACATAAGGTAGTGATAGACATAGGACCGTGGAATGAACAAGGAAGAGTTGAACTAGAAGGAAATCGTTCCTAAAAGTGGCTCAGGATGAGGAATCTGTGAGAGGAAAGTGCCTGTCTTACTCTGAAAGTCTGGAAGAACCCTAGTGTCTGTATCACTCCAAGAAGGGGACTTCTTAAGGACTAGTTCAAAAGGCTATTCTGTATCTATCCAAGTTTCCTGTAAATCCAGGAGCTTTGCCTAAAGGCAATATTGTCAATTTCCAGGACAGCCCAACAAAGCTGAGCTATGCTCACCTACAAAACTCAACTCCAAGGAAAAGCCTCGATTTTAATACAATGGAAGCTATTCTCAAGGCCGATTTTGCTTCCCTTCTGAGTACTGTCTTTAAATTTTTAATATATTTAGCCTGTTCTGACAACAGTGGAAAACCCTAATCTCTGTGATGATAAGAATGCATCAGACAGACACCAAGACAAAGGAATATTAAGGCAAAAAGCTAATTTTTCAAAGGCACTTAATATGTAATCTTGCCTTCCTTTTCCCCTGCTTAAATCCTGAAGCAACAATAAAGGAGAAAAACAACTCTGAATTAAAAAATGAATTACATTTTCTGTCACTGGCATTAGCATGCTGAATTTATACAAATTCATTTTCAAAAGCTATTTCTACGCTACCTGCCATTTTCTCTAAGAATGCCTGCAGATCCAAAATAGATATGGTATCAAATCTACATCTCTTTTGTTTTACCTTTGCGCACTTATCCAAGCAACCATGGACCGAATCATTTATTCTTAACTCTACACATTCAAAGACAGACAGCAGAGGCCTTTTTCACAGTAAGAGGTCAATGAATGAATCTAAGTACATTAGTCATGCAGTAGATTTCTTTTTTCCTTTGAAATATTATTTATTTGGCATTTGCTATATGAAAGAGAAAAAAGAAATCTATTGTATTAAACCTTTAAGCTTAATTGAAAAATCACTATTGAGCTCCTTGAAACAATGAGTCTCAAAATCCAATGTTACAAGCTGAAACGCCACTCCAAGCTTGATTTACATAAATAGATTTGTCAAAGATTTAAACAGAAGTAATCAAGAAACTCCCCATCTTCAGCATCTCTTCTTCCTGAGCTTGAAGGAAGAATGTGATTACCGCACAGGTGGGATGCAAGAGCAGGACACAGCCTGATCCTATCGCTGCGTACCTGGCTCAGCAGGTTTGCGGTTCCCACAGTGCAGAGACTACCTGGGAGAATTTCCAGAATAAGCCAGGGGATTGGTGGTCTCTTGTGGATCACTTAGGGGAAGTATCAGGGGACCGCTTCCCTGCACCTTCTCCCCCTTGAAAAAGTATGGTTTTGCCACAACGTTGGGATTCTTCAAGAGGGCTCTTCTGTACCCTGACCTCTGTCACCTGAAGCTACATGCAAGCTGCCTCCCTGATCTTTCCTACATCAAGCAAGGGCACAGTCATTTTCAATCACCCTATACTTTGAAAGGAGAAAAGGAAGAGCAAGCCCTCCTAGGCACAACCCTGAGCTGATCTGGTGTCTGTGTCTGTTTGGTTTGATGTGACTTTGGCTACCAACTCCTGTCCAGCTTGTGCGCTGGGCTCACTCTCCGGTAGGATTCCATGGCTTCCACTGTGACCCAAGTGTGAGGACTTTCTGCTGTTTTCCAAAACCTCCTGGCTCTAGACCAGGGCTCTGACAGCAACTTTCAATGCAATCTTTATAAAACGAAGAATAACTGTCACCATTTTACATACATGGAAACTGCAGCTAGAAATGAGACCAGTGACTCATTCCAGGCTGCAAACAACCAAAGAAGTGATAAAAATGAGATTCAACATCAGATGAATCTTACTCCAAAGCCCATTTCTATCTCCACCATGATCTACATGACTAATGCCTATTTTAATCACAGCTGCTGGGCAACTCAAACCAAACCTCCAAACCCATCAGCTAAATGATAGGCTTGCCATGATAGGCTTATTTAACTAAAGGCAAAGCCCTAATCCAGGTCGATTCGGTGCCACAGAATTCCCTTTGCACCCAGGAACCCTACTTGAGTTCCAGTTTGTCTTACCCCTCCAGACTCCATCTCCTTCACTCTGCCAAGAGGTGTATTACACTCTGCTTGCACCAAGATGGCACACTAGGTACCCTACGAGACTTCACCAATTGAACCAGCTAAAATGCTGGATAATACACACAAATCATAACTTTTAAAAATCATCCCAGGAGCTGACAGAAAAGGAATAAAGCCACAGTGGCCAAAACAAGCTGACAGCCAGGTATCCAGGGAGGCGAGTGAGCACCAAAGCCAACCTCCATGACGTTAGCCAAAACATGGAGCCCTCAAGCTCCCACCTCACACAGGGGGCCAGGGAGAGGAAATAGAGAACAGGGTCTGCCCAAGATGGGATGTCTTAAAGGAAACTCCTACATCAAGGTACAGCCCCAAAGGGCTGTACCCTCAGCTTAAGAGTGAACGAAAAGGAAACAAGGTTGGCACCAGGCTCAGAAGGAAGACCTTCCTACTCAGACCATGGCACTGGCTAGAGGGAAATATCTTCCTTCAGAAGTCTTAAAGAATTCTTTGCTGAGAATTCACCTGGCAGATCCTAGGTTAGCAGTCTGATTCTGCACAGTCCCTATGATCTGAAAACCCTTAAGGAGATAATGCAATAGCAGTGACCCCTGTGCGGTCCTGGCAGGAGGACACATAATGTAAACCCAGGACTCAGAAAATTCCCACATCTATCTAAGGAAAACAAGTGGCTGTAACCAGATGGGTGAGTTAAGCAGGCTTGTCCCTGTCCTGACATTCCTCCTTCAAAAGCTGCCGCAAGCTCTATGCTCACGTTTCACTCCCAACAGGTACCATCTGAACACACACTTCTCTTTTCCTCTTGTCTTATGGGCTCATTCTTCTTCTCACTGGTATCGCCATCCTCCTACTGGTAGCTTCCACCTCCCTCTCTCCATCAGTCATTCCTTCTTTATATCTTTTGGTTCTCTTTCTAATCTTCTCTCCTCCAACCATAAACTTCCTCGGTTACGATCCAACTTACAGAATCTAAGTTTGAGCCTTGGCTTTGCCATCCACTTTTCTTGGGAAAAGCTACCTAACTTTCTTGGGACTCAGTCTTCTCATCTGGACAGTGGGCTAATAAACCTAGCTCAGAGGATTGCTGGAAGGATTAGAGAGAGAGTGAATATAAAAGTTTAAGCATTGTAACACATAGTAAATGCTCAATAAATATTACCTAATATGAATATCTTTCCAGTTTATTCCAGATCAGGGGTTGACAAACTAAGGGTCCATGGACCAAATCTGGCCCAGCACTTATTTTTGTATGGCCTGTGAGCTAAGAATAACTTTTACATTTTTCAATAGTTATATTTTATTTTTTTATCGAAGTGTAGTTGATGTACAATACATTATGTAAGTTACCTGTGCAAAATATAGCGATTCACAGTTTTAAAGGTTATACTCCCTTTATAGTTATTATAAAATATTGGCTAGATTCCCTGTGTTGTACAATGTATCTTGGTAGCTTATTATATAATAGTTTGTACCTCTTAATCTACCACTCCTATATCACTCCTCCCCCACTTCCCTCTCCCCACTAGTAACCACTATTTTGTTCTCTATATCTGTGAGTCTGCTGCTTTTTTAAAATATTCACTAGTTTGTTGTATTTTTTAGATTCCGCATATAGGTGATGTACAGCATTTGTTTTTCCCTGTCTGATTTATTTCACTTAGGATAATGCCTTCCAAGTCCACTGATGTTGCTGTGAATGGCACAATTTCATTCTTTTTATGGCTGAGTAGTATTCCTCTGTGTGTGTGTGTGTGTGTACCACATCTTCTTTATCCATTCATCTGTTGATGGACACTTAGGTTGCTCCCACAGCTTGGCAATTGTATATAATGCTGCTATGAACACTAGGGTGCATGTATCTTTTTGAATTAGCATCTTTGTTTTCTTTGGATATATACCCAGGAATGGAATTGCTGGGTCATATGGTAGTCCTAGTTTAGTTTTTTTGAGAAACCTCCATATTATTTTCCACAGTGGCTGTAGCAACTTACATTCCCACCAACAGTGTACAAAGGTTCCATTTCCTCCACATCCTTGCCAGCATCTGTTGCTTGTGTTCTTTTTGATGACAGTCATTCTGACAGGTGTGAGGTGATATATCATTGTGGTTCTTATTTGCATTTCCCTGAAGATTAGCAATGTTGAGCATCCTTTCATGTTATTTTTTTTCTTTTATAAATTTAATTATTATCATTATTATTTTTTTGGTTGCATTGGGTCTTCACTGAGGTGAGGTGTGCGGGTTTCTCATTCAGTGGCTTTTCTTGTTGCGGAGCATGGGCTCTAGGCATGCGGGCTTCAGCAGTTGTGGTGCACAGGCTTCAGTAGTTGTGGTGCATGGGCTTAGTTGCTCCGCGGCATGTGGGATCTTCCCCGATCAGGGCTCAAACCCGTGTCCCCTGCATTGGCAGGCAGATTCTTAACCACTGAGCCACCAGGGAAGCCCCCTTTCATGTTATATTGATTGATTATATTGAAGTGAAATAAGTATATACATCATGTTCTCAATTTTGCTTCTTGATCTGTAAAGACTAAAATTTACTAGCTGGCTCCTTACAAGAAAAGTTTGCCAACTCTTCTTCTAGATTATCACAGACTCCAAATTTTGCAGTGAAGATGGAAGTACTCAGTTTTCTAATTATAATTCTATTCACGGTTTGAAAGAAATAGACTTTTATAAATCTTCCAGAGTGCTGGGGGTGTTTAGAAGGTGGATTAAACCATTTTCTGCTCATAGTTAAATACCTTCTGCCTCACAAATGGCCATTTTACATAATAATGTTTTGTGGACAGAGCTCAATGTGGCTGCTAGATAATAATGTACAGCTAAAAAGAGAAAAATGACATTCCTGCAACGGGAAAGAATGAGAATGAAAAAGGGCACTTTTATCACCAGGAGATGGAGAACCACAGTCACCTGAGGCTGAGTGGCATGTTTCTTGTTCCAAAAATTTGGTAGCGATCTAAAATATAATTAACAGTATTGAGATCAAGCTGCTTCAGACGATATGACATAAAAGCTTCTCTATGCCACAAGCTGGGAAGACAAATTATTGCCTACGTTTCACATTTCCACTGTACTCTGAAGTGAAAAGAATCTCTCGAATCTCAGTTTTAGTTTCTCTCTTTACAAAAGTGCTCTCCTTTGCAGACAAAAGGGGACTTGGCCAGAGACCTAGTTTGAAGCAGAAATATTATCTTCAGCAGCAGAGTCTTTGAGTCCAAAATACAGCCATACATCCCAAACACCGACCTACCCACCGATTTTTTCCACGTGCTATGGCTGATGGCAGGAGCGGTCAGAGCCGCAGGTAGAATAGGATTAAGGTATCATTTTCACTGTTATTAAAATTCTCCCTTTTGCAGAGCATAATGTCTCTTAGGGCCAACCAGAGTCTTTCTCTGCCCTAGGCTGGAACTCATGTCCACGACTGATCGGTATCATAACAACAGCATCGGCCACGTTTTCTGTTTATTCAGCGCCTTTCCTCACAAGGCTCAGGGCTTTTCATTATCAATCTAAACGTTATGAGTATATATTATCAAAGCCCCAATTGTTTACATCCCCAGCTCTGCCACTCAATATGAACGTCTCTGGGGTAGAAATCACATCCTCTTCATCACCGCCTCCTATGTGCCTAACACAGTGCCTGGCAAATAGCAGATCCTCAAAAGATGCTTGTTAAGTGAATCATGGGGAGGAGGGAAAGATGCAGAATTATAAAACAGAAGGTGTTGAAAGGCAAACTTTGCCTCCTTCACTATTTAACTCAGGACCAGTTTTGAAATGCATCATATATTAGAAATGTGATATAATGCCTTCCTGTGACAAAAATCTGTTCCTAACAATAGCTATTCTGCCCTTTCCGACTACTGGCAATGATTCTTGCATCCAAAATGCATTAGCTTATAAGCAGCAGTGACTCTGACCATATATCATCTCTCAGTGTTACTGGTTTAATAGCCAATGGGCAAATTCCTTTTCCACTCCCAGGGAATATACAGTGGTACATATTGCTTTTCTTCCAAACATTTTTCAACTAAGTATTTTGATACAGTCTAACAGTATCAAAGGCGCAAAGGGTTATGTTTACTATAGGTTGTCCTATTTCAAAAAAGAATAAACCATTTTATAGTAACATATCGCAGATGCCAACACTAAAAATGTTTCCATGATAGCTTATCACTCTAAACTCCAGATAGGATGGACAAAGAAATGAAACATCACGAGTGAAATTTAGATACCTACTTTTGCAGTCATCTTGGCCAAAAGCTCTTGTAAATCCATTATTCCTTGCACCAGGCTTAAGAAATCACTGCAAGTCGGACAAGCTCAATAAAGAAAATATAAAATAAATGTTGCTACTGTGCTAACAGAAAAATATATATATATTTTTAAACAGTAGTTGTTTAGCTATATAAAAGTGTTTTCGCTTTTCTGGTTAAGTGTGACTTCAAAATTGGAGTGAATTCACAGAGGATTTCAGATCTAGATCTTTTCCTTTTATTAATAAGCAAAAAGAAAGGAACAAGGACTAACTGAAAAGGACAGTATGTTTTTACCCTGAAAACATTTTTAAATTTAAACTAAACTTTCATTTTTATTGGGACTAAAGAATTGTGAATTACCACAGAAGCAGCAAAAGTACACTCATATATATCCAAGTCAAGAAGTTTAAAAAACAGTTTATATACATATATTTATATAATTACATGAAACATTACAGACCCAAAACTGCTCATATAATCTCTTCTTACCTTCAAATGTTAATTCTACAAATACATAAGCTTTTTAAAAATCCAAAGACACAGAAGTATTTTAGTATACATAAAACCTCTCACTAACCCCACCACCTCATAAGTCAACAATGTAAACAGTTTGTTTGTATCCTTCCTGAAGTGCTTCTCTGATATTATCAACAAGCTATACAATATTAATAATTCAGAAATGCTTTAAGTTGCTACTTACTGCGATTCAGGTTCGGACACTGTGTTATGTATCCATTCGGCATAAAGATGATTTTCCCATCTTGGATAATCCCCTTGATAACAGAAGAGAGAGGTGGCAATCAGTATTACAGTTACCAGTTCAAATGGCCCCTGTCACATGCTCTCTGCAGGGAAGTTTTCTTTTCTTTTTTTTAGCAAGACTGATAACCATATTCAGAAGGTGAGTTGGCCTTAGTGCACACTGACCTACTCCAAACCATCCTCTTCTAAAAAATCTCAAAATATCCATTCATCTTGAGAAAGCTACAATTACTTACCACTGGTTTATGCTAATGATATCATAGAACTAAGGATCCATCAGTCAATGTTCTCAAACTGTCCAACTATAAAGACATTGATGCAATAAAAATTCTCCTCAATGCCCTAGTCATCTTGGAACATTAAATACTGATTTACAGGATTTTTTTAAGTGGGAAAAAGCGACAACAGGAACATATTAGACTAAAATGCTCTACTGATTCATTTAGTCCAGGAAATAAAATTAGACATGGGGAAAACTCCTTAAGAACCTTCCTCTCAGCTACTTGAGTAACATGAGTCTTTGCTGGTGAGTCTTAAGATTTGCTCAACACCTCACTGTGGATAAAAGGTGGTCTTTTAATTCTGCAATTTAGTCTGGAAGAACAGCCCTAATTTAAGAAAGTGTTTGGGGCCGCCATCTCTCAATGAAAATATTGACTTGGCTTTTGGATTTTTCACATTGAATTTCAAGATTCCGTTTTTAGGGTATTTTTTCCTGATTTGATGGAAGAGATATTACAGAACGGATGGAACATGTAGAAGCTGGTTCAGAATATTGAGCTTAATCTATAAATAAAATATAGGCTTATGATAGTGTGGTGAGTCTTTCAAAGGAAGCAACATTTAACATTTATGTGCTCATCTTCTAAACAGCATCTTCTAAACTTTAGAAGATGTGCTCATCTTCTAAAATGCTGTTTCTGCTTATTATTCCAAGATAAAATATTAATTCGAAATATTAATAGAAATAACAGGGTCACAAGGCCTCTTCCTCCGAATTAGATACTTTGATTAACCTCTTCCTCTTCGAGGATGATGCAGTGTCCGTGATTAAGAGAAGAGACAGCCTCACCATGGGAAGAAGGTGCCTGCCACAGCTCTTCAAAATGAATTTGTCATCTCTTGCTGGGGAATTACAGGGAGCAATTAATGGAGCAGAGTCTAAGTCAATCAGCTTCTTCCTGGCACAAAGTTGCTCAGTTTTTCAAAGCAAATTAACTCCTTTGAGAGGCCAGGGTGCCTTTCAAGCACATGTGAGGAATTTGAGAAAAGCATGGGATTGGCAGTCAGGGGCCCAAGGTTTAAGGTCTGGATCCATTTGTAGCTAACTGGCTGGACTTAATAAGTCAACCACCCTCTCTGAGCTTCATTTGCTTCTCTGGAAAAAGAAGTGCTGCATGCAAAAGCTACAGAACCTTCTAGCACTCAAGTGCTGGGTCAATGAAACAGGCGTCCAAACTGAAAGTGTCACAATTTAGATCTCTGTGCTTTTGCTAACTTTCAAGATAAAAGAAAAAATCAGTCCAGAGCAGACAAAGCGACAGATTTCCCTCAAAGAACAGCCCGTCAGAGAGAACTAAATACACATCAGAAAATATCTGTCTAATGAGGCTGAATATGGATGAAGTTATAGTGACCAACTATTCAGGTTTGCCTGGGATTTAGAGATTTCAGTGCTAAAACAGAGATTCCCAGGCAAACCGGGACAGTTGGTCACCCTCCTTGATGCCAAAGTGGCAAAAGCACACGTACCTGGAAAGGATGAGGTCTATCTAACACCTGCTGGTTAGAAGAGCCTAAATCATTCTTATTTTTATCAGCCATGGAAAGGGCCCTCAGAAACCTGGTGTATATTTGTCATGGTATTATCTTTGCCAAAACAAATAAAAAGTCCATTTGAGGGCTTCCCTGGTGGCGCAGTGGTTGAGAGTCCGCCTGCCGATGCAGGGGACACGGGTTCGTGCCCCGGTCCGGGAGGATCCCACGTGCCGCGGAGCGGCTGGGCCCGTGAGCCATGGCCGCTGAGCCTGCGCGTCCGGAGCCTGTGCTCCGCAACGGGAGAGACCACCACAGTGAGAGGCCCGCGTACCGCAAAAAAAAAAAAAAAAAAAAAAAAGTCCATTTGAAAAGGATTTCCCATCCACTTATCCTGTAGCAACATATATTATACATGGCAGTATTCCTTTTGTTTTCTTAATAATTGCCTCTCCCACACCTTTCTTCCACCTGCCTCCCTCCTGTCTTTCCACTTTTAATCTCCGGCACATGCGTGTGTGTTACACAGATCACTAGGTGAAGATCAATGACGTTGACTCGAACAAAAATGGAAATAAGAACTGACAGCTTCTCAACCCCTATCAACACAAAAACTCAAGGCACTGGATATTTTTTCTGAAAAAGGGGTCATGAGGGTCAGCCCACATAGTGGCATAAAAACATGTTCTTGCCAAATGAATCAAGATGGGAACACTAATGTATTTGAACGGATGTCATTCCTTGCTGGATTAAATGAAGGGTGGCAATGTACTGTACAAATACCAACTGCAACCCAAAGAAGTGTGAGTGTATGTATGTGAACCTATAAATACATACCTGTGTATATATCCCAGTACCTCCCCATGATAAGAACCAAAAGGTCTTGCACTGAATTGTCATATGAACTAGAGTCATCCCTCAGTAGCTGGAAGGTAGTGGTTCTGGGACCCTCCCTTCCCCCTCCACCACCCACCCACCACAGACACCAAAATCTGTGGATGCTCAAGTCTTTTATATAAAATGGCATAGAACGGTAGGTCCTCTGCACACACAGGTTCAGCATTCACGCAGTCAACCAACTGTAGACTGAAACGGGTTGATTCTGCGGATGTGGAACCTGCAGATGGAGGGCCAACTATTTAGTGCCTGGACATTTGTCAATAAAAGAAGCATTTGCTAAGCCTGTAGTTTTCTTTAGAAAACGGAGTTTTATAAAGTATAAAGCAACAAACAACAAAGAAGCTCGATCAGCCTTATTTCTCCCAGAAAAATCATCTGGGAGGATTTCTATAGATGAAAATGTACCTTAGAGCACAGCAACTTCTCCCCAGAAAAGATGAAATAAGGGATAAAAAGACAGAATTTCTATTATTTCTCTTCATTTCACTTTAAATGTATCTACACTTAACTGAAAAAAAAAAGAAAAACTCTGGCTGGGCCTATAAGTAGTGGACCTCATTCGTACCATTCACCACAGCAGTATTTCTCAAACTGCCAGTTTCTTAAGAATCACATTGAGTATTTGTTTAACATCAGATTCCTGGGTCAACCCCGGACTCTGTTTCAGGAGGGTTGGAGTGGGCCCAGGAATCGGCATTTTTAAAGGCCGTCCCAAAGGATTCCCATGAAAGGTCAAGGGGCCCACTTTGAAAAACCCTGCCGTGTTGTCAATCACTTGGATTTTCTGGAGCAAGAGTGTTTACTCCTTACAAGTTCAGAGTGGTGAAAGCAGCACCTGGATCCAGTACATGAACAGAGTAAAATCTTACTGATTTGGAACTGAATGGCAACTAACCAAATCACTAAATTATAAGAACCGTGAAAGCAAAACTCATAGGTTTTCACCTCAGCTTTCCCTGCTATTCCTATCATAGTATATTTCACCAAGTAGGTACAATCAATACCTAACCTGCATCAAATTCCTAAAAACTATAAATTATATAATTGTAAGAGAGCAAAATTTGCCACTCTAAATGTCTCATTGGCTTGCAGATTATTTAGACCTGAAAACAATCAAGGCCCAAAAGGCTCAGGAAGAAACTCTGACCTTCCCCCTAATTGCCTAAAAGAACTTAGATAGAGGGCCTGTTCCCAGAATAGAACTGTCATCAGAAATATCTGCAAGGAATATGAACTAGGTGTGGTGGGGCAACTTAGAGATCAGCGTGCACTCTGCATCCCATTGTCTCTGCATGGCCCAGCAAACATTTATTTACTGAACATTTGCTTTGCCATCTCCGTGTGAATTGCCTACCTCCCCTTGAGTCCCAAAGACCTACCACCACACTCTCTGTTGTTGTCTTTACCCGAAGACAGTATTTAAGGTGAGGGTTTCAGCTCTTTTGGTAAGCTACTCAGTTTTCCTGGGTCTCTGCCATGTGTACATGTTATTAAAATTTGTTTTGAGTTTCTGCTAATTGGTCTCATGTCAATTGAATTCTTAGACTTGTCAGAAGAACCTAGAAGGGTAGAGGAAAACTTCTTCCTCCCTGACGCAATACTGAATTATAATTTTCACAGCTGTTAAGAGTCTGTGAAAATCATGTAGAATGCTAGTTGTTAAACTAGGGGAACATATCAGAATTTTAGAGGAGGGTGAGGGAGCACAGTCATGTATGAAATTTTGACAGTGGTTCTGAGGTGATTTTGAGATGCCCGATGAAAACTACTGATCTAGGGCCAGATTACCTGGTCATTTGACCTATGAAAAATCTAAAGCTCTGATACTTTAATTAGCTTTCCTAAAGGACACCTTAATCTTTGGCCATCAACTACAGGTCTCCTAACTCCAAATGAGGGCTGGGCCACTGCAACACAGTGTAAGTAAAATATATCATTTGAGAAAGTCTCACAGTTATGTGGGCTTTGTAGCACAAAATGGTGCTACAAGGAAGTCCTGTTATCAAAGTGAGGTTCTATCTTAGCTGCCTTCATGGAAAGATAGTATTCAACCAGCCATAATGAATTATTTGCATTAGATACTAACAGCTTGCTAAAACAGTTTTTCAATGCTGGAAAACTGAGGTCCTTTTAGGTAGCCTAACATTCTCCCCTGCAATCTTATTTGCACTATTAATTTGCTAAACAATCCATTTTCTTGTTGTTAGTGCAATGCTAAATCTCAGTCCCTCTGAGGATCTAAAAAATTTCCTAAGGGGCAGAACCCAAATTAATAAGCTTTTACTATCAGTACGATGGAAAGAAGAAAAACAGATATTTTTTCCTCTTTGTGACATCCACCTGTTGCCACCTTCTGCTTCCCCCTGCACTCAGCTCACCAGGCACTGAAAACTAAATTTGTACCAGGCAGGTTATACATTATGGGTTTTTTGTCTGGGGCACTGATGCCCATTATTTCCGTGGTTCCAAGAACATTTACTCATTTCACAGTAAGAAATATAGGAAGATGCAATAGAAAGATTAGAAAAATTATGCCATTATTTATCCTCTTCTGTATGGAATAACTATTAGGCAAACCCTACTAACACCTGGAGCTTTCTGATACAAATGAAAGCAGCTTTGCCGCCAAACAAATGCTAATTCTTTTTTTACCGCTCTTATTTCCCTGCAGATCTCTGTTTACATTGAAGAAAATGGTTCCATTTTTTTGTATGCTAAAGCACTGAAACAAATTGCTTTAAAAGGGAAAGGAAAAGGAGGTGGGGAGAGTTCCTGGAAGGCATGTAAATATATGGATGAGGATGTGTTCTGTTTATAAACTGGCAAGGACCCAAGCCTTGGCAGCGGGCTAGCAAAAAGTAAGACTTGGGAAACCGACAAGGAGGATTTTCACAATGCAGCCAATTATGTATTTCTGCCCTGAAGACAGTTAATAAAATATTCCAGCTTGCATAAAAGCCAAGAAAGACACTTGTCGACTTTCATTATGATCAATAAAAACTGTCAGTTCATTAGCATATCATTAGCTGTCCTGCTGTTTCCAAAGCCTTAATGCACAGAAATATTAATCTACAAATATGTAAGATTCCCCAGTTCTGTGACTTTGACTTTCTGCATGAAAGGAAAAGTGAGAATTAGAGATGAGAGGAATCCAATATAGCTTCTTTTTCTATGTGCCTATAAACATATGTTTACCATCTGTGGAATTATGGGAACCAGCTGAGGTAAAAAAAAAAAACAACAGCTGTGGCATTAAAAAAAAAGAAGTAATTTCACTTCCCAGTGACAGCTCAGCTGTTAAGGAGACAGTGAAGTCCAGGTAAGGGAACGGTTTCAGACCCAAGTTCACCAGACAGAAAAATAGCGAGAGACAGAGACAGAAAGGCTTGGCCTCTGTGAAAGGCTTTGAGATGGGAATTCTCCACGAGATCTCAACTATTTAGAAACTGTCAGAACACCCAAACCTCTGAAGCACTGTGATTCACCTAGGCTTACCCTCGGAATAATGACAGCATAATCATTTTAGAATGCATCAAAGGGAAATTGAGCCGTAGGCAACCACCTTGATAATGAAAACCTATGACAATCAGAAGATTCAGATAAGTCTATCACTACTGGCCAACTATTTTCTCAAATGAATGCTGTTTTGAAGCGCAGAAATTCCCAGCCTGTGGTTCTGTGTCTCTGATAGGAAGTAACTAAAGCCAGAGGCTTACGAGCCAAGCAACAGGCAAGTGATTCCACCCTCTGCTCTTTTATCAGCAGCACCTTCATTGCACTATTCCTAACGATGCACCAGGACCCAGAAATTAGGTTTGACAAGTGAGCTTTTGCTTTTACTTTGCCTATGAAATGATGTATTCATACTTAAAATAGAGAACAATACAGTTTTTTTTTTTTTTTTTTTTTTTGCAGTACGCGGGCCTCTCACCGTTGTGGCCTCTCCCTTTGCGGAGTAACAATACAGTTTTAACCTGAAAACACAACATAAGCATTATTTAGTTCTGGAGCCAAAAGGCAGGTGTGGTTCTTGGACCCAGGAGGCAGCTTCTACCAGGTATATATTAAAAGCCTGATAAGTCATCGGAGAAGTGACTGCCTCTTTTACAGGGAGATTTCTGCAGCATTGATCAAGATAATTTCTGTAATGAGACAGTGATACATTCCCCCTACCCCAGCCATCTCATCTCACCAAAGGATGGAATGAAACACGGGCTGGTATATAGGGAGATGAGTTTTGAAAGGTTTCCTTCTAAAGAGCTATTGGATGGCGCTACTCCTATAGGGGAACAAGGAGAATCACAATGCTCCCTAGGGAGATGTGGTGTGTGGAACTGCCACCTCCTTTTGGTGCTTCTCACTGGGACCACCTGTTTCTTTGGGCTAGACCCCTGGAAAAAGACAAGTCTGTCTCCTCCACAAGACATGGCATACCTAAGTGAAATACTCCACCATCTAACACAGTGACTAGTACATAGCAAGCAAGCCCCTAAAAAATATTTGTTAACTGAATAAGCAAAAATATTGAAAAAGAAAGTTCTAAGCTTCAATCCTATTTCCATCACTTGCAAACTACGTGAGACTGGCAAGTTGCTTAATCTTTCTGAGCCCCATTGCCTGATTTACACAGTAGGGATAACACAGTCGGCCCTCTGTAACCGCAGATGCACAGTTCACAGCATACATGGATTTTATATAAGGGACTTGAGCTTCCATGGATTTTGGTATCCACAGGGGTGTTGGAAACAGGATACAGAGGGACAATTATAATAACTACCTTATTAGGATTCTCTGAAGGTGACACATAATTAACTAAGATAATATATGTACAGCCAGACTAGGTCTAGAATGTAGAAAGCAGTTAATAATTGTTGGTACTCTCTTTCTCATCCCCACAACACACCTCCGCAGGAAAATGATTGTCCAAGTCTGTAAACACCCGTTGTGTTTTCTGCCTGTATCAGGTATTTGGGCTCTTAAGCAAGGATTCCTTATATCTACAGAGAATCATACACTCATCAAGCTGGAATAGATAACAGGACAAACTATTCTCCCTGTCTTAATCACAAGCTCCCAACTAAAACAGAAGTCCCTAAAAGGCAGCAAAAGTGCCTGTCTTTACTACAGTATAGAGTTAAGCGTATACGGAGCATTAAATACATAAGAAAGAGGGAGAAGGAATGCATGCTGAAAACCTACTAAGTGCTGGGTGCTTTAAATATATATATTCTTATACAATCTGCATTACCTTTATGAGAGATACCTTTGCACTTTACAAATAAGGCAGATTCATAGCTAGTGCATTTATTCATTCATGTTAAGAGTACATCATCTGCCAACGGGGCACCTGATACTATTTGAAGCACTTGTTGAATAAAACAGACACAGTTCTGACCCTGGTAAATCTTAGAATCTAGATAATGTGACCAATAAGAAACAAGTAAGCCCCCCTATAAACTATTCAGGATCAGCTACCTAATTTGCAGAGTCCCTTGTTCAAAACTTATTGAAAACTTGAAGGTAGCAATAGCAGAGCCTTAAACCAATCATGGGGGCTTTTTTTTTTTTTTTTTTTTTTTTGCAGTACACAGGCCTCTCCCTGCTGTGGCCTCTCCCGCTGCGGAGCACAGGCTCCGGACGTGCAGGCTCAGCAGCCATGGCTCACGGGCCCAGCCGCTCCGTGGCATGTGGGATCTTCCCGGACCGGGGCACGAACCCGTGTCCCCTGCACCGGCATGCGGACTCTCAACCACTGCGCCACCAGGGAAGCCCTCTGACTATTTTTATAGAGACTGTATTCCTTATTATGTCTGGTCACTAAAATCTCTGTTCTGGATCTTGTGTTCAGAAAGGTTTTAGACCAAGGTTTCCTTGAATGCCAGGAGCTGGGAGAGGGGGACAGTTGGGGGAGAGCATGCTATATGCTGGAGCCCTCATTTAACACTTAGCCATGCTTGCACTGATCCTAGGGATCAGCCCAAAGTGAATGCTTACGGTATTCTCAGGTCTTTTCTGAGCATGACTCTTGCTCTGGGCATGCATATAGCTCTCTAAATTCCCCATATACATGATTGCTTTTGAATGCCTTAAACTGCCCAAAGAATCTCTCTCCTCAGCTCTTCCTCCTATCTCTAGATTGTCTAATGTGTGTCAACCGTACACTTTTGCCCCAGATTGTTTGGTAGCTTTGCAATATTTTCAAGAAATGTCCACCAATTTTTTTGGCCTGGGAGAATTGAGTTAGGTGAAATAGAGGTAAGTGCCTTGCATCAGTCCTTCAGATAGTCCCAGACAGAACAGACATACAAAATAATTTGTAGATAAGATTTGCTCTGCTCCCTCTAGAGCCAGGGACCATTTTCCCACACTGGAAACATGGGCTGACATCTTCAAGACTGCCACTGAGCTGTAGCTGGTGTGGGGCGAGGGCAAGTAAAAATGTCATAAAGCTTTCCTGCTATTTTGATGTTGCCTTTTTCTTGATTCAAAATTAACTTGGTTGCTACAAACATTTAATGTTTGCCAAAATTCTGACAAAGTTGGTTCTAACAGTTTCTGCTTATTTTTTGATGTCTCGGTGGAAGTAAAGAAACGTGGAGCTGCCTACTCCACTGTTTATTGACATCCAGCTACCTGTGTTCTAACAATCCCTCCTGGATGCATTCTAAAGTTGGAGAGACACTAATCTAAAAAGACACTAAAGCAGAAGCTAATTATTGACTATATCTTATATTTTGTGAGATCTTTACAGAGACCAAGGTGAAACACTAATCTAGACCATCAACACATGTCACCTATGTCAGTGCACTCAAATTTGAGCCTTCAAATCTACAGATCAAAACCAGTGAGAAAGGCCTTTTAAAAATATATAAATTCCCAAACCCTACAGTTCAGATTCTCAACAAGTGGGTCTAGGTAGGCATAGAAATTTGAATTGTAAACTCTTCCCATCTGATTCTGATGTCTTTCCATGACTGGGAACCAGTTGCTGCCCTTCACTACAGAGGTAAGACCCCTAAGAAAAGTGTAGCTTCACCAGTGGGTAACTAGCTACAAAACAAGAAATAGCATAAGTGAGAGCCAGTTTGGAACAGAGAGACAAATTTCTGATGATTCTTGGACACGTGGAAAATCATAGGACATGAAAAAAATCACCTGTATGGATATGGATATATGTACATATTTATACACATACATATGTGAATTATCACCCTGAAAAATTATGTCATGATTTTTAAGTTCAAATATTTATGATGTACAAAAGGGTTGAAACCAAACTACAGCAAATACCTGTGAATTTCCCACCTACCTTAAATAAAATGTTATCACTATAGTTGAAGACTTCTGGGTACCCATCTCTAATAAAATCCCCATTTATTCCTCTTAGAAGTTAAACTAGTCTGAATTTAGTGCATATCATTCCCATGCATTTACCTTTTTACATGTGAATGTATAAATAAGCAATAAATTGGACTGTTTTGATTTTTACACATACAACTGATTTAATACCATAATGTTCTCCTGCTACTTGCTTTTTCATTATGTTTGCAATTCATCAATTTTTATTCAAGTTCTATGATTTTAATATTTACCACAATGTAAACCTTCTCCCAGTGATAGTTTTTCCCCAAATTTTTGAAATTACAAAAGAAAGAAATTGTTCCTGTGATAATGTCTGTACATATCTTCTTGGGTACATGAGTTTCTTCAATGAAGAAACATAGAAAGAAGAGTTTCTTCAGTGTTTATACCTGTAAGTTGGGTTCCTGTATCATAAGGTACACACATCTTCAACTTTATACAAAATCTCCCTAATTGTTCTCCTTAGTATTCTACCAATGCAAGTTTCCACTACAATGAGTATGTGTCCTGTTCCCAACTGTCTGCCTCACACTTAATATTGTCAGGTTTTTTGCTGGTTTTTTTTTTCATTTTTGTAAGGCTGATGGCTAAGAAACTGTATCTACTAATGGTTTTAATTTGCATTTCCAAGACAGCTACTGAAATGGCAATCCTTTTAGTACATTCATTGGCTATTCACGTTTCCACTTTGGGGAACTGCCTTTTCGTATCCTTTGCCAGAATTTTTATTGCGTTATAAGAATAATCCTTATTGATTTATAGCATTTCTTTAATGGATACTATGTCTTTGTCAACTGATCTTGTTGTCAAGATCATCTGTGATGAGATCTTTTTATTCTACATATTAAACTTATCAATATTTCCTTTAAAGATTCTTTATTTTTTAAGCTTAAGAAATTTTTCTCGAAGAACATGAAGATATGCTCCTACGTTGTCTTCTAAAACTTGCAGTTTTGCTTTAACTTTTAGCTTTTAAATCAACTGTATTTGTAAATTTTTGTGCATATGGTGTGCAAATACATATTTAAAGCTTTTCCTGTCACCATACACAAAAATCAATTACATCAATTAATATATATATGAAATATTTAAATAACTGATTTTCCTAACCATTTATCAATGAATACGTCTTTTCCCCATTGATTGGGAATGCCACTTCAAGTTTCCAAGTTGCCACATGTAATGGAAGAGTATACTTCTGGCTTCTCCATTCTGTTCTATTGATGCATGTGCCAATTCTTGCACCAATATGACATTGTAAGATTCCTATAACCTTATAATAAGCCTTTGTATCTGAAAAAGCCAAGTCCCTCTCCCATTTTCTTCTTCAGAATTGTCTTCATTATTCTTGTTCTTTAATCTTTCATTAGAATTTTAGAATCAGCTTGTAGATTCCGCCCAAAAACAAACAAAAAAAATCCTGTTGGGAATTTACTACAGGCTCACAGAATCTAGTGATGAATTTGAGAAAAACTGACTTTACTGCTTTAAGCCTCCTTCTCCAAGAACATGGTATATTTCTTCCCATTTAGGTGTTCTTTAATATAGTTTTTAATAGAATTTTACAATTTGCTTCATAACTGCCTTGTATATATTTGATTTTGTTAAGTACTTACACATTTTTTATATTATAAACAAAATATTATATTTAACTGTATCTTTGTTATTGCTACTTTTGTTCAGCAATGCAATTGATTTTGTTTTTCGATTTTGTATTTATGCAAATGAAATGAAAACTTTTGTTCGCACAAAAAGCATCCAACAGTGCTTCTGAACTCTCTTGGTCATTCTAATAATTCATGAGTCCAATTTTTTTGTAGACAATTATATAATTCATGAATAATTATATTTTTCTTTTTCATAATCCTTAAGGTTTTAATTTACTTTGCTGGTAAGAATCTACAGTATAATGTCAAAAAGAAACACGGTAATAGGGATGGCCTGTATGATTCCCGACTTTAACAGGAATTCTCTTAATATTTAAACCATAAGTACGATGTTTCTATGTATGTTTTCTTATGTACTTTTTATCAGTTTCATGAAGTTTCCTTCTATTCCTATTTTGCTAAGAACTTTTTTTATCATGAGTCAGGACTGAATTTTATGTAGTGCTTTTCTGCCTCTTGAAATGACCACAGTATTTTTTTCTCCTTTGTTTCATGTGTTGAATTATGTTAATAACTGTTTTGGTGATAAAAACAAATTTATATTGTTGAAATAACCAACAACTGGGTCTCTCGCTCTCTCTCATGCACACACACACTCTGCTAGATTCAGTTTGCTAATATTTTGTTTACATTTTTAATCTAATCTGTGTTCAAAAGTAAATTGCCTTGTATTATACAATTCCTTTCTTATACAGTCCTTGTCTAGTTTAGGAATCAAGGTAACCTTATCTTCATAAATGAGTGTTCTCATTTATTCTCTTCTCTGGAAGAGTTTATGTAAGATTGGAATGGTTTCCTTGGATGTAATAGAACTTGCCTGTAAAACCGTCTGAACCCAGCAGTTATTTGGTGGAAAGACATTGTAGACTAAAAAAATGGTCACAGTCCTTTGCTCTTTTCTGGGTCCATGCCCTGTGTAATGGGAATTTGTATCCCACCAAAAGGTGGAGTCAATTTCCCAGACCCTTGGAATCTGGCCTTGTAACTTGCTTTGGCCAAAATAATGTGCAAGTTTCAAGCATAGGCTTCAAAAGGCCATTCCCACATCTGCTCCAGCTCTAGAAACCCTGATCAGCCACCATGTAAACAAGCTTGGGCTAGACGGGTAGGAAATGAGAGATCACATGAAGCAGAGATGAGCCATCAAACTAACGGCCATTCTAGTACAGCCAGCCCCCAGGAAACCTAGGAGCTAACCAAAGATGCATGATTAAACCCACTGAGAATATGAGAACAATTTAGCAAAGCCCAGCCCAAAACGCCAACTCACAAAATTCTGAGCTACAGAAATGGTTGCTGTTTCAAACCATTAAGGTTTGAGTTGATTTGCTATGCATCAAAGCTAACTGATACAACAGATTTCGAATCATGAATTCCTGATGATACATTAATGATTCTAAGACTACCTGGGTTTTGCACTTTTTAAGTCCATTTTGATAATTTATATAGTTTTAAGAAATTGTTCATTTTTCGGTCGTTTTCTATTTTATTGGCACAAAATTGTTAATAATTAATAACCATTGTTTTAATTTTTGCAGTGATTTTTGTGTGCTTTTCTTATTTATATTGGTTTTCATATCTTCTCCCATTTTTTCTTGCTCAGACTTCCAGACGTTCAGTCTAAGTTATTCTTTTCTGAAGAAGTTGCCTTTTATCACTGGCTACTGTTAAGATGTTCTCTGTGACCTTGGGGTTCTGCTATTCTGCTAATATGTCTAGGTGTGGCTTTCTACTTATCATCATTTGTGTAATAGATTATTAAAATATTAAATTCTTCCCTTCCTTGCATCCATATCCTTGCAATGTCATATTGCAGAATAGTCCTACGAGAGATGAAGTCTATTTATTTACCCCTCACTCCTGGCTTTCATCATATGACTTGCTTTGGGCAATAAATTAGTAGCAAATGCGATCAAGCAAAGAGAGCCTTGAAATGCACTAGTGCTGTAAGGCTTCCTCTTTTTCTTACACTTGGAAACTCAAGACTGCCATGTGGATAAGCCTGAGCAGACTCCACACATGGGGAAGAACTGCAGTATACCAGTCAACAGCCAATCTACCACCAGAGATGTGAAGAAGCTACCTACTGACCAACCAAATGACAACAGACATATCAGAGACATATCAGGTACGCTGGGTAGATACCAGCGTACCCAGACCAAGCCAGAAAGATCATCCCATTAACCCAAAGAACTATGAGCTAAATAAAAAGGCGAGGGACTTCCCTGGTGGCGCAATGGTTAAGAATCCGCCTCCCAATGCAGGGGACATGGGTTTGAGCCCTGGTCCGGGAAAATCCCACATGCCACCAAGCAACTAAGCCCGTGCACCACAACTACTGAAGCCCGCGCGCCTAGAGCCCGTGTTCCGCAACAAGAGAAGCCACCGCAGTGGGAAGCCCACACACCACAACGAAGAGTAGCCCCCGCTCGCTGCAACTAGAGAAAGACCGCGCGCAGCAATGAAGACCCAACACAGCCAAAAATAAATAAATAAATAAATAATTTTTAAAAAATAGTTTAAGCTTCTAAGTTTTCTAAGTGACTTTTTGACAGCAAGAGCTTACACTTTGATTGCACTGTTTTGTGTAATAAGAATTGATGTCTTATCAACTATAGAGAATCCTTAGTCATCATACTTCTAATAGTGCCCATAACCCCTTTCTCCCATTATCTTTTGGAATTTTTAAATATTTATGGAAGCATATACATACATACACACACTAAATACATATAAGCAAAACACATACATAAAATTTTTTTCCATATATATGCATCTTCCCTACATCTTAACCTTTCCTATTTTCCTCTATCCCTGCACTACAATTAAGGTAATCATTTGACAATATTTTCCATTTCACAAATGCTCTCCCTACCTGTGTCTAATTTACTGTTTAGCAGATTCACTGAGTTTTTTTCACTTCAATAACTGTATTTTTCATTTCTGGAAGTAACTTTTTTTTTTTTTTTTTGCGGTACGCAGGCCTCTCACTGCCGTGGCCTCTCCCATTGCGGAGCACAGGCTCCGGATGCGCAGGCTCAGCGGCCATGGCTCACGGGCCTAGCCGCTCCGCAGCATGTGGGATCTTCCCAGACCAGGGCACGAATCCGTGTCCCCTGCATCGGTAGGCGGACTCTCAACCACTGCGCCACCAGGGAAGCCCGTTTCTGGAAGTAACTTTTGACTCAAATCTCCCTGGTCATATTTATCATCTCTAGTCATCATGCATTGTTTTAAATTTGTTATTTTGCTCCTTTAAACATTTTAAGTATAGGGATTTAAAGAATTCTTTATCTTGTAATTCCAATTTCTACAGTCCTTTGAGGGATAATTGGGAAGTTTGTTGTGTCTTCCCATTCTTACTCATGATGGCTAAAAACTCATATTTGCGTGAACTTAATCTGTAGTAATCTTGTGAAGTTTGCATGAAAAGTGATTTTCCCAAAGATAATTTGTATTTTCTTCATAAAGAATCCCAAGGTGCCCAACCCAGGATCACATTAAGATAGTTTCTTGAGCTTCATGAGTATATAAATCCAAATTTTACATCTGTTTGATGTCAAGAGCTGTGGTTTCAAATTCTTATCAGGGAACTATTTTTTGTGTGTGTGGAGATAAAGCAGAGAAAAGCTAGTCAATGGACTGCCTCCCTTTGCTAAGTAGTAGACTATTTCTGCCTACCCTTTCACTGGAGGGGTGGTCTTCTGAATCATGGCTTTATTTCAGAAGTTTCTGTCCCAACTTCTAAGCTTGCATGGAATCTAAGCCATTTTCCCCATCCCACACAGAATGTTGAATTTAAGGCTCTAACTGGAACTTTTATACATTGCTAATGAGAGTGTAAAATAGTATAGCCACTTGGAAAAATTCAATGGCATTTCTTATGAAGTTAAACATACACTTAATATACGACCCAGCAATCCCACTCTGACATATTTACCCAAATAAAAATGAAAACTTTTGTTCATACCAAAGCCTGTATGCAAATGTTTTAATAGCTTTATTCATAAATGCTAAAAACTCAAAACAACCTAAATGTTCATGAACTAAGGAATGAATAAACAAATTGTAGTATATCCGTAGAACAGAATTGGAATGTTACTCAGCAATAGAAAAGAATGAATCCCTGAAATACACAACATGGGTGAACCTCAACACATACTTACATAAATAGTTCCATTTATAATGCATTCTGGGAAAGGCAAAAATATAGGGCCAGACAACAATTCAGTGGTTGCTAGACGTTTAGGATGAGGAGAAGACTTGAATAAAGTGCAGCACAGGGGAGTTTTTGGAGGTTATGGAACAATCTTTTATCTTGATGGTAGTTACATGACTGCATAGATTTTCCAAAACTTACAGAACCATACATTTAAAAAGGAGAATTTTATTGTATATAAATTATACCTTAATTTTTAAAAAAGGAAAAGGAAAGAAAAGCCCAGGACCAGATGGTTTCACTGGTGAATTCTACCAAAAACTTAAAGAATTAATGTCAATCTTTCCCAAACTCTTTCAAGAAACTGAAGAGGCAGGAACACTCCCAAACTTATTTTTCAAGGCCAGCATTAGCCTGATACTAAAACTAGATAAGTACACTACAGAAAAAGAAAACTATAGACCAGTATCTTTGATAAATATAGATGCAAAAATTCTCAAAATATTAGCAAACCAAATTAAAGAGTACATTAAAGGAACATATACCATGATCAAGTGAGATTTATCCCTGGGATGCAAGGATGGTTCAACATATGCAAATCAATAAATGTGATACACCACATTAATAGAATGGAAGATAAAAATCATGATCATATCAGTAGATGCTCTGTCAAAAACATCTGACAAAATGCAGTATCCTTTCATGATAAAAACACCCAAGTTGGGCTTCCCTGGTGGCGCAGTGGTTGAGAGTCCACCTGCTGATGCAGGGGACACTGGTTTGTGCCCTGGTCTGGGAGGATCCCACATGCCGCGGAGCGGCTGGGCCCGTGAGCCATGGCCATGGAACCTGCGCGTTCGGAGCCTGTGCTCCACAACGGGAGAGGCCACAACAGTGAGAGGCCCGTGTACTGCAAAAAAACCAAAAAACCAAAAAATCAAAAAAAAACACCCAAGTTGGGCATAGAAGGAACACACTTCAACATAGTAAAGGCCATATATGACAAGCCCACAGCTAACATCATACTCAACAGTGAATGGTTGAAAGCTCTTCTTCTAAGATCAGGAAAAAAGACAGGGTGTCCACTCTCACCACTCTTAAATCAACATAGTACTACAAGTCCTAGACAGAGCAATCAGGCACGAAAAAGAAAAAAAAAAAAAAGGTTTCCAAATTAGAAAGGAAGAAGTAAAAATGTCTTTGCTTGCAGATATGATCCTATACACAGAAAATCCTAAAGACTCCACCAAAAGACTTTTATAACAAATCAGTGAAGTCAGTAAAGTTGCAGGGTACATAATCAAAATATATAAATCAGTTGCATTTACATACACTAACAACAAAATATCCAAAAAAGAAATAAAACAATTTCATTGACAATAGCATCAAAAATAATAAAATACTTAGGGATAAATTTAACCAAGGAAATGAAAGATCTGTATACTGAAAACTACAAGACTTTGATTAAAAACTGAAGAAGACACAAACAAATGGAAAGATATCCCATATGTTCATGGATCAGAAGAATTATTACTGTTAAAATGTCCACACTACCCAAAGCAATCTGTAGATTCAATGCAATTCCTTTCAAAATTCAATCGGCATTTTTCACAGATATTGAAAAAAGAACCCTAAAATTTGTATAAAATCACAGAAGACCCCAAATAGCAAAAGTAATCCTGAGAAAGAACAACAAAGCTGGAGGCGTCACACTTCTGGATTTCAAACTGTACTACAAAGCTATAGTAATCAAAACAATATGATACTAACAAAAAACAAAAACAAAAACAAAAGACACATAGACCAATGGAACAGAATTGAAACCCAAAAATAAATCCTTGCCTATACAGTCAACTAGTATTTGCAAACCATATGCCTGATAAGGAGTTAATATCCAAAATATACAAAGAACTCATACAACGCAATAGCAAGATAAAGTCTGATTTTAAAATGGGCAGAGGAACTAAAGAGACATTTTTCCTAAGAAGACATGCAAATAGCCAAAAGGTACATGAAAAGGTGCTCAGCATCACTAATCATCAAAAAATGCAAATAAAAAAACATTATGAGATATCACATTATACCTTTTAAAATGCCTATCATCAAAAAGACAAGAGATAACGAGTGTTGGAGAGGATTAGAGAAAAGGGGAACCTTGTGCACTGTTGATAGAAATGTAAATTGGCACCGCCACTATGAAAAGCAACATAGAGGTTCCCCAAAAAGTTGAAAATAGAACAGCCATGTGATCCAGCAAGCCCACTTCTAGGTGGCTTCCACATAATGTGGGGTATATGTCCAAAGGAAATGAAATCACTACCTCATAAAGATATCTGCAGCCCCATGTTCACTGCAGCATTATTCATAAAAACCAAAATATGGAAACCTAAGTGTCTGTAAACAGATAAATGGATAAAGAAGATATGGTATGTCTACGTGTACACACACACACACACACACACACACACACACACACACGAGTGGAATATTACTCAACCATGAGAAAGAAAAAATCCTGCCATTTGCAACATGGATGGACCTTGAGGGCATTATGCAAAGTGAAACAAATCAGACAGAGAGAGAAATCATGTATAATATCACTTGTATGTGGAATCTAAAAACCTGAGTCATAGAAACAGAGAGTAGAATGGTGATTGCCAGGGTTTAGAGGGAGTGGGGGAAATGGGAAGATGTTGGTCAAAGAGTAACAGTTTCCAGTTATAATATGAATAAGTTCTGGGGATCTAATGTACAGCATGGTGATTATAGCTAATAATATTGTATTATATAATTGAAAGCTGCTAAGAGAGTAGATCGTAAATGTTCTCTCCACAAAAAAGAAATGATAATTATATGATATGATGGAGATGTTAGCTAACATTATGGTAGAAATCATTTTGCAATATATTGTGTCGAACTGTTGTATACCTTAAACACACATAATGTTATATGTCATTGATATCTCAATAAAGTTGGAATAGAGAAATAGATTAAAGGAAAGAAAAGGAATAAACTTAAATATCTACCTTCCTGATATTGGCCTATATCCCTCTGGTTTTCACTTCCCTTCATGTATTTAGCCTCTAAGAATATACCTTATTGTAAGTGCAATGACAAATCATAAAAGATTTCTGTTGTTTTATCCAGCATTTACAGGCATTTTGAAGCAAGAGGATTTTAAAAATGTCTAGTCGACCATACTGCCAGAAGCAAAATTCTGCCATTCTATTGAAGAACAAGGCAATCTTTAAATTTCATGATGTTTTTAACTTTTTCAATTCACTTTATCACTGAATCCTCATGTTTCTATGAATGCAGTTATTGTATTGGGTTGGCCAAAAAGTGCGTTCAGGGTTTTTCCAAAACACCTTATGGGAAAACTCGAACGAACGTTTTGGCCAACCCAATATTACCCTCTTTATAGACAGGAAAACCAAAGCTCATGGAAGTTGAGTCATTTCTTACTGTTTATCTAGACTAGACATCCACCCAAAACTGAATTAACAGGTTCTGACAATGAAAACCAATTTGAAGATTACCTTAAATCTCCCAGAAGTAGGGCAATAAGAAACATTTTGAGAATTATTTACATTCTGGATCATCCATATCTGGCAGTAAAGTGAAGTGTGTGACCTTGGGCAGGTCATTGAACTCTCTGTCTAGTCTCAAAACACCTACGTCAGAGAACTGTTGTGACAATTAAATGATTAAATTCACATCAAACACATAGAAAAGCAAAAGTAGAAAGTAGTGCTTACTTTGAATAAACCATGCTTTTGGTTGCGCTGACCAAGCCATAAATTGCTTCCTGGGGGAAGGTTGGTCTCAGGAGGGTCTATCACACGTTCATAAATCCTATAAGGGCAAAGAACACAGTTACTAACAAAGAGGCTCAAAGCAGAACCAAAAGGTACATGCACGCCGTTTGAAGTACTCATGGCATTAGCAGCTGGTATAGAGAGATGAAGCCAATATGTGGCACGTTTTAGATGACAGGTAACATAAACAGAGATCTGTTTCCTGACAACACTTAGACACATTATCTGGGCCCCTCCTGGCTTTCTATCTTTGCCCTTTGGGCAGGGGAAGAAGGAAAAGGGTACCATGTTTGAGTGTCTATTCTGAGCAACGAATTTCATACAAACTCTGTGAGTAAAGTGGTTTTGTCCATGTTACAGGTGAGAAAGCTGAGGTTCAGGGACCGTAAATGGGTCAACCAAGACAGCCAGGGAACAGTGAAGTTGGGATGAGAATTTCCACCTGTCTGGCTGCAAAGCCCATGTACTCTCCTTTGTGCTCTACTACTCCCTGACTGCTTTACTCAGCTGCTACTCATTTCTACAGTAACCTCCTACCCCCTCTAAATAACTGAGTAGCAGCTGCACACATGATAATGTACAAAATCAAGTAACTGAAGTCATCATCCAATGAACAAATATTTATTGAGCATTTCTTTATGCTCCAAGCTCCATACAAGACAGCAGGAGACAGAGCAATAAACCAGACGTACGAAGTCCCGCCCTCATAGAGTAAAAGATAAAACTCTGTACATGATGAAAACCTTCATATGATATAGTAAGACATATAACTAATACAGAGAAGGCAACAGTCCCAGGACCTTTGAAAGCACTGATAAAACCTACTGAACAACTGAATTGCTCTGTTGAGCAATTCAATTGAATTGTCTCAGTTGCTCTGCCCGCCCAAGCCCCACGTTAGTCAGTTACAAATCTTGAAATTTAGAAACAGTCCCTGTAACCACCAGCTGATCACAGGCCTCCGCCTCACCCCTGGCAAGTACCTTTCAGCACCTGAGTACTGAGAAGGGAAAGGAAGAGCTTGCCTAAGAACTGAACTTGTCTCCTTAGGCGCTCAGAAGATTCTGAATGGGGTGAGATACAGGGACCATCTGTGAATTTCCATTCCTCATGATGGCCCTGTCCATTCCATTCATTCCTCTGTCCTTACTTGGAGCAGCCGTGGGGAGAATCATCACCCAGGTAGGTCCAGAGGTCTAACAACTCATCAATCCTCCCAGCTGGGATGCAGCTGACTGCCTCCTGGCAGAGGGTGATGGATTCCTCCAGCAGCTCTCAGTAGGAAAGTGCGGAAGACCTGAAGGATTGTCCAGTTGTGTCAAAGCCAGTGAATGACTGCAAGGCCGTTGCAGCTGGGAACTATCACACTGCAGTCTTGTATCTTAGCCACATCATGCATTACTCTCCTATTCCCCAATGGAAACATGCTGTTTCCTAACAATACATGCAAAGTATTCAACTGACAAAGATCTAAATATATCAGATCCCTCTCTATTAATTATCTTTCCATTATAAATGGAGGCTTGAAACATAATCAAGGAAAAATAAGTTTCCCTGAAAAAGACAGCCTGTGTTTTCTCCACAAAAACGCAACCTTTCTTTCTGTATGTTAGAAGGAAACATTTTAAATGAAACAATCTGTCAAAACTGCTTTAATACAAGAAGATGCTATACACTTCCTTAAAAAAGTTTTTTCTAATATTAGTGAAAAACTAGAAACAAGCCAAATTTACAACAAAAGAGAAACACATACGTTACAGTAGTTCAGCTTGACAGAATTTACTAGTCATTAATAGTGATTAAATATGCAGGTTATGAAATATGGGGAAATATATACAAAATAGTTTTCACCAGAGGAAAGTAGAATGCAAAATTATTTATGCACTATGGAGATAACGATGCAAAACTTATGTTCAACGCTGGTGAATTTCAGAGGAGGCCAGAGAGAATCGGAAATCGCTATCTAGGGGAAGAGGCAGAAGCATAATTTTCTAGGAGTTCATTTCACTAAAAAATTGAAAATGTTGTCAAACTATTTATCTTCACCTTCATTTTAAAACATTTGCATCTATCAGAGTGACAGGAGCTTTCCATTCAAATGCTTTCTTTTTGGTTTTCAATATGCTAGAATGTGAGCTCCAATGAGCAAAGGAGGCCTTTATCTCATGTTTACTAAGTGCAGGATCCTGGACTGGATCTGGGGGCAGGAAAAAAGAAAATCTCATAAAGGACATTAGTAGAAAACTGGTGAAATTTGAATAGAAACCGTAGATTACAAAATAGTGTTGGATTGGTGTGCAATTTCCTGATTTTGAGAATGTGGATAGTGTTTATTTAAATGTCTTGTTCTTAGGAAATATGTACTGTAGTATTTAGGGGTAGAGGGTCATGAGGTTTGCAACTTACTCTCAAAGAGTTCAAAATAACAATGTGTATATACACACTATAAGTACGTACATATGTAAACACACATTATTACTTTGAGAGACAGAGCAGAATCTGAGCAAAGAGTTTATGATTGTTTTTTGGACCATTCTCAATTTTCCTGTAGGATTAAAATTATATTAAGCTAAAAAGTTTTAAAAATAGAGTGAAAAAGCTAAAAAGGTCTACAATTATGTAAATTAAAACTACATACATGCAAAACTATTTTATCGATTAGCCAAAGATATACACAAACTTTAAGAGTCACATAAGGTATATATGATAGTGTTTTCCTAAAGGAATGGGAATGGTTGGGGGGAGGGGAGTGAAAGGAAGGAAGGGAGGGAGATGGGGAGAGGAGGGGGGAAAGTGAGGAAGGAAGGAAGGAAGGAAGGAAGGGAGGGAGGGAGGGAGGGAGGGGAGGGAAGATTTCATGGATTAATGCTGACAATATCTCATAAACTAAGAAACAGGATTATCACATCCCTAACCTCACCCTTCTACAGGGGGAGTTATGACACCAACATACCAGACAAATACAATCAGAATCTTGGCAAAAGGGCTGCTGATCCCTGAGCTGGACTGGCTCATGCAAATAAGCCGGTAGGGCACAATGATCTGTCACTTAAATGTAGTATTGCCCAAACCAACTGAAATGAAAAGTCAAAGCTAATACATGAACTCCTTGACTTCCAGCGTGGTCAGGAAATCGAATACTGTATTCTGATATTCTGCTCTTCTGGTTAATGAGGTTTCCTTCCCGTCAGGAAACATCTGACTGTCTACAATGTGTGTGACACTCTGCTGGCTATGGGGACACACAGGCGAAGTTAGCACAGCCAAGTTCCTGCCCTCAGGTGAAATGCCTGAGCCAGACAGACAACACAGCCACACACACACCTTACAATTCAGTGCAATAAGTGCAAGGATCTGCGGAAGCAGAGAAGAAAGAAAATATCGTATAGCTGATTCACTTTGTTATACAGCAGGAACTAACACAACGTTGTAAAGCAATTACACTCCAATAAAGATGTATTTTTAAAAGCAGAAAAGAAAGGGAAGACTTTCCAAAGAAGGGGACACTACAGCTGAGTTGTGAATGAAGAATAAAGTAGAGCTGACACACCCACATAACAGCCAGCACTTACACAGTACCGAGTGTGTGTCAAGCATTTGTACTAAGGACTTTCCTTATATTGATTTACTTAATCCTCGCAATACCACCATCAGGCAGGTATTCTTGGCTTGGCAAGGTTAAATAACTTGTCCATGGCTAGGCAGCTGGTGAATGGCAGAGCTGGGATTTGAACCCAGACCCCAAGTCTGTGCGATTCACTCAAATAAATTAAGATTCCTAACTTGACTTACTTATCAGGAAGGGAAAGGGGAAACAAGACCACATGCCAAAGCACAAGGTCAGGACCGGTTAGCTCTCCCAGAACCCACTTTCTCTTCCTCCTTGCTACACTGCTACGTGGCTACAAGGTTTCCAGCCTCCTTCACCTCTGGGTGTGGCCATGGAATGTGAATGGAAGGGATCTGCACCACTGCTAGCCATGACCTAGCCCCAGAAAACCTCCCTCAAGCATCTTTCACACTGTCTCTTTCAGCTGACAAGAGAAGGCTCTAAAGGCTGTGAGGTGGGCAGAGCCACAAGATGGCAGGGCCTGGATTCCTAAATGATGATGTGGGAGGCCACCTGCCAGCCAGACACACCCAACCGGACGGCAACCCAACTGAGATGGAGAGGATTTTCCGTAGTTGTGGCCAGTATTCTTTACCCTAACAAGTATACCCCAACGAAAGACAGAAAGGTGACTGTCATAGATTCACGCCTATAATGCCAAGAGATATCAGAGATCGTGTGGTATAGCAGAGACACATGAATTTGGGATAAAATAGATTTAGGTTCACATTCCAGTTGTGCATTCTACTAGCTATATGACCTTAATTAAGTGATTTAATTTCTCTGTACCTCAGCTTTCTCATTTTAAAAAGGGGGATGGGCTTCCCTGGTGGCGCAGTGGTTAAGAATCCGCCTGCCAGTTCAGGGGACACGGGTTCTAGCCCTGGTCCGGGAAGATCCCACATGCTGCGGAGCAACTAAGCCTGTGCACCACAACTACTGAGCCTGTGCTCTAGAGCCCACGAGCCACAACCACTGAGCCCACGTGTCACAACTACTGGAGCCCGCGCGCCTAGAGCCCGTGCTCCGCAATAAGAGAAGCCACCACAATGAGAAGCCTGTGCACCGCAACGAAGGGTAGCCCCCGCTCACCGAAACTAGAGGAAGTCCGCGCACAGCAATGAAGACCCAATGCAAGCAAAAACTAAAAAAATAAAAAACGGGGATGTTACTGCTGACTGTATGGGCTGTGGTGAGGCTTGAATAGTTTTAATGCCATTGGTACATAGTAGGTGCTGCCAGTCTGTAAAATTCACAGGTGTCTAAGGATGCAGAGCTACACAGGTCACATGATACATTTCAGCCCACCGGCTGCACCTCACATCAAATGAATCCACTGAGATGGGATTATCAGTATCTTAGGTGCCTGGCTTGTGCTTTGGGACACAGTTTAGGGGAATGACATCACTGTCGCATGGGAGGGTATGAGATTTCAATGTTACAATGCAAGAATTTAGTGCCTATTTTGTCATAAATTCCCACACTGAAAATTTTTAAATCCTAAATTTCTTTTCACCTTCTACAAATTTAAAAGCTAGAACAAGTGAATATGTAACAGGAACAAAACAAAGGAATTAACAGCATTAACTTCTGCTGCTGTTTAACCTGATTAGAGTGCACACTGACAGCCTACTTAGATTCTAAACTTTGGATTAAAACAAAATTTTTGGACAAAGTACATTTTCTAGGATTAAAACAAAATTTTTGGACAAAGTACATTTTCTATGACGTACCAAAATCCCAGTATTTTTACTATGTTAGTTTTGAAATGTCATTCATTAGCTTTTTTCAATTCTTTCAAGACATAAGTCACAAACTTTTCTATGCAAATTAAGCAAACATCTTAGTATCTTTTACATCCCTCCAAAATATGTAATTCTTTGACATTTACAAAAGCTTGACTTTTGTTGAAAGTTCATCATAAACTCACATTAGACAGGAGAAGGGCTCAGGAAAAAGGAAGAGGTATAAGAAATATTTTATACTATATTAGACTGTATGTTTGAACACACAATCACCAAACCAAGAACAACAACAAAATACATGGTTTTTATATGAGTAAAATATGACAAGACACTACTCCTAACACTTTTGCCTAATCCAGTACTAGGCACTTTCCTACTCCATTTGGGACCTTAATTGGATTTAGCCAATCCATATAAAAGGTTTCTGGGGAAACAAAAAATGTCAGCAGTAAGCCAAAGCCCTCTACGTTCTTACCTCAGGCCGTCCTTATTTATCCTTTTTATATATATTATTTTTTATGTATTCTGACTGCCCTGTATTTTGGTTCTTTACTGACCTCTGAGACCCTGCCCACTTGGATGGCCCATTTGGACATACTCTCTAGAACATCAGCATATGACTCTATACGCTCCCACTAACCGTTGAAGTCTAAAATTCTGGTCCTGGCTGAACCTGCTTTCCCAGACCTCCCTGCCAAGGAAGGAGCAATTGGCCTTTCCTGGTACCCCTGCGTCCAGCACTTTCACACTCGAGTTGTGTCTGCACTTCCTGACTGCTACAACCACTGATTATCTGCTGAGTATGGAGGAAATAAAACCCTCGCAGCAACATCCCTGCACCTGCTCACTTGTCTCCTGCACTAACACCTTCCCTGACCATTCTACATAAAGTAGCAACCAACCACTCATCACTTAGCTTGTTTTACGCTTATCAAAGCACATGACTCTCCACCGTTGGCTCTTTGCTGATGGACTGTCTCCTCCTACCAGAAGTAAGCATCTTGAAAGCAAGGACCTCGTCTATCTTTTTCATGTCAGTATCTCTACCATCTGGAAGAGAGCCTAGTCAAAGTAGGTGCCCACTCCATATACTGAATGAATGAATGAAGGCAGTATGTTCAGAATAAGAGGGCTACAGACAGTTACACAAGCCCTAAAGTATTATGGCTAAGACTTTATGATGCACAATTCCCAAAAATGAATGACACAAACTAAGAAATCAGGCAGTTGAACTTGAGACTTTATGCAGATATTCCTGAGGAAAATGCAGTCAGTGAAAATGAGTGACATGATAACTTTTTTCAAGTGTTTTCCTCCATCATCGCCAGCTCATGAGATTCACACAAGAAGCCCCCCGCCCCCCCACAAAAAAATAGAGCAAGATTAAAAAAAAAAACCTCTCACTGTTTTCCATGCAGAAAAGAGATAGGGATAGCAAATTTGAATCTGTCAGGCAGACAACTCACTAACAGGAAAGCCAGATATATGTATTTCAGAAAGAAATAGTCAAGAGAAATAGTCAGCAACTTGAAAATTAATCAGATCAAGCATAGTCCTTTTGATAAGTGCACGATTTACTGCTTAAGTTGATGGCATTATAATCAGCCCAAATTTATCATATTCCCATAGGCTACCTGACACAAATAATGCATTTACTCTATAACCATCTAAAATCTACCCTTTCTTTTGGCCAAAAAAAAGGCCCAATTCCCATTTAGTCGTGTTTCTAGGCCTTGAACTCAAATGAGATGCTGGCTATTAAGATGTATTGGGAGAATTATGGGAATTTTGCATGCCATTAGTATCTAACGGTATTTTAAAGTGTAAGTAACTCATTTCTAATACAATAGCATGAAAAATTAAACATCCAAACATAAAAACTGCTCAAGAGGAATGAACACTGCAAAGAGCAACTATCATGCTCCTCGTGCAAGTCAGCCACTGAATCAAGGGCTCCCATTAGGAATTTTCTTCACAAGGTACAGCTTCTCTTTATTCATGACTTTAAGAATGCCCTCCCGGGGCTTCCCTGGTGGTGCAGTGGTTGAGAGTCCGCCTGCCGATGCAGGGGACACGGGCTCGTGCCCCAGTCCGCGAAGATCCCACATGCCGCGGAGCGGCTGGGCCCGTGAGCCATGGCCGCTGAGCCTGCGCGTCCGGAGCCTGTGCTCCGCAACGGGAGAGGCCACAACAGTGAGAGGCCCGCGTACCGCAGAAAAAAAAAAAAAAGAGAGAGAAGAATGCCCTCCCTAGCACGCATGCCATCTGCTTAAAGACCAGTCAATATTCTATGAAGAACTAGATTTTCTGTTAACCGATAAAGCCCTCAGAGCTCAACAAAGAAATGCAGTGGTTCAACGACACTACATACGAAGGAATATTGGATTTTTATTTACCTGGGTGAAGAAAGGCCTCTGAAGGGACTCCACGGTACCTTTCCCAATTATAGAGAAGAATGAATTTCCAATGTAAACCTTGTGAATTGACACGTATTGTGCCGGTGTTCAATAAGACAATATGAAGCCCAAATGAGACGCTAAATGAAGAGGTTTATCTGGGGCTTTGCCTAGAATTGAAGAAAAGTGTTCACAAACTCCCTGAAGAGGAAAGTTACAATGACCTTCCTCTGCTAGATAGAGAGCCTCATCTTCACTGCCTTTAAGCCAGCACTAGTGAATATCAAGGTGTTCCTTAGAGAAAGTTCCTTATTAGAGAACACAAGACAACTCCCATTCTATCTCCCCTCACTAATACGGTGGCGGGGGAGCTTGCACAGGAGGCAATTCTCTCTTTTGAACTCAGGCTAAAGGGGGCATCGTGCAATCTTCCCCCCTCAGCTTCATAGGGGAAATGTGGGAACACGAAGTTCTTGATCACCACTAGAAAAACAAAAGACACCTATGGCGTCATTGGCATTGCTCTTGGCCCTGTTCAGCATTCATTCCGTAGGTCATCGCAATCTACAAAATAGTTCCTCAAAGCTTGCTCACTGTGGCCAGAGTGTCTGCCGGCGATGTACACTGATGAGCTACTTGTTGAATTTCC